>NC_090266.1:415444561-415758780 GCF_040414725.1 Anabrus simplex
TAATAACCGTGACGTTCTTTGTATTCAGGAAACGCATAGAAGTGACCATCAATGACGTCCTAAAATTGCTGGTTTACGACTTGTGACTGAAAGACCACATAGTCTGTACGGAAGTGCAATATTTGTTTATCGTGACATTCAGGTTTTGTCAACATCTGTAACAGATCACAATAACATAGAAATAATAATAGGCGAGCTTAGTAACTGCACTATCTCATCAGTGTACAAGCCACCAAGTATTGATTTTTTCTTTATGCCCCCTGATTACTTTTGTAAACAAACTAAGAAATTTGTAGTCGAGGATTTCAACAGTCATAGTACACTTTGGGGTTATGCACATGATGATGGAAATGGGGATTCTGTATTGCTGTCGGCTGATAATTTCAACTTAACCTTAAACACGACAGCGTGCTTCCTCAAAGTTTCAACAGTGGTCGATGGAAATGTTGTTACGATCCAGACCTTATTTTCGCCAGTGAACATGTATCTCAGCTGTGTGCGAAATCGGTGGGATAACTTGATTCATGAACTGGAAAACATCCAAATAAAGCAGCTCGATTTGCTCAGAGTGATTTCCGACAAAAGAATAGCGTTACAAAAATGTTGCAAAGTTTGGGCTGGGAAGACTTAGGAGAGAGGAGACAAGCTGCTGGACTGAGTGCTATATTCCGGGATGTCAGTGGAGAGATGGCGTGGAATTACATCAGTAGACGAATAAGTTTGAGAGTTGTCTTTAAAAGTAGGAAAGATCACAATATGCACATAAAGTTGGAATTTAAGAGGACAAATTCGGGCAAATATTTGTTTATAGGAAGGGGATTTAGGGATTGGAATAACTTTCCATGGGAGATGTTAAAAAATTCCAATTTCTTTGCAATTTTAAGGAAAGGCTAGGAAAATAACAGATAGGGAATCTGCCACCTGGGCGACTATCCTAACAGCAGATCAGTAGTGACTGAATATTTCTCATTAGACAGCACCCTACTTCACAGAAATTCAACGAGTTCAGAATATCGTAAGCAAGCCTCGGACCCACGGGAGTCCCACATCTATTTGACAGCCTAAGGACTCCTTGGAAACATCTTGGTAAATGAAGTGGAATTCGATGGGGTGGCTTATGGAAAAAAGAGAGACGAAGGGGCTGAGTCTGCAAAGAGGATGAGTTTGAATTTGTTGGGGGTTAAAGTATTTGGGTAAAGGCGAAAGTTGTAGGAGAGATAGGATATTATATGGTGTTCATTGCAGGTATAACAATGGGAAGGATAGAGTGTGTGGTAAGACAATTCGTCAGGAACACCACGGCACGCTACAGAGTTTCTTTAAGCGCGCACATGAGCAAATGCTGTGGACAGATGTAGCGGTTGGAGGAATTACGGCGAGGACTATCTCAGTGTTTTCACCGTGTGAGTGGATGAAGTACACAAGTTGTATGAATCTATGATTGACATCGTAGTCAGGGTCAGCAGCAAACATAGGTTAATACTAATGGGAGAATTCAATGGGAGAATTCGAAATAGAACTATGGATATTAGAAATTTATGGATAAATGTAGGGAAGATGTGCAAGGAAATATGAATTGGAAGTGTTTACTGGATTTGTGTGCAAGTGTGTAATTATGAGTTGTGAATTAATTCCTCAAGCAGATGGTTATTCACCGATACGTGTGAGTGGATAGGGACACCACATCCACAGCAGTCTATATTATAATTGAATTTGAATCAAGGAAATATATTAGGAATGTACGAGTATTTAGGAGGTTTATGGATGGTACCGACCACTATCTTATCTGCAGTGAAGTTAATATTACTAGGGGTAGGATAGAGACAGATAAGGGCAAAAATGAGTAAATTGTGCAGAAGTAATATGAATAAGTTTGGTGGAAAGTTCCGAAGAATAGACAGTCAGGAATTTCAAGATAGTGAAAGAGGATGAGAGGCATACAGGATTACTGCAGTCGAAACAGCAAAAGGAATGCCTATGAACAACTGCCTGCAGAGAGGGAATAAAAAGGAATGTTTTGGTGGAGTGACGAAGCTCGTAAACATTTAAAAGTAGCTCAAAGAAAGGAACTGATATTGACAAGAAGGATTAAAGAAGCAACGCCAAACAAATCATCGTATAATCCAAGAAGAAATCTTGGGAACATTTCGGCAGTAACTTCGAACGGCTTGGTCAAGCGGCAAGAACACAATTCTTGATTGCAGGTAATGGAAATCTGAGAGAGGGAGGAAAATGGGAATAAAGGTTCTTCTAGGTAAATAAGTGAGCTCATTGTAGATCCCAGGGAAACACTGGTCAGATGAATGGAATATATTGAATGTTTTCTCAACATAAAACTAAATCTTCTTGCTGCAGTCCAGAACAATATATGTCATGGGGAGGAAAACAACGATTGCAATAAAATTACGCTCGACGAAGAGGAAAGGATGGTTAACAAACTACATTGCCATAAATCCACAATAAGCGATAAAATTAGGCCTGAAATGGTGAATCTAATGGAAAGGTGGGGATAAACGGCCTTCATGGATTAAAAAGATTTTCATGGAATGCAAGTAGGGTATCATTTAATGCAAACAACTGAGGAAGTGTTTGGCGATACTATTATCAGTAACAACATGTTCGGGACGACTTTGGTGTACGGACGTGATAACCGGGTAGGTTGAGGTATATCTTATTCATAACTTGGAAGCAATGGGCATGAAGGATGTGAGTTATTTCCCGTACAAATAGGCGTTCATGTCTGTTCTACAAACAGGTGGTACAGATTACAGAAGGGTACACTGAATGAGGAGATAAATTCTAAGTTACCAATAAACGGACTCCGCCATGGACGGGATGAAAAATAGGGGGAGAACAAGGTGAAGATTATTAGACTTAGTTTTCGATGATATAAATGTAGAATACATGGAACTAAATGGAGACACAGAGCTAGATGCAATCCTTCCTGTTCCCTTGCTTATAGATAAGTGCAATTATTGATTTTGTCCAATCTGAAGGTACCTCACCAACACTCCATGCTAATTTTACTACACTATGAAGCCATTTCATCCCTGACTTCCCACTATACTTCACCATTTCAGGTCTAATTTCAACTATTCCTGCTGCTTTATGACACTGGAGTTTATTTACCATCCTTTCCACTTCCTCAGGCGTAATTTTACCAACATCATTTTCCTCCTCACCATGAGTTTGGCTGTTTCTTTATTTTTAAAAGAGATTCTAAATACCAATTTTTACATCTGCAAACTTTTATAGTTTTGAGATATAGATACACACATTTAAAAATTAACCCCCGTTTTTAAGCTCCAATTAATTGGATTTCCAAAAGAAAAAATATACATGTTTATTTTAAAGGGAGATCCCAAATACCTATTTTCAGGTCTGTAATACCTTCTGTTTCTGAGTTACAAGTATCCCTATTTAAGGTATTCAACCACTCTTCACCCTTTTACACTCCTCCTATTGTCCGACTCGTTGGCTGAATGGTCAGCGTACTGGCCTTCTGTTCAGAGGGTCCCGGGTTCGATTCCCGGCCTGGTCGGGGATTTTAACCATCATTGGTTAATTAGAATGGCCCGGGGGCTGGGTGTTTGTGCTGTCCCCAGCATCCCTGCAAATCACACACCACACATAACACTATCCTCCACACATGGCAGATGCCGCCCACCCTCATCGGAGGGTCTGCCTTACATGGGCTGCACTCGGCTAGAAATAGCCACACGAAATTAATTAATTAATTACTCCCTCCTATTGGAATTTTCCGAAAACAAAAAATACATGTATCTCTAATTTAATAGAGATAAAAAGTACTATTTTTCACTTCGGTAACATTTAAGCTTTTGAGGTATACTGTAGAAATGCTAATTTTAAATTTTAACCCCCTTTTTAGTTCCCCTTAAGCCGAGTTTCCAAAAAATCACATATATTTCTTTACTTTTACAGAAGAATCCAAAAACTAATTTTTACACCTGTAACGTTTTACGTTTCTGAGATATATTGTAGTTATGGTCTTTCTAAAAATTCACCCCAATTTGTCACTTCTGTTTAACCCCCATTAATTGGGTTTTCAGAAAACAAAAAAATACTCGTTCCTTGATTTTAAAAAGAGATCCCAAATACCAATTTACAGGTCTGTAATATCTTCTGTTTCTGAGATATAAGTATCCTCATTTAAGGAATTCAACCATTTTTCACCCTTTTCACCCCTCCTATTGGGATTTTCCGAAAACATAAATGTGCATTTCTTTATTTCTAAGGGGATTCTAAATACCAATTTCTACATCCGTAAACTTTAAAGGTTTTGAGATATGGATACACGCAATTTAAAATTTCAGCCCCTCTTCACCCCCTATTATTTGGATTTTCCGAAAACTAAAAATACGCGTTCCTTTACTTTTAAAGGAGTTTCTAAATACCAATTTTTACATCTGTAAACTTTCAAAGTTTTGAGATATAGATACACTCATTTAAAAAATTCACCCCACTTTTCACCCCCATATATTGGATATTCCAAAGGCAAAAGAATACATGTTTCTTTATTTTAACGGAGATCTCAAATACCAATTTTCAGGTCTGAAATATCTTCAGTTTCTGAGATATAAGTATCCTCATTAAGGGCATTCACCCCGTTTTTCACCACATTTTACCCCTCCTCTTGGGATTATCCCAAAAGAGAAAAATACATGTTTATTTTTAAAGAAGATTCTTAATACCAATTTTTACATCTGTAAACTTTTAAAATTTTGAGATAGAGATACACTCATTTTAAAAATTCACCCCCCTTTCACTCCCCATATATTGGATTTTCCTAAGGCGAAAAATACATGTTTCTTTATTTTTAAAGACGTCCAAAATTCCAATTCTCAGGTCTATAATATCTTCAGTTTTTGAGATGTAAGTATACTCGTTAAATGCATTCAACCCCTTTTTCATCCCCTCCTATTGGGATTTTATTAAAACAAAAAATACGTGTTTCCTTATTTTTAAGGAAGATTATAATTACCAGCTTTTACATTTGTAAACTTTCAAATTTCTGAGATATAGATACACTTATTTTAAAATGTCACCCCCCCCCCATTCAGCCCCTTAGCGACGGAATATCCAAAAATCCTCTATGAGCGAGCAACTACATGTTAATATGAATTTATCCCCAAAGTTTTATTTCTTTATGTCCAGTAGTTTTAACTCGGCGATGATGAATCAGTCAGTCAGTCAGGCAGGACAAGTTACTTTATGTAATAGATATAGATATTGTAGGTGTGAGTAATGAGTAAATTCGTGGTGCAAACATACATTCCTATAATAATAATAATAATAATAATAATAATAATAATAATAATAATAATAATAATAATAATAATAATAATAATAATAATAATAATAATAATATTAATTCTAATAATAATAATAATCGTGTGTAAACAGTTCGATTTGACGTCGGTGTGCAAAATTTGATTTTAATTTTTAGAGAGTTCAGAAGATGAGATGATAAAGGCATGATCTGTTAACCCGGAAGGACATGCGATCTATTCGTTGTCAGGAAGTCGGAACACTTAGAATTGAACCTTCTGTTACTGGAGAGGCACTTAACACTGGAGTTCATTCAGCCCATATTAGTTATGAGCACCATGTTAATTCTCCGGGACAAAGTTTTCTGAAATCACTCCCCTTCACTTTGCGCCGATCTTAGCCTTTATCTTCTTCTCCCCCAGGGGCTTACTTGGCCTTTACGGAGATAGCTTTATTATTTTACTTTATTAGAAGGCAGGACGAAAAACCTATATTATACAACATAATGTATTACTGAGTGTTTAAATAATAACGTTAGTGATTTTACGTCTAACTAACTGCTTTTACTAAGCGCAGATACTGGAATTTCGTTTGACTAGAGTAATGTTACGTGTTGGTAAATCTACCGACCTTCAGAAACCACCGGACTGAGCTGGGATGGACCCTGCCAACTTTGGTTTAGAAATCCAGTGGACTTACATTAATTTTGTCAAGTCAAAGGTGAATGTGCGACCAGAGATCTAGGAATGGGCAGTCTTTCACCCCTGACTGATCCGACTGACTCAATCGGATGTGAACTCTCAATATTTGGATCTATAGGGTGACACACTATCAACGATCCATGAAGACCATTGTAGCCGGCCAGCCGGTCTATAGATATTGAGTGAGTGGTCAGCCAAATAAACTATCAAGCGTAGTCTATTGCTACCGGGGGAGTTGGCCGTGCGGTTAGGGGCGGGTAGCTCTGAGCTTATATCCGGGAGATGGTGGGTTCGAAGCCCAATGTTTGCAACCCTGATGATGGTTTTCTGTGGTTTCCCATTTTCACACCGCGCAAATGCCGGGGCTATACCTTAATTAAGGCCACGATCGCTTCCTTCCACTTCCTAGACCTTTCCTATCCCATTGTCGCCATAAGATCTATCTTTGTCGGTACGACATTAAGCAAAATGGCAAGGTTCACATCCAGAAGCACGTTAATTATTCTATTGTGGATGGATGATCTTTGATACAATACTGAGTCCTGAATTAAAATATACACACCAAAAGTGGAACCCGGGGCCGCTAGGTGAGAGGCAGAACTTTTACTCCCTTTTTACGAGGCCAGCATTTAATAACGTTTAAGTGTATGTTAGAAAAGAACTCATCACTCATAGTAAATGTGTAACTCTAAGAATTGCTGTAGAAATTCTGATGGTCAGTGATATTTAAGGAAAGGAGGACTAACTACATTGCACGCGGCTTTACTGTGAGCCAAATGGAATGAGCAGAAAGGCTCGGTAGATTGGGCTGCTCGCGCCCAAGTAATCCAACGTCCGGCGACGCCAAAAATAACGTGGTTAAAAGAGGTAAATTGCGAGACATTTGTTTCATCCAACATAAAGCCTTGATACTGCAGATAACGCTTTTTACGTTGCACAATTTCTCAAAAGCAAACAGATTAACTGTGCGAATTTAAACCTTCAAGCATAATGAAGCTATATATAATCTAATAATTGTTAGGAACTTTGGATATATCATTTATTAACATAAATTATGCCAAGGAATTACGAACGTTCTTATATGCAAGAGCATGAGTATTTTCTACGTAAGTAACTTACATGACATTCAAATTATTCTTGGCGTGTCATCATTCTAACTTATTCACTATCGCATTGTTACATGTTATCGAGCGAGTTGGCCGTGCGGTTAGGGGCGCGCAGCTGTGAGCTCGCATTGGGGAAATAGTGGGTTCGAATCCCACTATCGGCAGCCTGAAGGTGTTTTTATGTGGTTTTTCACATTCACACTAGGTAAATGCTGGGGCTGTACCGTAATTGAAACCACGGCTGCTTCCTTCCCACTCCTAACATTTTCCTATCCAATCGTCGCCATAAGACCTATTTGTGTGGGTGCCACCTAAAGCCAACTGTAAACAAAAATAATAATACATGTCAACAAAAGTAGCACAAAGCGTTGAAGCATAGAGTAATCTTGTGGGAAAATTCTGAACTCATGGACCAAAAGGGTTCAATACGGACTAGGAAGGAAAAGTGAAAACCTGCGTTTTGTTTAGGTTTAGTAACTTCAGCTTCAGGAAAATAGTAATTTGATCGGTATGAGTTCTTGAACCACTTACTTCTCTATCCTAAATTGAAACAGTAAATGTACATCGCAGAACTAACAAGGCAGTAATAAAGCCTACCAAACGTAACATGAGTGCGAAGTGAAGCACAATAACAACAACAGGTTTGACGATGCGACTCCGTGACTGAAGGTCAATGTAGCGGCGTTCATTTATGAGGTAACTGTGTTCCATTTCCGCTCAGAGCGGGAATTTTAGCCACGTTTGTTTTATTCCTCCGACCGAAAG
Organism: Anabrus simplex; assembly: GCF_040414725.1. Classification (NCBI taxonomy): domain Eukaryota; kingdom Metazoa; phylum Arthropoda; class Insecta; order Orthoptera; family Tettigoniidae; genus Anabrus; species Anabrus simplex. Next base: position 415,452,423 of record NC_090266.1, read on the forward strand.
ACAGGGAGAATGTGTTTCCCATAACACACACTTCTTCATAGGTTTGGAGTTAGGGAAGTGTTCCGCCGTAAAACTGGAATAAGCTGGGCCGAGTAGGTCAGACGATAGATCGCTGGCCGCCTCAGCTCATGTTTGCGGTTTCGGTCACGACACACTCCGATGATATTTGAAGGTGCTCAAGTACGCCGGCCTCATATTGAGAGACTTACTGTCACTTAAACAAACTCGACTGGGCAAAATTCTGGCATCTCTTAGAAACAGTTGGTGTCACATGAAGTCAATAACATTATAATTTTTTTTTTAAACCTGGGCTAAGTTTACATAGGTGACACGAACCCACCAGAGTACTGCAAAAAGTGGCAGAGAACGAAAGTTAATATTTGTCGTAAAAATATTCCCACTCAATCGCATAAAATTGTCTGTTACAAAAAATTAATTCCCTTCCAAATCCTTTTGTCTCAAATAGGATGTCCATATTGTGCAGGCGGTAGGATTTCAAGTTTCATCTCTTCGGCCACCGGCTGTTCATACTTTAGGAATATCCTCACGTATCGAGAATGTATGAAATTAAATACATCCTTGCCGGCCAATTTCTGTACGATTGAATGTTCTGGTTACCGAGTTTCCTAACGTATGTATACTTCCACGAGGTATATAACACTATCCTCCACCACAATAACATGCGGTTTGGAGTACATGGCAGATGATTTCCCCTCTCCGGAGTGTCGTGCCTTAGAAGAGCTCCTCTAGGCTAGAAATAACCCCATGAAAACGTCATTAATTAACAATGTTATCTCTTTTTCAACTCTCAACTTGTAATCATTTAAAGCGCAGACTAGGTGTCGTCTTCTCAGTGTCCCTCTGCTTGTATTAACTTCTACGGCCAGATCCATTATTCTCTGCTGTAACTTAACCCAATTTGTAAGTAAGAAAACGGTCCCATATATGAAATGGTGTAATTTTTAGTTGTTGTTGTTGTTGTTTGAGTCATCAGTCCATAGACTGGTTTGATGCAGCCCTGCATGCCACCCTATTCTGTGCTAACCTTTTCATATCTACGTAATTATTGCATCCTACATCTGCTCTAATCTGCTTGTCATATTCATACCTTGGTCTACCCCTACCGTTCTTACCACCTACACTTCCTTCAAAAACCAACTGAACAAGTCCTGAGTGTCTTAAGATGTGTCCTGTCATTATATCTCTTCTTCTCGTCAAATTTAGCCAAATCGATCTCCTCTCGCCAATTCGATTCAGTATTTCTTCTTTCGTGATTCGATCTGCCCATCGCACCTTCAGCATTCAAAAACTTCTATTCTCTTTCTTTCTGAGTTAGTTGTCGTCCATGATTCACTTCCATACAATGCCATGCTCCACACGAAAGTCTTCAGAAATATCTTCCTAAATCCTACATCAATGTTTGAAGTGAGAAAATTTCTTTCTTTAAGAAAGCATTTCCTTGCTTGTGCTAGTCTACATTTTATGTCTTCCTTATACTTTTGCCATCGTTATTTATTTTACTACCCAAGTAACAATATTCATCTACTTCCTTTAAAACTTAATTTCCTAATTTCATATTTCCTGCATCACCTGCCTTCATTCCACTGCACTCCATTACTTTTGTTTTGGACTTATTTATTTTCATCTTGTATTCCTTACCTAAGACTTCGTCCATACCATTCAGCAACTTCTCGAGATCTCAGATAAAATAAAAATAGCATCGGAAAATCTCAAGGTTTTTTATTTCCTCTCCTTGGATTGTGATTTCCTTTCCAAATTCCTCTTTGATTTCCTTTACTGCCTGTTCTATATAAACATTGAAAAGGATGGGGACAAACTGCAGCCTTGCCTTACTCCTTTCTGTATTTCTGCTTCTTTTTCAAAGCCCTCGATTCTTATCACTGCAGTCTGATTTTTATACAGATTGTAGATAATTCGTCATTCTCGGTATCTGGTCCCAATCACTTTCAGAATCTTAAATAGCTTGGTCCAATCAACATTATCGAATGCCTTTTCTAGGTCTACAAACGCCATGTACGTGGGCTTGTCCTTCTTGATTCGATCCTCTATGATCAGACGTAAAGTCAGGATTGCTTCACGTGTTCCTACATTTCTTCTGAAGCCAAACTGATCTTCTCCCAACTCAGCTTCAACTTGTTTTTCCATCCTTCTCTAAATAATACGTGTTAAAATTTTGCAGACATGATATAGGCTACTAAACTAATGGTGCGGTAGTTTTCACACCTATCAGCACCGGCTTTCTTCGGAATAGGTATAACATACTGCCGAAAATCGGATGGGACCTCTGTCTCACATAACTTACACACTAAATGGAATAACCTTGCCATGCTGGTTTCTCCTAAGGCAGTCAGTAATTCAGAGGGAATGTCATCAATTCCAGGTGCCTTGTTGCTATTTAGATCGCTCACAGATCTGTCAAACTCTGACCTCAAAATTGAGTCTTCCATTTCATCAGCATCAAGAGCCTCTTCTTGTCCCAGAACCAAATTATCTACATATTCACCTTGATACAACTGTTGGATAGATACCTTGCACTTTCTATCCACTTCATTCTTTAATCGCCTGTATTATTTTCTGCCCTCTTCATTTCCAGCACCGAGCTCGATAGCTGCAGTCGCTTTTGATAGGATTAATATTTCCGGAGATATTTGGAGCTTTCTAAAAATATAGTGAATATCTCCATTATACTTCGTTAGGTAAAAGTGTATAGAACAGTAATATAGGAAGTGGCATTTTACACAACTTTATAATTTACGATTTTCTTCGATGATGCTAATACACTGACTGACAGAGCAAATGTAACACCAAGAAGGAGTGGTTCGAAAGGGATGAAAGTTGGGGAAAAATCAGAGACGGCACGGACGAATAATTGATGTTTATTTCAAACCGATATGCAGGTTACACAATGCGCACGGCATCGACTCAGTAGGATGTAGGACCACCGCGAGCGGCGATGCACGCAGAAACACGTCGAGGTACAGAGTCAATAAGAGTGCGGATGGTGTCCTGAGGGATGGTTCTCCATTCACTGTCAACCATTTGCCACAGTTGGTCGTCCGTACGAGGCTGGGGCAGAGTTTGCAAACGGCGTCCAATGATATCCCACACGTGTTCGATTGGTGAGAGATCCGGAGAGTACGCTGGCCACGGAAGCATCTGTACACCTCGTAGAGCCTGTTGGGAAATGCGAGCAGTGTGTGGGCGGGCATTATCCTGCTGAAACAGAGCATTGGACAGCCCCTGAAGGTACGGGAGTGCCACCGGCCGCAGCACATGCTGCACGTAGCGGTGGGCATTTTACGTGCCTTGAATACGCACTAGAGGTGACGTGGAATCATACGCAATAGCGCCCCAAACAATGATGCCGCGTTGTCTAGCGGTAGGGCGCTCCACAGTTACTGCCGGATTTGACCTTTCTCACGCCGACGCCACACTCGTCTGCGGTGACTATCACAGACAGAACAGAAGCGTGACTCATCGGAGAACACGACGTTCCGCCATTCCCTCATCCAAGTTGCTCTAGCCCGGCACCATGCCAGGCGTGCACGTTTATGCTGTGGAGTCAATGGTAGTCTTCTGAGCGGACGCCGGGAGTGCAAGCCTCCTTCAACCAATCGACGGGAATTTGTTCTGGTCGATATTGGAACAGCCAGGGTGTCTTGCACATGCTGAAGAATGGCGGTTGACGTGGCGTGCGGGGCTGCCACCGCTTGGCGGCGGATGCGCCGATCCTCGCTTGCTGACGTCACTCGGGCTGCGCCTGGACCCCTCGCACGTGCCACATGTCCCTGCGCCAACCAACTTCGCCACAGGCGCTGCACCGTGGACACATCCCTATGGGTATCGGCTGCGATTTGACGAAGCGACCAACCTGCCCTTCTCAGGCCGATCACCATACCCCTCGTAAAGTCGTCTGTCTGCTGGAAATGCCTCCGTTGACGGCGGCCTGGCATTCTTAGCTCTACACGTGTCCTGTGGCACACGACAACAGGTTCTACAATGACTGTCGGCTGAGAAATCACGGTACGAAGTGGGCCATTCGCCAACGCCGTGTCCCATTTATCGTTCGCTACGTGCGCAGCACAGCGGCGCATTTCACATCATGAGCATACCTCAGTGACGTCAGTCTACCCTGCAATTGGCATAAAGTTCTGACCACTCCTTCTTGGTGTTGCATTTGCTCTGTCAGTCAGTGTATTAAAGGGGAAATATGACATTTTCTGTTTCGGTACCCTTAATATTACTACGTCGCAGTATACTAATCGTATAATATATAGCCTAGAACACTCTCGGGATACCCCTGACCTTAAATTCCGATTTTCATGAAATTATTTTGTGCCGTTTACCCGTGATGTTCAAACATCTAGACAGGTAGACAGAAAATCTTTCAACTAAACCTATTTTTCACCTTTGCTTACCTAATTAGGAATAATACGCAGTATGAGACCAAACATTGAAGTGACCGAGCTTGATAGCTGCAGTCGCTTAAGTGCGGCCAGTATCCAGTATTCGGGAGATAGTGGGTTCGGTCCCCACTGTCGACAGCCCTGTAAATGGTTTTCCGTGGTCTCCCATTTTCACACCAGGCAAATGCTGGGGCTGTACCTTAATTTAGGCCACGGCCGCTTCCTTCCACTTTCTAGGCCATTTCTATCCCATCGTCGCCATAAGACTATCTGTGTCGGTGCGACGTAAAACAAATATCAAGAAAAGACATTCCTAGCATTCTTGTATTTACGTCTTTCATCAATCAGGTCTAGTATCTCCTGAGTTATACACTGACTCTTAGTTGATCTTTTCTTCCTTCCTAACATTTCTTCAGCAGCCCTACTGACTTCATTTTTCATGACTGTCCACTCTTCGTCTATTGTGTTTCCTTCAGCCTTTTCATTTAATCCTTGTGCAACATGTTCCTTGAAAGAATCCCTCACACTCTTTTCTTTCAACTTGTCTAGATCCCATCTCTTCGCATTCTTTCCTTTCTTCGATTTCTTCAGCTTCAGATGGCATTTCATGACGAACGTGTTGTGGTCAGAGTCCACGTCTGCTCCTGGGAAAGTTCTGCAATCCAACACCTGGTTTCTGAATCTCTGCCTAATCATAATGAAGTCTATTTGATACCTTCCAGTGTCTCCATGTCTCGTTCACATATAAAGCCGTCGTTTGTGGCGTTTGAACCATGTATTGGAAAGGACTAAATTATGATCAACCAGCCGACTTCCTCTTTCGTTCCTTTATCCCAAACCGAATTCTCCTATTGTATTACCTTCTCTTCCTTGGCCTACAATGCATTCCAGTCTCCCATTACAATTAGATTCTCGTCACCTTTTACATATTGTATTAAATGTCTTCATATGTTCTTTCGATTTCCTTATCATCCGCTTAGTAGGCATATAGACGTGCACTTTTGTGGTGGACAATGGTATGGTGTCTATCTTGTCGACAATAATTCTTTCACTATGCCGGTCGTAGTAGCTTCCTCGGTGCCCTATTTTCTTATTCATTATTAAACCAACTCCTGCATTTCCCCTGTTTGATTTTGTGTTGATAATTCCGTAGTTGCCTGACCAAAAATCCTGTTCTTCCTGCCAACGTACTTCACTTATACCAACTACCTCTAACTTTAATCTATCCATCTCCCTTTTCAGGTTGTCTAATCTACCATAATGATTCAAACTTATAACTTTCCGCGCTCCAACTCGCAGAATGTCAGTATCCATCTTCCTGACGATCGCCCCCTCTCGTGTAGTCCCCACCCGGAGATCGGAATGGGGGACTAGTTTACCTCCGGAATATTTTACCCGGGAGGAAGCCATCATCAGTACATTATTCATACAGAGAGAGCTGCATGTCCTCGGGAGTTAGTTACGGCTGTAGTTTCCCGTTGATTTCAGCCGTGTAGCAGTATCAAATCAGCAAAGCCATGTTGAGTATTGTTACAAGGCCATATCAGTCAATCATCCAGACTGTCCCCCTTGCAACTTCCGAAAGGCTGCTACTACCCCCCTTTCGGTGAACCATTCCTTAGTCTGGTCTCTCAACAGATACCCATCCGATATGATTGCACCTGCGGCACGGCTATCTGCTTCATTGGAACACGCAAGCCTCCCCACCGCGGCAAGGTCACATGGTTCGCAGGGGAGGAATTTTTAGTTATTCCATTTAAATTTGGTATTGAATGATGGATGATTCCTGTCCTATTCTCCTTAACCTCTTTCGTACTCCTCATATTACCCTACAACATAAACTGGTTTAGTAGTATTGGTGGTAAAAATTATTATTTAAGGGGCAGTACACTTAAAATAATAATAATAGTAATAATAATGACAATAATACTAATAATAAAAATACCTAGCGAGTTGGCCGTGCCATTAGGGGTGTACAGCTGTGAGCTTGCATCCGGGAGATAGTGAGTTCGAACCCCACTATCGGCAGCACTGAGCATGGGTTTCGGTGGTTTCCCATTTCACACCAGGCAAATGCTGGGGCTCGACCTTAAATTAAGTCCACGGCAGCTGCTATTCCACTCCTAACCCTCTCCGATCCCATCGTTGCCATAAGACGTATGTTTGTCTGTGCAAAGTTAAACTAATTGAAAGAAAAAAGTTTTTGTTTTTTTTTATGTCCCACTAACTATTTTTAAGGTTTTCGAAGTCGCCGAGGTGCCGGATATTTGTCACGCAGAAGTACTCTTACGTGCCAGTAAATGTACCGACACAAGGCTGACAGATTTTAACATTTTCAAATACCACCGGACTGATCCATGAGCAAACCTACGTAGTAGGGCTGAGAAGGCCAACCGTGTGAGCTCCTCTGCCTGGAAGTATACCTAAGAAACCATCCCTTACATCGGTTAATACCCACGGTACAATCATCTGCTTTATTTCTAGCATAGTGATCGTGGGAATTACTCCACGAAGAAGAAACCTCTAGGTACATCTTTAACTCGGCAGTTCACTATAACTCACGCATGGTATTCGAACAATACCTATTAACTATACATATAAATAAAATTATAACTTTGACTGTACACTTCAATGTTTCTTTTTTTTTTTTTTTTTTTGTTATTTGCTTTACGTCGCACCGACACAGATAGGTCTCATGGCGACGACGGAGCAGGAAGGGGCTAGGAGTGGGAAGGAAGCGGCCGTGGCCTTAATTAAGGTACAGCCCCAGCATTTGCCTGGTGTGAAAATGGGAAACCACGGAAAACCATTTTCAGGGCTGCCGACAGTGGGGTTCGAACCCACGATCTTCCGAATACTGGATACTGGCCGCACTTAAGCGACTGCAGCTATCAAGCTCGGTCACTTCAATGTTTGGTCTCATACTGCGTATTATTCCTAATTAGGTAAGCAAAGGTGAAAAATAGGTTTAGTTGAAAGATTTTCTGTCTACCTGTCTAGATGTTTGAACATCACGGGTAAACGGCACAAAATAATTTCATGAAAATCGGAATTTAAGGTCAGGGGTATCCCGAGAGTGTTCTAGGCTATATATTATACGATTAGTATACTGCGACGTAGTAATATTAAGGGTACCGAAACAGGAAATGTCATATTTCCCCTTTAATATTAGCATCATCGAAAAATTCGTAAATTATAAAGTTGTGTAAAATACCACTTCCGATATTTTTGTTCTATACACTTTTACCTAACGAAGTATAATGGAGATATTCACTATATTTTTAGAAAGCTCCAAATATCTCCGGAAATATTAATCCTATCAAGAAATGGATATAAGGACAATTACAGAAAATATTTCAATATTTTATGTCTGATATATTTGTAAAGGGTTAATTCATGATTTTTTATTGCCAAGTCCATCAACGGCAAGTATCGCAGAGGTGGAAGTAATGTTTAGTTGTGATAATAACAAACTAGCCAGCGACGATGGTGGTGGTTGTGATGGTTTGTATAAGCTTAAAAGCTACGTGGTTACAATTTCCTATTCGCCAGGAAGATAACGAAGACTATCGAAATGACAAGAAGAAAATGAAAGTACGATCAATGGAAGAATGTATGTGAAGAGGAATGATAAAGAGGGATTGTGAGCCGATGTGTCGAATGCTTTAATGCCATTAAGAATTAAGAATATAAATTTAAGTGGTCTACAGTGTCTGAAGACCCTTGACTTATCAACAATTATTTACACTGACAGGCTAGTGTTGTTATTTGAGGGATACTTTGTCCCTTCTGCTGACGATTTCTCTTGGCTTTGAGGCTGGGTATTAGTTGTGGCACACATCTCCTCTAGACGGAGTTATATAAACTACCCCGTCATGGACGGATACGCCTTCCGATGTGGGTGTCATTAAGTGTAGGCCTATTTGGTTTAGTGTAAGAGACCGGTGTCTGTTTAGTTTTCGGCCCAAAGGCTAGTCGAAACCTCAAAATAGTACACCAAAGTTTATGCAGTCAGAGCAAAACCGCATAAACCGATGTCGGTACCGTAATGAGACGCAGAAGACCTAACTAGGAATCAGGTAGTTTGCCATTGTTTTCCTCACTGGAACAGGAAGTGCTCTATGAACAGCAACTTCCGTAGCATACACATTCTCTAGTCGTGCACCATCCGGATCACCCGAAACTCAGCAGGTTTCATACTGTAAAAGCCATAAACGAGATTGAGACTTCGGTGGACGCTACATTTTGCTCTGGTCTGTGGCAAGAGACAGATCAAAAATACGGAATGTGTCAGAAAATAGAAACAGGCTGGAAGTGAACGCTAAAATGCCTTATCTGCGTCCCATTTACCTGCGTACGTTACTTATAATCGCAAGACCCGGATAGGTAATGAAATAAATATAAAACAACGGTGATGTGAACAATGAGTTAAAGCACACCTATGTATAAAAATGCAATAATCTGAAGAGCCGCACATCTTGTATGTAATTTTTGATTTTCATGTACCTTGTTTTAATTATGTTTTTCTTTGAGCCGAGCTGAGTAATTCGGACGGTAAAGTGCTGGCCTTCTGAGCCCAACTTGGCAGGTTCGATCTTGGCTCAGTTCGGCGGTGTTTGAAGGTGCTCAAATACGCCAGGCTCGTGTCGGTAGATTTACTAGCACGGAAGAGAACTCCTGCGTGAAGAACATCCGGCACCTCGGCGTCTTCGAAAACCTTAAGAATAGTTAGTGGGACATAAAAACCAATAACATTTATCTTACAATACGCTTTACGTCGCACAGACATAGATAAGTCTTATGGCGACGATAGGATCGGAAAGGGCTAGGAGTGGAAAAGATGCTACCGTGGACTTATTTAAGGTACAGCCCCAGCATTTGCCTGGTGTAAAAATGGGGAACAATGGAAAACCATCTTCAGGGCTGCCGATAGTGGGTTTCGAACTCACAATCTCCCGGATGCAAGTCAGAGCTGCGCGACCCTGACCGTACGGCCAATAAGCCCAGTAACATTATCATTATTATTATTATTATTATTATTATTATTATTATTATTATTATTATTAATGTACTGTCCCTTAAACCGTAATAATTACCACCAACACCACTGAAAACCGTAAAAGTAGTTAGTGGGACGCAAAGCTAATAACATTATTATAATAATTTTTTTTTAGATTTACTGACACGTTAATGAATCCTGAGGGACAATTTCCGACACCTCGGCGTCTCGGAAAAGGTTTGTTCACTATTTGGCTTGGGATATCTTGATCATCAGAGCTCTCTCCTTAAGACATCGTGTCAACCTTATATTATTTACAATGTTATGTTTTTAACTAATGTGGCTTAAAATTGGACAGGAACAGAGTGCGTTCTGCATGTTAGGTATCATCTTGTCAAGTGTCAAGAGGCGCGCGTTTACAGAATTACGCAACCCAGCCAACCGTCTTAGCTGTATCGGCCAAAAATGGACCTAAACAGTGTTCGGTTAAAACGAATTTTATTTACAGAAGTCACTAAGTGAGATGAGCGTTGTAACATTCGTAGGGACTACTGTGGAATCGTGACAGAACTCCACCAACTGAAGTTTAAAATAGCGGATAGTGAGATAACCTAAAGACTAGATTCTATGCCAGTAACTTTTAGTTTGATATTGCTGATCTGTTAGTTAGAGGTAAAGAGCATCTACAGTAGTTAGTCGGTTCGATTTGTCCACGTAAATTGAACTGACCACACTACTGTCTCATTAAATAAGTTACATTAATTTGTGAGGGGCTGGAGTTACAGATTATGATAATGATGATGGTTGCTTGATTTATGGGGTCAAAACATCAAGGTCATTGATCCTTGCAATGTTAGCGTCCAGAAGTTCGAAATAAAATCGTATCCAATCCTTTAATCGAGTCATAAGCTTTAAACGCAGGGAAAAATTCTTTATTGTCTTGATCATATTACTAATGAATTAGTCATGAACTGAAGTAAAGGTTTGACATAACTAACCTTCAGAACTTGTACTTCATTCATATTTCCGATGATTCCAATGCGGTCACCTGAAGTGACTAAGTACCTTGTATCAGGTCACCTTGATATATAATACATATTCCAGATATTTTCAACCTATAAATATTCTGCATAGAACATCACGGTCAAATCCAGACTGGGAACGTAATTTTAATAATGTAACGAATTAAACCGATTCATGTGGCTTGGTTTATTATTACAGATGCACTCCCTGAGCAGCAGAAAAAGTGAGGGAGTGTAAGGTCTTTGGTAAGAACTGGTTTCATCCTTGGCATGTAGAAAGCAGTCAGGGCTGGGCTCCCCGTCCTCTCTTATTGTTAGGTCGTGTGTAATTGCTTTTGGTTATGAGCACTGGTCTTGTAAACACGACACTAATGTCCGTGCATAGCAGAGGTGCAGAAGGACGATGCCTGGTCATAGCGGAGCTTCTCGACGTGCTCTGCTACTCATACCTCTCACGTATCTTGTAAACATATAAAGTTTTCTCGCACATTATAAATTATCTATCAAGCGACAGAGGTTGTTTATCGCTACAACGTCGTCAGACATTCGATGGCTTTCTTTTAAAACCTCGTAAGTCCCAAAACTCTTTCTAGCCAAAATATTCCTCAAGACTGGTCACGTTTCCCACCCACATACGGATATTCAGTCCATCAGAACAATTTATGTTGTGTTCGTTTTCGTATACCAATGTGTAAAGGAAAATATATCTTACTGTACTGTACTGTAGGAATGTACGTTTCCATGACGTATTTACGCACTCGTACAGTATAATGCATCAGGGATTTTTTGCAGATCTAACTCCTTTTAAAGCAAATGGTAGTAGGGGCCATTTATTTCAGACCAGTGGGTTATTGCACATTATTTAAGGGTCACACTCCTAGACTATTAATTTGAGGTTACACTCAACTGCTTGCGACTTGCGACTTTGGTGGCCATTTTGAAACCGAAAAATCTTTGATTCCTTTACACGGAAGCATAGGAAAATTAGCACAACGAAAATTGTTTTGATGGACTACATATCGTCGTTGCCGGGGCAAAACTTCCTATGTGATAATATTTTTGGAGATATACTAACCCCGCCACACATACCTTATGAAGAGCGAGAATGCCTTGATATTATCCACGCAATATTGCACTTTAGATGAGAGATCCTTACCGGCCAAAGTTTTAAGCTAAAATATTTCATATAGGAGTTTTTGTCCCTGCAGCGACGATATCCATATGTGGCTAGGAGGCGTGACCAGTCATAAGGAAATTAATGGATAGGAACATCATTTTCGGATACGTGGTATTAGAACTAGGCCGTCGATATGAGTTATTCGCAAAAACTTGCATATTATTAATCATACTGTTTCTTCTTCTACGCGATGTAGGACACTTTATAGTCATCAGTTCGTGTATTGAACGTGTGAGAAGTTTTGTCCAAACCATGTGGCTGATCTGTTTGTCTCAGTGTATGAAAGTTCAATTAACATGGACTAGGATTGATAATAATAGTGGCCTTCACACACCCGCCGGTATCACTCCCGATATTCGCCTGGAAATGATTCCGGAGGTCGCAGTTTATCACTTCTAGGATGACTTGCGTGGGGCTTTATTGATATATTTTTCAGTTGTGTGTTCGAAGCTAAGTATACCCTGTTCGAATTCCTCAATGCAATTCAGCCGGAAATTATGACCAGGGTACCTGGATGCTAAGATACAGTACGTTTCAAAGTGTATATAGATTAAAATATTTAATATCCAAGTCTTCCAAAATTATTTATACTCCACTTAAAGGGCGCTTCTAGTTCTAAAGTTCATGTGGAATGTTAACTCGTTTGCTCACACATGATTTCTATTTCTGAAAACGGAAGAGAGGAGTGAATTTTAAGTCAGACTACTAGTCGAAAATTATTGGAGATTTAGACTTCCAAATGTTAGTAACTATACAATTGTCATGACGAGCCAGTTAATAAGCATTCAATATACGGTATGTATTAAACTACTTATTCGTCCTCCTGGAATTTATCCTATCTTTGGGTTTTGGCAGAGGGTATGGATTTGAACCAGGTTTACTGCGGGATGCCCTTCCCGACGCCAAACTTGTGTGGAGTGAGTTATTCGCCAATGCGTGTTTCTGTGGTAGTTGTTCGCTTGATGTGTTGTGTGCATATTAATATAAATATAGTAACACCCAGACAACCTACCAGAAGAATTAACCAAACTCAGATAAAACCCTCTGCCAGGCTGGGAATAGAACTCTGAAGCCCCTGAACCGAAGAGCAGTGTGCCCATTTTTAGCCTAGTAACAGGATCTTTCAATTAAACTACGCCAATCGTATTTTGTCTGTGAGAGACCAAGAATTTATTTTGTGGAAAATTTCGAAAGTAAGTAATCATTTGTATTGTGCAGCGCTACATGCTGTAAATTATTTAATTTTATTTTTGGTCTAGGCCAATCAACTTATTCCTTCGCATCATTCGAGGTAATCTGGTGAAACGCAACTTCTAAATGCTACTAGCCTTTCACCGGAATAAAAAAATCACACACAGCGTAATTGAGGGAGATCTACCTTCTCACTAGGATATTTTGGAGGCACCCTCTTGAAAAAGAACGCTTACGTAATTGCTTTTGAAGGAATCCTCGAATGGTGAAAGAATGATCAATTTTAACTTTGGTGACCGTAAAGGTATAATTCTTAACCCTGTCGTTCTATTCTTCCTCATGTGTAAAGAGCAACTCGCATGAGATAACATCCACCCCGTCAAATAATTGCTTTGTGCACGCTAATGATGGATAAGCACGACGTGGGTGGAGTTCCCTTACATATCTAGGAAAGGTGTCTTGTCCATCCACTATGACATGATATTTTGATAATTAATTCACTACCAAATTAAAACTCATCTACCATTATTAACTTCCCCAAATTTAAATACACTGAGCCGAAAATCTGTTTATCCTGTGAATTTGAAACGCTCCATTACTGAACACTGTAGACTTCAGTACTCACTCCTGTTCGGTCATGGTATTACTAAAATGATTTTCTTAAATTCCGATTTCTTGTTTCTTCCCTCAATTATCATTTGTATACCTATTAGTCTCCTCAGTCTGCCGAAACAAATTTTGAATACAATTTATGAACTATCTGAAAAATAAAAATATATGGTAACAGAATTATACCTGAAAAAGAAACAACATAATTTCATGTATAATTCCGTTAGCACGTTTTATTTTTTAGGTAGATTATAAATGTATTACTCAACTTAGATTCGGCAGACAGAAGAACCTAACAGTGATATAGAAAACCAAATTTTAAAAATCCATATCAGATAACTCCGTGAATTTTAAACTGGGGCAAAATTCAAATTAATATTCTCCCGATTAGGATGGTGACATCCCAACAGATAGGCCTTAAACCTAATTCCGAGTGTCCTGTTCACATAAAACAGGCGTCTTGTACTGTCATTCAGTACCGGACTTCATGAATATCAGTTATTCTAAAATGATGTTGTTCTGATACACAAAGTGGTGCATGAGGTGATTTGAAAACTATTACTTGGAATTTGACCGAATGACGCCTTAAAACACCCGGCGTGATATCTACATAAAATCATAGCTCTGCTCACAAGACGGCCATGGTTCGAAATTTTGGTATTCAGATTTTTGAAGTGAAAAATCTAATTCCCTAAATTGCAGTCGCCTTCATGGATGTTGGTAATAAAATATAAGTTAATGTAAGTCGATAAACTTGCTTGTGCATATAGCCAAGTAAAATTCTAGTTACACTAACATTACATGGTTGTAGAAAACGCATTATTAAGCAACATTTCTTGATCGACTCTTATCAAAATTTGCAGAAGCGTATTTAAAATATTCAGTATTAATAGGTATTCGTAGGATGCACGTTAATAATTATGAAAATTACGAAGGTTTGCCAACGTAATTCTCCCCCAGTTGTAGGCACTACTCTTCATAGCATCGTAAAGTCCCTAGATTTACGCAGTTTTGTTTTCTACATGAATTAAGGTAGCCTTTAATACGACTCTCCTCAGTGAGGTGTGTTGATGATCTAAGCGATGTGTGAAGAACGTCCCAATGACAATGACAGTCGATCTTCAGCAAACGTCAATCTTCAAGCTGAGAGACACAATTGACGCTGCAATGGAGAATGTGAGACCACTGATGATGCACAGTCATCGACTATGAGTGCAATGTTAGCGTTTATACCTTTTCGAATTGGGTCGGCTATGTGGTCAGCGGGTTATTTGGACAGTGAATCAACTACGGTGATACGGTGTAGTGTCCGATGCACAAACCAAGGTAGTATCTTACATAGTCAAGGTTGTGACGTCCATCGTAGCATCGCAGACTGTGAAGATAGGCTCATCTTTCGACATGCGGAAACAAACCCGAGCTCAGCATCAACACGGATCATGCGATCTCCGAGGCCAAAACTGGCTGACCTGTATGCTAGAGAGCTATCCGTACGCGATTGAATGGAAGGCGAATACAGTCAGGCCTCCTCCGAGCAGACTGCTGTTGATTGTGATGCTCCGTCAGGCCCAACTTCCGTGGTACTGAGAACGGGAGCAGTAGAGGTGGGAGTGAGGTAGTCACGCTTCACTCCAGGTTGTAACGAATAGTATATGAGAATGTCATGCTCCAGAGTTCGGTAGAACCATTCACCTCATACTGTGAAACGACATGGGGACCATACGGCATGGTATGGGAGCCATTGGTTACGACTTCAGAACATCTCGGGTGTTTTTGCAGGATCCATTGACAGCTCACCGATTGGTCTAATAGTTTCGATTACCCTATTTTATGTTATTCCCCCAGCATAATCGGAATGGTATTATGGAGCACATCATCACTCGACCGTTACCGTAGCCATGTTTCGACAGGGTAGAGAATCCTAAAGTTGCCAGCCTTGTCACCAGATCTTTCGCCAGTAGTGTACGTGTGGGGCCAACTGGAACAGTGTCTTCTCCTGCGCCGGATACCAATTGGGGAAGGAATAGAGGAATCTACCTCAGAACGTTTTGCAATATAAACATATTTGTTATGATACCATCCATCATCAAACCACCGCCTGTCAGTGCGCTATAGGGTGTCACACCACCCATTTTACGGTGCGGCAACCACCATAATCCTCATCTATTATATCAGTTGTTAGTGCGTGGATTTCAGGTCGTTATGTAACAAATTTATAACCGTGGAATGATTTAAATTACTTTAATTTCCCAGTGATGGGAACCTCTTTTATATCCCTTGAATACCGTATCCCTAATATTGAGCAAAAATTGGGTAGATCCAACAACGAAATTCATATTTAAATATATTAATCCAAAACATAAGTCAATGATATTTTTGAACATTCAGCTTAGCAAATTGGCACGGAGAATAGCGAATATTTTGTCATTAAAACGTCTTCAAGTTTTCGCCATGTTTAAACTGTTAGAGTAATAATACCAACCCAAGAAAATTATCAAAGTACTGTGCACAAACTGAATTAAAATGAAAACTCGGAACTATGTGAACAACAAATATCAATATTATGACAGCTGATTCTTAATATAACTATAGATTACATATCATGTATCGAAATTATAGCGAATATGAAACACATATAATGATTCAATGAAGTGACGGTGAAAGTTTATATCTCGTTCAGAACAAATAATTTTTCTATAATTGCAACCAGTAAGTGGCGATAAATTTTGGTGTAATTGATTTAACTACGAGAAAATTTACAAGTAGTCAGTAACTTACTGACTGAGTATTATTTATACTTTTAACATAATTCAGTTTTTGGTCCCTTGATTTGTTGGCTTAAGGTATGTGTACCGCGATGTGAAATAAAGACAGTTCCTACCGCAAAAATGCTGGAAATATGCATCGAAAACTGTGCGGAAATTCAAAAAGAGAACAACTCTCAACGGTGATCGTGTCAAAGGATCCAGCCATCCTTCCTATTTCCAAGTATGTATTAACACAGCAGGCTGTAGAAGCCTTAATTTTACATTTCTAGTGGAGTAAAAACGAGATATATCTTTTGGAATTACTAAGTTATAAATTGGTCGAAAAGACGTTGTACTTTACCAAGATAACCTGTCCATTGCATGTGAAGCAATTTCTATGAAGACAAGACTATTAGTACACTAGCGTACATAGCCAATATGCATCTAGTGAAACATTAAGACAAAAATAGCGCTGCTGAAGGCATATCATGAGAAAAGTTCAAAACTACTGAACATTAATAAAGATGGAAATGCATTAAATATAATTTATATAGTTCCATGTAGCTAAATTTGTTTACGGATATTATCAGATCTTTTCTTGCCATATATCCAAGATTCGTTCAAATCTCGAACCGTAATGAGCCACATCAATCAGATATGTCGGTTGACGTTCAGTTCCCAACTAGTCAGATTTCCTTTTCTGTAAATCACTTGAATTTTGTACTTCCTTTACATACACATTAAAAGCCTTTCCTTACTTTAAAATTAATTTAGAATATTTTACGTACAACGAAAAAGAAAGTTATGCTGAGTTCTAGTAGACAAAAAAAAGAGTTATTTTGTACACTTCTTGGGTTTAATAAACTGATAAACTACGGTAGTCATTATGTAACCGAATTACAATTCTTAGCACTGTTTAGTATCAAATTGAAGCCCAACTTCATCGCTCTCATTTCAACTCAGTTTCTCATTTTCCAGGATAGCAGCAAAGTATGGCTTGAAATAGTTTAGCTCTACAAAAATTGAGGTGTGAATCTCGTTTATAAGTCCAGTAAGTAACAAATAGAATTTCATTGAAATTTTATTTTTCAGACACAGGTTTCTTTGTAAATAAACTATACATAGGAGTGAACATTTGGGATGTAGCTGTGCGCATAAGTAGGCCTAGTTTATGGAGTCATATTAGAAGAATTAATCACGGTAAGTGCTGTAATGTTTCTTAATGTTTAATGTACCTCGTATAGTTATAAACTTCTCTACAGTTGACTTGAGAGGCACCAGTACCTTTTTATACTGGGAAATATTTCGTCATGCTTACAAAATATTTTAATGGGATTCTGATTAATAAATTGAAGTAAGTTCTGGATCTCCAAAACTAAAATATTTGAAATCGTTTTTGAAAAGATTTCCTTCCTTATGTACCCGGAAGCTAACACAGTTCTTTTTTTAATATTTTCCCTGTACGTATAATTAAGCTATTATAATGTTCTTTCTTCTTCAAAAATGTCAGTAGCTAGATGAATGTTTTATTTTCCTATTACAAATTGAACATTTGAGTTCCATTCTACTCAAGCATGGCACAGAATTTTACAGAATGCTGTTCAGTAAACTTGTGGATTCTAATGTTGCCATCGAATTCATTACACTTTGAGTATCAAATAAATTGATGGTGCATTCAATTCCGCGAGGATATTTAAGAGAAGAGATTGCCATCACCTTCAAGTGAAAGGCACAGAAACTTCCTACTTGGATTTCCATATTTTTATTCTCTCCTTGCCAGAAACTGAATAGTGATTATGGAACGGAGTACACAAACCATTGATCATACAGTTGAGAAGAAGATTAGACTAAAATTTCGCTAGTCGACATTCTAGAATTAACATTCACTTGTATCAACGTTACCTTAAGTGGTGCCAAGATTGTACCCATAATAGAGGCAACAGGCGTTTCGTTCTTAAACTTAACCCCAGCAGACGTACACCAGGTCAGGAAAAGCTGTCACGCAGTTGATCATACAGAAGTCACACGCTCTTAGTACACGCACTGTGTTGACAACTATGTTCCAAGTCCCTTAATTAAAGTCATGGAAACATCCCAATGAAGAATATCTCAAAAATGAATACAGCATGTGTGATTAAAAGGAACAAGAATGTATTTAAGAATACTCCCAATTATTTCATTATACGAAAACCGACAATTATTCTAATACATTATTCAGAACAATACCTTATGACTTTTATGAGCTGTTTACGCTTGCATAAAGCAGAGATCACAGTAAGCGGACGATCTAACGCTCAAATCTCAGCCATGGAAGCAGTCAGTCTGAGAGTCAGAAGTTCCTTTCTACTTCAAAGTCATTCATTTCAAGCCCCGCGGATAATTATTGATCCTTACCACGACATTGAGTGCAATGCGAACACGTACAGACACACAAAAGACACTGAATATCAGTCACACGTGATCATACACATAACAGCAAACCACATTATCACCAAACTCCTTAATAATCAGAATCTAACAAAAATAATAGGGTACTAATAGTTCTGTTATTCACTTTTACCTATGGTAGAATTTTGATCAAATATAAATATCAAAAGAACATTCAGCGAGTCATAGTGTAGTTCATAAATTCACTTTTAGACTGAAGAACGTTCAGTCGCCATAGTTTCCATTAACTGTGCTGAATGCAGGCCAAAGTCTTTCAGCATAATTCTTTGTAAGAGAACGTTTATGAAAAAAACTGTTGAAGCCAGCCAAAGACTACGAAATAGGGTAATTATTAATAGGCCATTTGCAAAGTAGTCAGGTGTTGGAAGCACGATGGGCGAGGCAGGTGGCTGGACGCCAAGAGGCCCAGTTCACGTATTAAGACATGCCTTGTTCAAGTAATCTATTGCTGCAGATGAACTAGAGGTACTCAAACGAACAATGAAGAATATTTTAATACATCCACAAAAATCCACTTTACGATAGAATATAGTAACCGTTAAAAGTAATTCCAGTTCCTACATGTAGATCTTAACACTATGCCTTGTCTTACATGAATATATCCCTATCCACGAATATGAACAATATATACAGATAATAAAACATAGAAATAAAGCTTAACTAGTAATACGTATTTTCAGTAGACAAGCAACGCTTCAGAAAAATCCTTCCTCAAAGAAATCTGCAAATGAGCTTCTAAGCTAAAAGAACGTTCAGTATCGATACAATTAATTCTTCCCTTCTGCTTGTTTACATTTCCGAACCTATTTACCTCGTAGTAATAGATCTGCAATAATAAGAATTTAGTTCTTTTAACTTCTTAAACCGGTCAAGCACAGCATTTGATTCGTTTAAAGTAGAACTGTTATTTTAAACAACAATTCTCTTATACGGGCTAGGTACCATAAAGGTTTAGCTTATATATCTGTTAGTGAAGTGTGTAAATTAATGTGCATATTTTTAACTATTGGGCAGTGGTACTAGAACTATTCCTCAGAACTGGACTACAGGTACTACCTGAGCGCCTGCATGGAAAGTTTTCAGAAAACGCATGGGAAAGGCACGCTCAATAAATTAATGGCAGGCATTCCCTAACACCATCAAAGACATGTCAAGTATACTAGAGAGAAAAGTTTAATCTAGTTAATCATAAAGAAATATGCACTTATTAAATATGCTTCAATATTAATTTTACCTTACTGAACAATTTTTAACTGAACGTACGTCTGTAGGATAATTCTGCATGATGTTGTCGATAAGAAGAAAGTATCGTAGTTATAGTAAGTTATTTATAAAATTAAATTTAGACCCGTATCTGCACCCGACAAATATTTATATGTATTTTCCTTTTTTATGATCAACCATTTCTTGACCTTTACGTCACAAATGTACTTTCCAGCTTCAAACATTTTCCGAGGTTATCGTTTCCTGTGCACATTTTTTATATACTCTATAGAAGTATAAATGGATTAATACATGTAAGATTTGTTCAGGTCCACTCCTTATATCCCTTAATAAATACTCTTCGAATGTTCATAATTCTATCGTAAAGTTAAGACATATTACAGAATACTGCGGAAACGATGTGCGTATAAATTAAGAATTTGATGTTTTACTTGAATTAACTTTCTCTGGGAATAATATTTGTTCATTATGATGTCATTACCGAGCGATTTGTTTGTGAGGTCGAGCTGCTTATCTGTAAGCTTGAACTCTGGAGATTATGATTTTATAACCCACCATCGGCAGTCCTGAAGAGCGTTTCCCAAGGCTTCCTATTCAAACACCAACCTGTATATTTATTAAGGCCACGGCCGTTACCTTCCTCTCTCAACGTTGCTAATACCTATATGAGTTAGTACAAGATGTAATCACAGGCATATCATAAGAATGGATCAAATAACACAGTATAGTCAAAAGGTTTTAGTCCTATTTATGTTCTTTAAGGAAATTCTTTCAGTTTTCTTTCAAGTCAAACACCTCACACAGCTTTGGTTAGCTTTTGGTCCCCTAGAATCTTTGATGACTATTCACAATGAATTTCACATCTTATCCTCGCAAATGCGGCCATTTAAACTGAGGTTTGATACTTCATCTAGAAAATGTGTATAGTTTCAGGAACAATAGTGGGATCCGGCCATTTCTTAAATAAAAAAGTATTGATTCTTACTGTTTTTGAGATCTCCTGGTCACATACGGTACAACTGTTCTTGTCCGTGAAACACTTGAACAATAAACTGCACGGTAACACATACCCACGTAATTATAAATCCCTGTCACCTTGTTAGAAGCATTATGCGTGGCTAGGTTTACCTGAGGTAATACATTTTCTGGAGACCTATCAGTATCCCCAATCAACAACCTACCATGGATCTCTTTAATTTAGAACCCTTCCAGGCTACAGCAAATATATTAATTATAAAATTTACTTTAATAAAATCTCCACGTTACTTATAAAGTATTCAAATTATCACCGTTGTTTCCGTAGATATGTCGCTCTTGTGAAAAGTATGCCTAAAAATGCAAAATCTAAATGCATTTTTGTATAATGTAACTTTAAATCATATAACGGGAATAAGTACGGTGTATTGAAAATGGACAGGAAGTGGCATTTTCCTATTGTTATCTCTCAATAATATTTATCTCTCCTGAATGATTTGATGCATTATTTGTTGAACAATTCCAATTGGAAGTGTAGTTTTTAACATTTCAAAGCTAAGAGTGCAAGTATAAAAGAATCCAGTCCTTCTGCATTGACTTGGTTAAACATTTCTATCCTTGGAACTGGATTTTAAAAATTGAGTGTGTGTGGGCCACGTTCAAGAACGGATGGGAAACAGACAATAGGAAAAGGGAAGTTACCGTTAGTGGTTACTGTTAATGGTAAAGGAAGACTTACAGATAAAAACTTTGATGAACTCCAGCATTATTATGAAATATGAAACAGCACATATGACTTGCAAGGGACGAAAAGAGCAGTGTGGGCTTCATTTCTCCACAAATCATCCACTGATGGTACACCTGTACATGGTTCTTGTCCACCTGGTGCTGATTCATTTTTCAAGTACCGCAAAACTCAGGCAGGAACGATTTGGGCACAAAAACAGCATACCATCCACAGTGGTGGAATCTATTAAACTAGTGTATAGAGAGTTTGCTCATCCTGACCTTCTTTCCAAATGTCTTAATGATCGAACGCAAGACCCAAATGAGCCTTTCAATAACGTCATTGGGACCCGCATACCAAAAGTGTTTGTAGGAATTAAAACTCTATGCTTGGGTGTTCGTGATACTGTGACAACGTTAGATGATGGTAATAAAGGAAGAATATGGGTATTAAAGCAACTTGGTATCACCCCACGAGCCAACATACTGTAAGTATTCCAACAAATGGATCGACTTATAATCATGCAGCAGAAGAAATGACTAAAGAAGCCAGAGGCAGAAAAGGAAAGAAGCTTCTAGGTTTGCAGGATGATCAAGAACAGGATGCAGACAATGCTGATTATGGGCCTGGCTATTTCTAGGAGCTAGCATGCCTTCATATGTGAGTTGATACCAAGTGAATCTTTAAACTTGATTTCCTGAAAATAGCATTTTAAAATACACTCATGTACATAAAAACCAGAACAAATTGAAAGACTAGAGATAGGAAGTTCAAATTCATCAGACATGTGCACTGGCATGTTCCGAAAAATGACTAGCATTTGAACCATATGGGCCTTCAGGTTAAACGTCCATATTGATATTTCGGCGCACAACCACCTACTGGTAAAATGTGCCTGCGGCTCTCGTTGTCGGTATAAACCGAAGGTAATTGATCAGTGAGACTTGAGCAGACTTGCAATTTGTCATGCAGACGTGTGCAAGATACATAACATCAAACGAGTGAGTTTGAAAGAGATCGCATTATTGGCATGAGAGAACGTGATGCACCCATCCGGGAAATTTCTGCTCGTGTGGGACGAAATGTGTCGGCAGTGCAACGGGTGTGAAGGATGGTTCACAGAAGGTCGTAGAACAGAACAAGATGGGTTCGATCGTACCATCCAAACCACCCCCCGAAAAGATCAACACCTCGTCCGAATGGCATTGCGGGACAGATCTGCGTCTTCCTCGGCTCTGGCGTCACAGTGGAAGAGTGTAACATATTGTACACTATCGTCTGGGTTACCGACGAGTCGTCCACTTCTCCGCCTACCTTTGACTAATGTGCATAAACCTGCCAGACTCAATGGTGTATGGAACGTCGTCACTGGGGTCACTAATGGCAGCAGATGGTGGTTTGGGTCGAATCTAGGTTCTGTTTGTTGAGAATGATGGCCGAATTTCGGTTCACCGCAGACAGGGGGAGAGTCATCACACTGACTGTATTCGCACAAAATAAATAGCGCCAATTCAAGGCCTTATGTTGAGGGGTGCTATTGGGTGCAACCACAAATCATAGCTGGTGCGTCTCCAGGGCACTGTGACCAGTTTGACCTACATGAATGACAACCTGCGACCCGTAGCCATACCCTTTATGCACGACACCCCAGATGCCATATTTCAGCAGGACAATGCGCGACCAAATGTTGCTGCACGAACACGCGCCTTGTTGTTGTCACATCATGTCACACTGTTGCCCTGGCCCTCCCGATCACCGGACTTGTCGCCAATCAAAAATGTGTGGGATATGGCGAAACGATATGTGCTGCGCTGTGACCCAATGCCAATCACCAAAGAGGAATTGTGGAACAAGGTGAATTCAGCACGGATGGCCATACACCAGGAAGCCATTCGCGCCTTATACGCTTTGATGCCATCACTCATGGAACAAGTTATCAGTGCCCATGAAGGATCCAGTGCCTACTAGGCAACAGGACACATGCTGAACCGATGTGACTGCAATGCTAATCGTTTCTGCAGAACATACTAATGAACATGTCCAGTGAATAAGAACTTCCTAGCTCTAGTCTTTGAAGGTGTTCTTCTTTTATGCTGAAATGAAATGAAATGAAATGTCGTATGGCTTTTAGTGCCGGGATATCCCAGGACGGGTTCGGCTCGCCAGGTGCAGGTCTTTCTATATGACCCCCGTAGGCGACCTGCGCGTCGTGATGAGGATGAAATGATGATGAAGACAACACATACACCCAGCCCCCGTGCCATTGGAATTAACCAATTAAGGTTAAAATCCCCGACCCAGCCGGAAATCGAACCCGGGACCCTCTGAACCGAAGGCCAGTACGCTGACCGTTCAGCCAACGAGTCGGACGTTTTTATGCTGAAATATGGCGTCTGGGGTGTCGTGCAGAAAGGGTATGGGTACGGATCGCAGGATGTCATTCACTTAGGTCAAACTGGTCGCAGTGCCGTGGACACGCACCAACAGTGATTTGTGTTTAACCCAGTAGAACCCGACACCATAAGACCTTGAGTTGGCGCTGTATGTCTTGTGTCGATGCAGTCAATGTGATGCCTCTCGTCCTGTCTGCGGAGAACCAATACGCGGCCATCATCTTGAAACAAACAGAACCTGTATTCGTCCGAAAACACTATCTGCTGCCATTCCTGCCTCCAGTGACGTCGTTCCATACACCATTGCAGTCTAGCATGTTTATGTACATTAGTCAAAGGTAGGTGGAGAAGTGGACGAGGCGCCTGTAACCCAGACCCAAAAAACGTCGACGGACCGTCACTCCTGATAGTGGACGATGTGTTACACTGTTCCACTGTTGAGCCAGAGCCGAAGAGGACTCAGATCTGTCCTGGAATGCCATTTGGATGATGTCTCGATCTTCTCTGGGGGTGGTCTTGGAGGTGCGACCAGACCCACCTCGTCCTACTGTATGGCCTTCTGTGAACCATTCTGCACACACCCGTTGCACTGCTGACATTTAGTCCCACAGGAACAGCAATTTCCCTGATGGATGCATCACGTATTAAACTCACTCATACGACGGTACGGTTCTCGCATACATCTTCGAGGCATCCTGAACGTCTGCTCAAGTCACGCTGATCCATTTCTTTCGGTTTTTAGCGACAACGAAAGCCACAATCACATGTTACCAGTCGGTGTTTTTGCACCGAGACATCGGTATGTACGTTGAACCTGAGGGCCGATAAAATTGAAATGCTAATCATTTCTTCGAAACCTACTAAAGCACATGTCCTGTGAATATGAACTTCCTATCTCTAGTCTTAAAAGGTGTTCTGGTTTTTATGAACATGAGTGTAGTTTTCTTATTAACCGGATGCGTAATAGGACCCCAGATCGTAACACATTTTCTAATGAAACTAAATCTCGTTCGTGACTGAGCTGTGTAAAATAGACTCACGTAATGCTGACGTATTGACTACGGACGTATTATACTTACATCAAATATTAGAAAATTTCCATTATCTTATTCTTCTATCCGGAGGGTCGAACTCATGAGTTTCAATGGCAAGCCACCCCCAATCTTTAGCATTAAGGCTCCTAAAATTAAAACCAATTCATATGCGTATTCTTATTCTTCTCCTTTCAGGCGCCTTCTTGCCTTCTAGTCACAGATGGTCAGCAACCATCTTGGGGTAATTATTTAAAGTTTGCACATCCCACAGTAGAGTTGACGTGACGTGGATATCAGACCACACTGAAAGGTTCCTCGAACAGGATAATATTCTGCACCCAAGTCCAAGTTTCCCCTTCTTCCTTGCCTTCTATGATAAGGTGTTTTAAGCCTGTACTTGTCATTTCCAAACATGGGACGGACATAAATTCTTTCTTGAAATTTTCGTGTTAGGATTAAGTACGGATTCCCAGAACAAAATAATATCTCTTCGTTGCTATACATTTCCAAAACCTCCAACTAGTTCATAGACAAAGCCTCTGTTTCCATCCTTCGAAACCGTAAAGTAGCAGCGATAACATAAAACACTTGATGATACGTCAACGAGTTTCGAATGGGAAGTCGTGGTTGCACTCAAAATATCTCAGCTTCATCAGAAATACACCGTTAGCAATTCCACATCAGAATATAATTCCTACGTTAGCCACCATGGTATAATTTCTTTGGCATTTCCGACCAAAGTGATAACTACCTTCTTCATTTTCCACTTGTTAATTAATGCCCATGAGTATTGTTTTCTTGTCATTTTAGCTCAAATTATTTGTAAGATTCGTTGATTCAGTTCGAAGGCATTTGAAGGTCATCTAAATTATCAGCAAGTATCTTACTGCTATCACTTCCCATTGGTCTTAACTCCTTTATCCTTTTCTATTAAATAAATAATAACTGATAATGAACAAAGGAATTTGGGAGCCATCGAAATATATAAATTAATAAATAATTTTTAAAAATTCCGGCTGTTGAAACTCATCTTCAGGGTCGTTGCCTTGTAACAAGGAGATTTGAATCACTTGATACCTGAAAAATAATATTGGAAAAGGAGTCCATCTGGTAATTTCCCCCAACCATAGAAACTAAACAGAAAATATCTTAATCTCATACAATTTACTTGGTCAATTAAACCAGTATTTACCTTGAAATCTGAGCATAGCTCGTCGTGATACACCCTTGAACACATATAACAAAATAAAAATAATATTGATATAATTAATGTCTTATTTATGAAGTAACCCTCTCTCAATAATTGGTACTCAGATTATTCCGAAACGCAAAATTTTCACACGCAGTCATGACTATTTT
Organism: Anabrus simplex; assembly: GCF_040414725.1. Taxonomy (NCBI): domain Eukaryota; kingdom Metazoa; phylum Arthropoda; class Insecta; order Orthoptera; family Tettigoniidae; genus Anabrus; species Anabrus simplex. The sequence goes on from NC_090266.1 coordinate 415,478,755, forward strand.
TACAAGAATGGACTCCACTTTGCCGATAGCGTTGATATAGTTTGGAAAAGGAACAACACGTTACCTTATGTACACATTCACAATCATAGAATGTTGTTACACTCCAGCATCTCTCTCCCTGGTTCCGTCAACAGCGGATCTCAAACTCCCAACATGGCATGGTAAATCTTCCCAAAACTCGATCAAAACACCTCTTATTACACATCTGCTCACTGCAAGCTCCAACTTGAGAATCTGCTCAGACACTAGCCTGCTCAACGCTAGTCCAAGCCCACACAACAGCATTCTAAAATAGCACAGTTCCGGGAATTTTCCACCTCAGCTCCGTCAACACGTAAACACCCACTCGGAGAATCGTCACTTACACAACCGGGAGATAAACTGAGTGATCGAAACACACTACTCCCAAATAAAATACAGAGAGTATATAAAATTTAGAGAGTATCCATAATAATGAGAGTTCCTATAAGAGTTACCACGCCGCTACTGCTAAATACACATATTTGAAATATGCAAATTAAATAATAATAATAATAATAATAATAATAATAATAATAATAATAATAATAATAATAATATCTCACCGGGGTTTGTCAGGTTACAATACTCCCCCTTTGTTTTCCAACAAATGCAAATTTTGTCAAAACAACACAAATCAGGTGGCTGATGGCCCTAATACAGCTCCTCACAATATACATCAAATATACAATATACAACATTAGGGATCCCGATGGTATCTCCCCAAAATGAACACATTATAAGTTCCAATACATTTCCTATTAGCATCAATTAAGGAATATGCACACCTCCTTATCCTTCTTGCAACAATAGAAGGACCCTTAAACAATTGAAAACTTAGACATGGTCTTATCCTCAGCGTTAGATGGGTGAGGCACTCGCAACAATACCTCATCTCCTACCTCTAAACTATCAGAGCACCTATCCTGAACTATCCTAGCACGTTTCTGACCAGACTTAACCAGCTTCTTCCTAGCAAGCTGTACAAATACGTTCTGAGGAACCACCTCCATGCTCTCCAACCTCAATATCTTGGTCAACTCAAAATCAGGCTTTCTCCCAAAATGCATCTCGATGGGTGTAAGACCAGTACTCTCATGTCTTGTGACATTGAACCAATTTTCCATCCTACTGAGATGTTCATACCAAGAGTTATGATTATGACTTACATAGGTCCGAAACATCCGTCCAAGTTCCCTCATGACTCTCTCAGACATGTTTCCACAAGGAAACCTTATAGACGAATATGTTACCTGAACACCTCTGTCCTGTAGAGTCTTCTTCCAGATGTTCGAAGTGAACTGTGAGCCGTTATCGGATAGGATCCTCCTAGAGTTACCGAATTCCTCGCAATACTTACTCACTGCATTGGCACATCCTCTAGCAGAAGCCTTCCGAAGTGGGTATAATTTAACAAATTTAGAGAACGAGTCGAGTATTACAAATATATATCGGTAGCCATACCTAGACTTAACCAACGGTCCATAGATGTCCACACACAGTAACTCACCTATATCCTCGGTTATCACAGCCTGCCTCGGCCCGTGCATATACCTATTTGGGTGTTTACACTTCTGAAACACATCGCAAGTAGCCAAAGTCTGACGGACTTGTCTACCCATATTGCGCCACACAAAGTGATACTGAATTGCACATAATACCTTCTCCGCACCAAAGTGACCTAATTCCTTATGGAAATACCAAATCATGTCTTTCCGCAAGGCTTGAGGCACTACAACCCTCCATACATCCTTATGACATATGCGAGCTACTAAACCACTCAGAAGTTTATACCTCATATTCCCTTTTTCCACAATAGTGTCAGGCTCAGCAGCCTCTAACTCTGATAAAATATCAGACAACTCCTCATCCTGTCCCTGTTCCAATTTCATCTTCGAGAGTTTCCTTCTCTCCTCTCTACATTCGTCTTACCTATCAGCACATACCAAGAAGTTCTCACTAAAATCAGTGCTGACCTCATCAGCTGTCACAGAAGTGTTCCGACTGAAATAGTCAGCTAACACATTATCAGTACCCTTAACATGAACAACTTTAGGGTCATACTCCTTTATCGCCTGAGCATGAGCATGAGGTATCGGATATCTCGGACTATTAAAACTAGACCTATCTAAAACATCAAATGAGTGTTCGTACACAGTAGTGCATCCTAATTCATCAGAGAACGCCTCCTTGTTCTCCTTCAATACATCCAAAAGTTACCTTTTCTGTTGCTCCTCCAGGAATGTCTGCTGTACCTCCTTCTCCAACTCACTGACCAACTCCGGACTTTCCGATATCATACTGTCATTAACTCTGATACTTGCACTATTAATATTTACTTCATCCTCAACAATTTCCTCGAGAACCTGAATATGACTGCAATCAAGCACAAAACTATTCCTGTCCACCTGATAATTAAGCTTATGAAGTTTACGTTCTTCACCATCAAGAAATTTCAACACGGCAGTATCATAATCAATCACAGACTTGGTTTCAGATAGCCAGTCATTCCCCAGTATAACGGAATATACCAGATTAGGCACGACAAGACAACACTGCAACATGGTCTGACCACCAACCTCAATAGGAACAATAACCTGACTACGAATACGATTACCCTTAGCACCAGCTGCTGTGACAATAAATGTGTTTTTCACAGGAATCTCCTCAATATTCTCACCTCTGCGAAGAGCTTCCTCGCAAAATTTAAAATTTACACAAGACTTATGTCTCCCTGAGTCTACAAGCAATTTCTCCTTAACACCCCATATGGTAGCCTCCATAGCTGGGATGATCAATAAATCAGACGAACCAACTTCCTCAGCAACACCTTGGTCACACAACAAATCCTTACCAAAATCAATCTCAAAAGCCTCCTTCATAACATGGATTTGCACATCAAGTGGGGATCTCCTAACGGACCAATTTAGGACATCCCGTTGGAGTTTAAATTCTGATTCTGCTGATTACCACTCTTCCCACTATTATTACCTCTCTCATCCCTTCTCCCCCTATCATTCAAATCCCTAGACTGATTACTAGAATTAAAATTCCTGCTATCTTGATTCCTGTAATTAATCCTGGTTTCTTCCTTCCTATTCCCATTACACTGATCCCTTCTGCTATACTCATTCCCATTCCTACGATTACTTTCAAATGCTGCTCCTCTCCTGTGATAATTTTTCCCCACACTCCTATTTGCTACCTGCCTACCCAAAGAATCGAAACGTTGCAACAGCCCTTCCATTCCCTTAATGGGCTTAACCTGCTGTATTCACATGGCCAACTGGATATCTTCATTAAAATGTCTAGCCATCCTCCTAACAATATCCTGCTCTGGCAAACCATCTTCTAAGTTCTGACTAATAGGCACGTGCACAAGAAAATACTTCGTATGAGAAATACCCTCATTACCCTTATATTTCCCAGCCATAATCCTATCTCTTTCCCTGCCCTGAATCTCCTCATCCCAGAACTTATCCATAAACAACTCCCTAAATCGCCTTAAATCCTTAATCTGACCTCTATAAATATCATACCAACTCCTAGCTTCACCCGCAAACGCACTAGCTAACATATCATCTACCAAGTCCCACTCTAACACACTTTCCTCCAAGCTCCTAGTAAAACGTTTCTCCACTACCTTGAGAAACTCCAGAGGGTTGAACTGCTTACTATTAAACTTAGGAAGCTCAGTTTCCTTAATAATATGTCTCTGTATGCTAGAAATCTGAACATGACATGAGGACCAGACTGATTGGATCTTTTCGTCAACCCTCTGTAATACATCTGCCTTCCATACATCAATACGACTAGTGTTCTCTCTGACCTGATGTTCAATTACACCTTGTTTACTTATCACATTGTGAATACTGTTAATACTTCTCCAGTTAAGTAAACATTTTCACTCCTCCACGAACAGAATACATTTTGTATTATGATTTACGATTTTATTGTCGGAATGCCAGATATAATAAGTCCTTCAGAATTTTGCCGTGTAAAACAGAAAAACTGCCTAACATAGTCGAAGTTTCACGAATATCTTTCATTTTATTCCTCAGAGGACTTTCCGATTGTTCCATAAATACTTTTTTACAGATGTGACTTGCCAATTTGCCTTAGTTACCCTTAGTATTGGTAAGGTATTTGAGAGAGGATTCTTCTTTGCCTTGAATTCCGTGCTCCTGCATTGCTACTTCTGGGTTGACTAGTGGTCATTAATTTTCTGATTAAGTGACGTTCCCGATGAATGTCCTATGAGCACAATTGTGCTTTTATTAATTGCATATTTTTTCTTCTTGGCGGCCAACATTTTGCGAAAAATATTAGAAACCATATTTTCTGATTATTCTATTCCCATTTATTTCCTATTATTCATTAATATTATCGTGGGGAATGAATAATTTTTCTTTTTGGATTAGAAACCGCTTATAGAGAAGTCTCATTTCCAATCCTTTCTTATCGATAGACAGGCCTGATTTCCAATACACATATCTTCCCCCCCCCCCAATAAAAAGTTCGAAACGAGTTAAATTTTTGCTGCACTTTTTCTACGTTACACAACTATCTAGTGTCACTCTTCCAGCACATATGTCATGTACTATTTACACTTACACCTCGAACGTACAAGGAGACAAGAATCAGTCAGAAAGAATCACGTAGCTATTTTGTTCTGTAGATACTTTCATCCACGAATTTCGGGCGTAAATATTTTTGGAACAAATTATAATTTACCGTATCACATTATAAATGTCCATGTACATTGAACATACATTACATGCATACATACATTACATTATTACAGTAATAATTTTCACAGAAGATCACACTCGCATTTATGAATGACGATGTGGATTTTTAACTACTGTTTTGTCTATTAGTTTCTTCAGTCTAACGGAATTAATTTCGAGTAATAAATTTATCAACTACCTGAAAAGAGACACGTAAGGTAACAATATTATACTTGAAGAAGGAACAGCATAATTAAAACTGAATGACTTAACAAATAAAAATTGCAATATGGAAGATGATCAGTTGTTAGTGCTGATGTGAAATGGCAATTAAGCACGGTTAGTGTCTCTGAATGCTACAAAAGGTGTTGCTCACACGACTGGACGCGCTTTTTATGCAATTTTGGGATCTGCTAGGAGAGCAGTGCCAAATATATCTCTCCAATTATTAGTTAGAACGCCCCATTAAAGTTGCCACCATTATGTTTAACGGTTCTCCTATAACTCAGAACGTTATTTCGTGACTTTGAGGATCCAACCAGCCTCCACCGTGATAATGAACTAATTTAGAGTAGGTAGAATATATATTTTTTCAATCACTCTTTCGAACTTACAATGAACCACTGCTTCTACTGTAGAGCTGACAGATCCAGTACAAATATTGCCATGTTCCCATGAAAGCTTCTCGCGAAACATTATAATTTGAACGGATTGGGTTCCGTTTAGATCCATCTATGCTGGGATGTAGTACTTATATTAGAATTCAATCTAATGAGCTTAGTCAATTATAGGAGTGCGTCAAGCGCGCCACATTATTATAGATTTAATCGGAACAAGCTATACATATTCTAATAACAGTTTTATGCTACAATGATACAGTATTTGGAAATACACTCTACCTTACTTCAGTTATATACTTGCCTAAAGTACAGATAATTATCCTACTATGATATTCCTTTTCTAAATTAAAAACAATTTGAAAATATATTTTCACAATTATCTACATATCCCTCAAAATGAAGAAGCATGAACCGAACGAAGAAAATAGTCTGAAAAGTGAAAAAAAAAGATCTTTGAAATCGAGTACTTCATGTAATAATACTGCATATTCTTGCTCTATTGCCGGAAGCTGCACCCCCACTTCGAGGTTGGTAACCTGCCCTTGCTTAAAGCGAGACAAGGATGATTTCTGACCTACAAAAAATTGTACATCTAGTTCTCACATCAAATACCAGTATTCCTTATGTAGGGCTTGATATTAATTTAAAAATTGAGTACATGAAAATAACTTAATGAAACAATATTTATACTTAATGGACTTCACTGATCATACTACATGTTGTAGCTATAACACAACTATTCATAATAGAAAAAAGGAATCATAGAAAAATAATCATATGTTTCGATATTATCAATCAAACGGTTAAATAGTGGCCATGATACACCGCCATTTTGAATAATTAATTATATAAATTGGCATAGGATTATATGATATCTAAATATTTAGGCATATTATTAAGGAATGATGTGTTTGTCCTTTCAGTATTCATTTCCATCGCCGCGGAAACAAAGTTTATGTAAGGGCTACTATACTTGATGGCTGTTGTGTATTGCTTTTATGGGACAAACACTGGAGAGCTACTTCAGGGGCTCACAAAATGTAACATAAGAACTATTTTCCTTATCGGACTAACTATGGAGAGTTGACGCATTGGCTCCTAATCATCTGGGCTGCTATACTTTGCTCTTATGCTAGTAATTCTGAACAGCTATCTCATGCTCTCACAACCTCAGTTGAAGACCTATTGGTCTCAACCGACTAACTCCGGGGAGCTGAAGCAAGGCCTATTGGGCAAGGTGGTTGCTATGTATTGCAGTTAAAATTATAACGCATGGATACCTCAGAGGATTAGGACTTTTAACCTTGAATACGACACCCCGGCTAACCTCGTAGATTCGAGGTCGACTCCTTGGCTAATCCCAACCTTACTGACACCACAGCTAACCTCGCAGGCTCGAGTTCGATCCTTGGCTATCCATAACCTTACAAGCTTGAGTTCGACATGGGCTGAAGTAGTTCGGCTGCTAGCGCTTACTGAGCTTGAGTTCAAGGGTTCGAGTTTTGCAGGCTTCTGTTAATTCTGCTACTGTCAGGGTCTCTAGCCTCAACTTTTCTTTCTCCCCCTCCTTCACCTCCTCCTCCAATACCACCTTCACCACCGCCTGAACCTCTGAACCTCTACCTCCGCTTCCACATACACCACCTACCCCTCCTCGTAAACCTAGTATCGTTTACATATACGACCCCGGCCCTGTCCTTACAAAGGACTATATCGTTCCCCTCGTCCTCCTCGCACTCGTATTATTGAAGAAAGAGGTCTTTTCCCTGGCCTACTTCGCTAGCGTCCGAATCGATCTTCACGCGCAAATTTGTTTTTCGCTGACTGGAACACTCAATTTCTGTTCTTAAGTTTCGAGCTTATAATTTGAAATCCAAAGAATTCTAGTAGGTTGCACAAGACTCAGGGGCCGATATTTTGTGTTCAGAACACACCCTAATCTTTAATCTAATGGGACAGCTACATTGTTTAGCCGTATCTACATTATGCACACTGAAAAGAGTTTGAAACCATGGATATCGTAATTCACGCAAATCTATACATTCACAAGTTGATGGAAGATGCTCGCGCAGGCATTCCTTCACAAACACTACATCTGCTCCTGACAATGGAATGTTAGTGATCATAGGTAGAGTGCGGAATGGAAAACCTTTTTCTTCCCAGCGCAGACCCAGATATATTTTAAACCATTGCGTCCGCCTATTAATTTTATCTGGTTTTAGACAGTAGTATAAAAGGCGAGATAAATTCTAAACTGATGACTTTTGGTGCTCATAACGCAGTGAAATCCAACATAGCAACCTTCTTTAAAGCCTTGAACATCAACTATCAATGTCAATTACTGTCACACTGAAATAAAAAGTGCACAGTTTTGTAGCATAGAATCTTATCGACTAAGTAAACATTCTTAATCATACCATATTTAAGGACTTAAATTCACGAGATGGAGCCTGATATCGAACAAACCTAAACATGCATGATCTTGTCCAAGTGGTCACTGCATGTTGAAACGGCGTGTCATATCAGTACGTCACATGCTCTGCCCCAATATGTTGTCTCACGCGTTAGACATAACCATCTCAATAGATGTAAGTTTGTAGTGTAGTGTGTTCTGAATTCAAGGGATCGCCTCCAGGGCCATGTAAAAACCACTGTAGGCTACTAGGAGTCTCTAAATCTAAGGTGGAAACTTAATAACAGAAAATGAGCTTTCCAGTCAGCAAAAACAACGAGCTATGAGTGAAGGTCAATTGAGAGGCTAGCCCATCAGGCCACGACACACAAGTTTATCTTCAACTAGCAAGATACCCGTGCTTCGCTACGGAATTATACTGAAATAAAAAATTTAATGCTTATTGTTTTACATATAATCCGCCGAAATTCGCGATCTGAGTCCTTTTCTGAGAGAATCCGGCAAAATTCGCTATCTGACTCGTTTTCTAATAGATTACGGCAAGTTTCCACACACTTTTAAATCTTCCTTTCCAGCAATCGATTTCGTACTTCCCGGGGTATGTCCAGGTATTCCACCCGCCCAGTTGGGTCCCTAAATCTTTGCCATCTTTTCCTATAAGCATTTTAAATATGGATCAAATCCTTCAAGAGATCCGGGGTGGTGTCCTCTTGGGTGCCTTGGCGGTACTGAACTCGCGGCCGGACTGCATTCTTAGTCATTACCCGTCCAAGACCAGTTTCCAGCGCGGTCCGCACATCTGACGAGGGTCCAGAACATTATTATTATTATATTATAATAATAATAATAATAATAATAATAATAATAATAATAATAATAATTATTATTATTATTATTATTATTATTATTATTATTATTATTATTATTATTATTATTACTATTAATGATATTCTGGACACCACAGCAAGATGAAAGAGCGCTATTTGGCGGTAAATTACATCTGCTGGCATTGTCATTGTTGACAATGTGACCAGCACCAATGTCACGCGTAGGCAAGTGTGCGGGAATTCTGGCGATACAAATGACATATTTCCATGCATTATTGACCTTATTGTAGAGGTGAACAATTTGACGGGCAATCTCATTCCTATTGTTTATTTCAAATGTGTGTAAATTTTTATTTATATGCCAGGAGAATCTACTGTAATCTAAGAACGTTCCCCAAAGGAAAATATGGCTGTTGAAAACGAACCCAGGCAATATTAAAAATGATCGTTTTATGATCAGAATAAGTACATCGAAAATCTACAACCTGTTTCCAGTAAATTCGACAGGGTCAGCAATGGAATGAATAAAGCACCATCTTGCGGCGACAATAGGAATTGTGCCGGCTGCCGAAGCACACCTCTGGGGCAATGATCGATTAATGACGAATAAATGAAATATTGGACTGTGTTGCTGGAATGAATGATGACAGGGAAAACCGGAGTATACGGAGAATAACCTGCCCTGCCTCCGTTTTGTCCAGCACGAATGTCACATGGAGTGACCGGGCTTTGAACCACGGAACCCAGCTGTGAGAGGCCGGCGCGATGCCGCCTGAGCAACGGCGGCTCCTTATAAGTACATTATGCACACTGAAATCAATTGGTCTCACCTCCTTTTACACCCCAATGCCGTTAAGTTTATTCACCCCCCCCCCCCAAAAAAAAGCAGGCGTGTTTCTTTATGTTTAAAGGAAATTGCAAACACCAATGTTCACGTTTATTACCTTCAGTTTTGAGATAAAAGTGTCCCCATAAAAATAATTCGCTTTTTTCACTTCCTTTCACACCCCCCCAAAGTGAATTTTCCGGCAAAAATACTCATTTCTTTAATAGTAAAGGATATTTTGAATGCCAATTATCACGACTCTAACTTCTTCAGTTTTTGATGTATGTGTCCTCATGAAAGGAATCCAACTCCTTTTTGCTCCCGCCCCCCCCCCAAGGTGGTTTCCTCCCCCCCTCCCACAAAATGCAAGATCCAAATACCAATTTTCACGTCAGTAATATTTAGTTTTTATTATATGCATGTATTCTCATACAATTAAGTAATTAATTTTTCAATTCTTTCAACCCCCCTTCCCTTTCTTCATTGGATTTTTCTGGAATACGTGTTTCTTTACTTTTAAAGCAGATTCCAATTATCAAATTTCACGTCTGTAAAATCTCATTTTTGAGATTTCAGTAGCCTAATTAAAAGAATTCAGCACCATTTTCAGTCAGTATTAACCCCCTCCATCCAAGTGGTATTTCCGAAAGCTAAAAATACACATTTCTATAGAGATAAAAATCATCATTTTCACTTCTGTAACGTGTTAAGTTTTTGAGATATACTGTAGAAATTCTCGTTTTAAAATTTCACCCCCTTTCTTGTTCCCCTTAAGTGGAGTTTCCAAAAACAAATCACCTATGTTTCTTTACATTTACAGCAGATTTCAAATACCCACTTTTTACGTCTGTATGATTTTACGTTTCTCGATATTCTGCAGATATAGTCTTTCAAAAAATTCACCCCAAATTGTCACTCTCGTTTAACCGCCATTAATTGGATTTTCCAAAAACAAAAGAATATGTGTTTCTTTATTTTTAAAGGAGATCCCATATACAACTTTTCAGTTCTGTAATATCTTCAGTTTCTGAGATATATGAATCTTCATTAAAGGCGTTTACACCCTTCCTATTGGGATTTACAGAAAACAAAATATACGTGTTCCTTTATTTTTAAAGGAGATTCTAAATACCAATTTTTACATCTGTAAACTGTAAAAATTTTGAGATATAGATGCACTCATTTTAAAAATACACCCCTTCTTCACCCCCCATTAATTGGATTTTCCAAAAACAAAAAAAAATAAACGCGTTTCTTTATTCTTAAAACCGATCAAATGTACCAATTTTCAGGTCTGTAATATATTCAGATTCTGAGATATAATTACTGGTATCCTGATTAAAGGTATTCAACCCCTTTTTCACCCTTTTTCACCCCTCCTATTGGGATTTTCTGAAAACAAAATATACGTATTTCCTTATTGTTAATGAAGATTCTAAATACTAATTTTCACATCTGTAAACTTTTAAAGTTTTGAGATTTAGATTAACTCATTTTAAAATTTCATCCCCCTTTTCACCCCCTTATCGACGGTATATCCAAAAATCCTCTCTTAGCGACCACCTACATCTTAATATGAATATAACCCCAAAATTTCCTTTCTTTATGGCCAGTAGTTTTGGCTCGGCGATGATGAGCCAGTCATTCAGTCAGTCAGTCAGTCAGTCAGTCAGTCAGTCAGTCAGTCAGTCAGTCAGTCAGTCAGTCAGTCAGTCAGTCAGTCAGTCAGGACAAGTTATTTTATATATATAGATAATACTAGTTTGAGGAAGATAAAGTCATATATGTAACTCCTCATAGGTCTATGAGGAGGGGGAAATGGTGGAGGTATAATGGGAGGTGGAGGGGGAGACGGAGTTTGAGGTGGAGGTGGATGTTAGGAGGAGACCAGAATGGAGGTTGAGGTGGAGGTCTAGGCAATAATGGATGAGGAGTTGGAAAAGTAGCAGATTTAGCTGTAACCTGAAAGAATCGAACACTTGAACTCAAGCTCAGAAAACGCTAAACACTAAAGGAGTTCAGCCGATTTTGAACTCGACCTTGGAAGGTTAAGTTTAGCCAAGTAGTCGTTATAGAGTGTGCGTGGTTAACCGCGGGCCCTATGAGATTAGGGTTAACCAAGCAGTCGACCTCGAGTCTGAGAGGTTAGTGACGGAGTTGAACGTGGGTTTGTGAGGTTAGGGTTGTTTAAGGATTCTAACTCGAGTCTGTGAGGTTAGCCGGGATGTCGAACTCGAAGTTACAAGTTCTAAGACCCTGAGATAGCTCTCCAGATTTAACCACATAAAAGCAATGTATAGCAGCCTACATGTACAGTTGCACTTTGTCAGTTCTCCAGAGTCAGTCTGACGAGAACAGAAGGTCTTAAGTTACAATGTTTGAGCCCCTCAGGTATCTCCCCAAAATTAGTCTCATAAGAGCCTGATTTCCAACGCAATGTTTCCAGCATGAATAATAAAAGTATGTAGTAATTAGTTAAAAGAACAGGATTTCATCTACCAGTCACGGAATGATTTTGAGAGATGTTATTGTAATATAAAACTTACTTTACACTTATCAAAAGTATTTTACTAGTTTAGTTGAATTCCAGCATTTTTGCTTCATCAGTTTTTATATCTAGGCGAGATTATAATACAAATCTGATACCTAGAGCAATGATGTGAATTTATCAACTGCATGAGAAAAATGGCTTTCCTTGTTCTTGAAGAAAGTTAATAATACAGAGTAGATGGCAATATAATTCAAATTGAAGCAGCTAATTGATTCATTCTTAGGCACCTTTCTAGTATTCTTTGTGGGAGTACGTCCAAATGTGTGATGAAGAAGGAGATCCCTCGGTAGAAATGTACCGATACATTATTTACCGACTGTTTTATTTCTTCTAGTAATCCATATGGGAGCCATTAATCTCATGAAAATCTATCTCAAGGCGTTGACGATTACCTAGGGTCTATCAAGTGAATGTACATTGTGCGCTGACACTGGAAGATGAATATAAATTTGTTAATATGAACTTGTTTTAGATGTTTTTACTTTATAAATTCTTTGATGCTACAGTGGCAACGAATCACTTCGAAATTCTCATCAGTAGTTCATACTTGATACAAATGGAAGCATCTGAAGGACGGTTCATATGTCTGTCAAACACAGATAATTAGGTCTTTATGTTCATTATAATTCCAAGTAGATTTTCAAAACAATTGAGGAATCATTCCGTGAAATGGTGCGTAATATAAATTCTGTAATGGTGTTCTTTGTTGCCCGGACATCTTTGCTGTTCAATTCATCAGATGTCTTTAACACAACAAATATCCTCTAAAACAAATTTGCATTCTAAACTATTATACAGTGGTGAGTGAGGCATTGTGTTCCCTGGATTATTGTGATCCCATCACGTGCATCTGAGTGTTCTTAAATTTCTTGTTTCACCACCTTTCCTATTATAAACAGCTCTAGTCTCAATTTCTACCGATCCTGTCAGGCTTTACTTGTTCGAAAGTGTTTGGAAGTTTATCTATTGTTATCATATCCTGGATATTGACATTTAATAATTTATTAGGTTCAGAACAAGGTATTTTCGCGTCACCTTCTTCGCAATGAATCATGTACCAATGCCGCCCACAATGTAGGTAAATAGAAAATAGTGAATGGGATCGGGTTGGATCCACGGGTCACAGAATTATTTTGTGACGTATAATTTACATTCTAACACTTAAGTTACATTTCTCTAAAGTACAACTTTCAAAGTATATTTCAGTTACCATGGCACTGTCCTTCATGGATGGACCTCGGAAACTGTCTAGCATTTGAAAGTATAGTTTGCTAACATTTATCTCCTGAAATCGAACAGTCATTCTAAAGCACATAATGTTGCCGGATATTATCAATAACTCTGAAGTGTACCGTAGATCAACTGTTGATTAGACATTTTTAAATGCACTTCTGTGGAAAATTTCATGGTAATAACAGGGAAGGTTTAGAATTGAGTACATTAATTGATCAACAAATAGGAATGATCATCAGTTGCAATGACAGAGCGAAATTTATGAAATATCTCGATCATGTTGAGTGAGGGAAGGATGCCGAAGAAACTACTAGATTAGTACATGGAGGAAATGAACAAGACGTAGGAAAAGACAGATGAAAACTTTTCAAGAAAACTTGCAGATCATACGGTTTGAAAGGTGGCGAGAGGAGCCCCTGAGGGAGAAGATTTGTCGGGCTATCCGAATGAGACTAGAACTCTCCATCGACTGTAGCGTTAAGGAACTTAGGAAGTAAGAACTTAATTCTGATATAAAATTTAACCCTAGCAATACCAACACGGGGGACGAGGAGGCCCGTAAGTAGTATTTCGCCTATTAACCAAACTTTGAGAAGCAATGTAATTGTCATAATTATATTGAAGTTCATGAAAAACGTTATTATTTTCTAATATTATAGTCTGTAAACTAATGAATACTTCAAATTATGCTATGGGCTTCACTTAACGCTGAAGAATTAATATTCAAGTGTTTATACCTTATTTATAAAAGTTTGTAGGTTACCGCCGATTGGATTCACTAAATTGCATTTTAAATATAAGCCTTTAGGGTCATTACTTTCCTTTACTGTAAAGGTCATAGTAACAGTTAAAAATGTAAGGTGAATTCTACTTCACAATCTTCGACTCTTCTTGTGAGGATGTCTTTTACTATAGATGCTGCCAATAATTGGAATGTATAAAACTGAAAATTTGGTATATCTACCGAACTCAATGCACTAACGCAGTATTAAGTACATTTTAGAAATCTTGTTGTGCTAATTTCCCCATTCTACCTCCATATACAGTGAGAACTGGCTCTTCAAAAGACAAACTTCATCAAAAGCGTCATCCCGTTGACTTCTATAAGATACGGTTGTCAATGGCTTTTATCCCAGGCATAAAAGGAACCAGTTGAACTCTTAAATAAGTTTCTAGCAATGTAAGAGCCCATCGAATCCGAGTTGTATGAGTACAGAATTGGAAGGAATCAAGTTAGCAAATTATAGTAAGCAACGTCCAAATATTTATTATTTATTATCCCAAATGTACTGAATTTTGATTGGCATTGTGTATTCTCAGTTCTGCAGTGACTACAAAACTGGGATGGAGATTTACTAGAAAATATTCAAAAATGAGAGTAACGATGGACTCAGTATGGTGATAATATTGAAGATACTGGGAACTGTTGTATTCATAACGTTTGATACATTATATTCAAGAGTCAGATTAGTTGAATGTTCATCGGTTGTTTGTAAGTTGTACAAGGTTTAACGTTAGAAATATTTAAGGCAAGCATGGAACATTTTAGTGGTAATTACTGCAACAAGGCAATGCGAGATTAACGTTGAATAATTAGCTGTAATAATGAAGTATATTTGGTATTTATTATATAAAATCTTACTAAGATATCAAGTGAGAGGTACATATTATATCGAAAATATAACGCAGTATGCATCACTGATGTTATAGAAGGCGGGTCTGAACGTTATCGAACAGTAATCCTTTAAGCACTCGAAGAATTATAATAAGTGAGTGTTGCTATAGAAACAGCAGCACCAGAAGGTAGCCGGAAATGCATTGAAGGTCCGTCGGGAAAATGCTGACCGTATATACGTTTGCAAAAGCAGTGATAAATTTAAAACCAAAGAAGATCCGTCTATAAAGTGCTCCGTTCTGCATCTCCAGCAATGCTTGCCTACACCATTTTTGCTTCGTCAGTTGCATTTTGTAAAAGGCAGCTATAGACATTCAACCTGCCCGTGTATGATACTACAACTGGAACTTCAGTGAACTGCATGTGGCACGAAGGATTAGCAGGCACAGGTGCTAGTGAAGTAGCATCTTGCCTGTCTCATCATCTGAAGATATTTTCTGAAACATTTACAGAGGTAACATATTATTCTGACGCATGTGGTGGGCAGAATAAGAACACCCATGAGGCAACCATGTTTGTGAAAGTAATTTTGGGGCTTCCTCACCTTCATGCTACTCATCACAAATTTATTGTGATAGGTCACAACCATATGGAACACGACGTAGCTCTCGCTCAAATTGAGAAAAATAAGGAAATGTTGTTCCCATCTATCATCCTCATGACCGGTACAAGTTGGTGAGAGGCACAGATAAGAATTAAATGGAATATAGTCAAAGAAATCACACTGGGGGAATTTTGGATTTTTCTGTGTTATTCGAAGAGCCTTTAATGAATAGAAAATGTGACACATAAGGTGACTCTTTAACTTCCAAAGACGGGCAGTGGTTATGTTACACTATACAAGAAGGTGTTGTTCTTTACGGAACCTCTCTGAAAGAAGGACCTGCCGGGCTGAGTGGCTCAGACGGTTGAGGCGCTGGCCTTCTGACACCAACTTGGCAGGTTCGATCCTGGCTCTTTCCGGAGGTATTTGAAGGTGTTCAGGTACGTCAGCCTCGTGTCAGTAGATTTACTGGAAGATAAAAGAACGTCTGTGGGACAAAATTCCGGCACCTCGGCGTCTCCGAAAACCGTAAATGTAGTTGGTGGGACGTAAAGCAAAATAACATTATTATTGTTATTATTATTATTATTATTGGTAGGCCAAGGCCCTTCAAGGGCTGTAGTGCCATGGGGTTTGGTTTGGTTTTGGATTATTATTATTATTATTATTATTATTATTATTATTATTATTAATGGGGAAGGACATTTTAATTAGCTGTGTTTACTGCGAAAAAGGAAAGACCTATTCTGCAACACATCTGCACCCAAGAGATATACAGACATGGTTTCTATTCCAACTGAGAAAGAAGAAAGATTTCATTGATTTACTTAGTCTTATTCTACTGTACCTAACTCCCATGATTATTACATGCAGCTGAAGGCAACGGACGTACACGATGTTAACCCTGACATACAAGAGGCTGATGCAGATGAAGTTGATTATGATTATTGACTGTTTTTCCTTTTTGTTGCTTTAATGTCTTTAATATCTTGTCTTAGTAATGTATTTCTCCTTTTGGATAACGCATTGTAGTTTCAAGATGTCATTATAGAAGATATCTTGATTTTCTTCTCTGACATAGTGTCAAGCAGTATATCTTTGCAACCCCATTACTTCTGAACACAGTCATTAATAACCATGCTGTTTCATGTTGTAAATTGTGCACTGTGCACACATGGCCTACAGGAAGGTAAAATCTTTCAATATTTGCATAAACGCTCTCTTATGTCCCACAGATCAAAGGGCATACGTCTGCGAAATATCATAATATTAAATAGCATCGAGAAAAATTTGAAACATAAAAGCTTTAAACTGTATTTAGTTGTGGAGATGATAGGCCAATCAGGAAACATAGATTCGGAACTGTATCCCTTCATTCTGATTTGGGGCTTATTCCAAACATTCCTTCTTCTCCCCTGCAAAATTATCATTTTTGATTTATCGATTGCCTAGTTAGAATACCTCGTATCTCCCAAAGTTCTTGCTATCCATTATTTCCCTTAAGACTGGTTAAGCCTCCCAGCCACACATGGATATTAAGTCCATCAGAACAACGTTCGTTGTGTTCCTTTTCCTATGCCGATATGTGAAGGAAAATGTACCTTACCCTACCGTACTATAGGACTGTATGTTTGCATGACATATTAACTGACACTTAGAGTATAATTTTTATAAGGTTTTTTTCCTTTATTCGTAAGCATAAGAAAATGAGCCCAACGAACATTGTTCTGATGGACTGCATACCCAAATGTGGCCTGAAGGCGTGACCAGTCTTAAGGGAAATAATGGATAGGAAGAATTTTGGGAGATACGAGGTGCTCTAACTAGGCCATCGTTATGTCCTTTATACCGCCCTCTATAAAAATGTAAATTAACGACAAATATGATCCCATTAGCCATACTTACTGTTAAATCAATCTGGAATATATCCATCTGAATAATAATAAGAAGAAGAAGAAGAAGAAGAAGGAGAAGAAGAAGAAGAAGAAGAAGAAGAAGTACAATAACGATTCTATGAAGAATTTATACCGAAAGGAGATCTTTCAATATATCGAAACAAGAATAAATAAGAAGTAGGTTAAAACAAGCAGAAATACAATTTGAGGGTTAAAATCAGGTACGATTGGTGAGCCATAATGATTAAAGGCAATCGCAAATAAATTAAAATGAAATTTGCGGAAAAATCTTAAAATATTCACCTATGTATAGGGTAATATAATTATAACGCAGACTCTTGGAAATTCACCCAACATTTACAAAATATATAATTACAAGTAGTGTACCACAATAACAATTACAACGCAATCACGTATAAATTCACAAACAATTTAAATATTTCCATGCCTTTACACTACGACTGAAAGTAGATTGAGTTGTACAATGACATGCTGCAGCACAGTCACATACAAATTTATACACAGCTTAAATAATTCCACTACCTCAACACTACGCCTTGCGGTACATTGGCTATCTACTCGTTTAACACCGTAACTACAACACCATCATATACAAATTTGCACACAATTTAAATATTTCTAATGCCTTAACACTATGATTTACAGTATTTTTGGTTTAAGATTGAAATAGGACACCATCATATAGAAATTTATATTAAATTTAGAGGGTACTGGGGTCTATCCTTGAAGCAGCTTACATTTTTGGAAAAACGGTTCTATGACCGCTGAACGTTATGCATTCTAATTATCAGTGCCAACACTTCAAATGAAAATTTACCATAGGTAGTTCTCTATGATTTACCTTTTACTCCCATAACCACAGATCCAGGAAGGGTTACTTTTTATTGTAATGTTTCCCAGTTTTGATACATGAACTATACAAAAGTTGATATCTTATGGCAAAATTAAAAAAAAAAGAAAGCACATATGAAGTAGTGTCCGGAAAATATCATGATCGGTTCCGCTTATGTAACAGGCCTTTTCGAGTCTACTATTCACCTCTCCCAAAGCTGTTTTATTCGTATAGGCAACCTACATAGCACATACCAGTGCTCTTTTCTTTCTAGTCCACAGCGTCTCCCACCCAAGTTTCTGTATCATAATTATCACATTACTTCTAGGATTTATTCATTAAGTACAAACCTTGCAGGCATTCGCTGTACCATCTCTAGTTCATTGATTGACCCTGGTCGGTATGGTCCCGTGCGGCTGCTCCATATCACCGGACTTGTGTCACGAGTGATAACTGGATGAGAAAAATGATTACAATTTTATCATTGAAAATACAGATTTTTATACATGCCAGACTGCAAAGTATTTAAATAAGGTTTTAGCGGATGGGATATAAACATCTAGTACAGTTTTTAAAAATAATTATTTATAGTGAATGTATCGAATCTCATGTAGGTCTGGTTATCCCTTAACTTGACAAATTGGTGTCAGTTCTTAAAATAAATATTGTACCTGTAAAATATGCTAAATGAATGTTATTTATAATACCAACTCCATAAAAGAAGAAATTAACTTATATTTGTCAATTTTTGGCTGTGTAATAAATTT
This sequence comes from Anabrus simplex, assembly GCF_040414725.1. Lineage (NCBI taxonomy): Eukaryota > Metazoa > Arthropoda > Insecta > Orthoptera > Tettigoniidae > Anabrus > Anabrus simplex. The sequence goes on from NC_090266.1 coordinate 415,497,707, forward strand.
ATTATATATTGCCAAGTAATGGGAGGCATACTTACAATGAATGTTTACAATATATTCTGTAAAATTGAAACAATGCATATAATGAATATCAATGGTTGAAGTTTATTATTTATTATTAGTCTACTATATTGCTGTATAAGTGTTCTCTCTTTCCTTATTGTTTAATGATTTAGGATGTTTGACATAGAAATGTATAATTATGAATCAAACAAAATGAACACGCATCATAGAATAGTCCCACTATTGCCATCTAGCAAAATTTGACCAATTATTGCTTCCACTAGCACGTCAAAATTTGCAGTTGGAGACGTCATCATCACGACCACCACCACCACCACCACCACCACGACCACCATCATCATCATCATCATCATCATCATCATCATCATCATCATCATCATCAAATCTAAGAGGAACAATTGGAATGTCTTCACTCTCAAAATCGCCATCTTCTAAATTTGCATTTGATACTGGACACACGGCGATATTTTCTTCTGCACGTGTCTTAACATATTTACCTCCGAATGCTTGAAAATGAAAGCAAATTCGCAAATATGTATGCGGTATGGTCTATAAAAATCTGTATCCTATCACATATGTATTAGTGTAGTTAATATAGTAAATTATTTATACATCGATTACAAATCAATCAATATATCAATAAAATAATAAAGCTCACACCTCTATAGTGCAGCACGTCAAAAATAATATTTAAATTTTGAAATTATGAAGACGACGAATTCCACTTACCAATTCCCCAATTTACAAACGAATATTTACCATAGTTAGTTCTCTGTCTTTTACCTTTCACTGTACGCGAATGATCGCTCCTGCTTATGTAACAGGGCTTTTCTAGTCGACTGTTCCGACTGCTCAACTCTCTCCAAGCTGGATTATTCGTACAGGCATTGTACACAGCACATAACAGTGCTGTTTTCCTTCTAGCCCGCAGCGTCTCTCACCAATGCGTTTGTGTCACACTTGTCACACTACTTCTAAGATATTAATCATCAAGTACGAACCTTGCAGCCATTCACTGTACCATCTCTAGTTCATTGACGAGCCCTATCTGGCATGGTCCTATATAGCTACTCAATATTCCAGGACTGGCCTCACGAGTGGTAACTGGTTGACAAAATTTCTTACAACTTTATCATTGAAATTACGGATTGTTTGGACATTCCATACTGTAAAGGAATTAAATAAGTTTTCAGCGTGAAGGATGTGCACGTCTGGAATATTTTTGAAAACATGGATTTATAGTGAGTGTGTCCAATCACATACAAGTTGTAAAAAAAGAAATGTACGCTACTAATTGTAGGGCACATTCCTCACAAGTAGACTAAGGAATTATATCATATGAACATGGGTACGAAAACGCTTTGTTTCCATTTTACATCTCATGTTCTTTAACTCATTAATAATGGGAAACATGCACTCTCGGTCACGTCTGGTAACGGCGTCATTATCGTATGTGCACTGCCAATTGAACATCTCCTGTGAGAAAGAGTTGCATGTGGTATGCTGGTACGTTCTGTTATTGTGTGTTCCAATGATTAAAGAGTCGGAAACAATGAGATGTAACATGAAAAGAAGGCGTTTCCGGACCCATGTTCATAAAACATAATCTCCTCCTCTATGCATAAGGAATCTGTCCCGCAATTTGTGCCGTACATTTTTGTTACACCCTGTATAGGTCTTGTTATACATCATTAGAGTTCTCAGATCTTCCCAGAAATTTAATATAAAGTTACCAAAATAACATTTTTAGTATTTCATTGATTTATTTAATACTTTCATTTCATTTTCCGTAGTTAATTTTGTGGAACGAATTTCAAAAGATTTATTTGTTTTGTAGGCATTTACACTATCAAAATGACTTATATGAAGCAATGCAATATAAATTAGCTAATGTACAGCGTGTTAAAGCCAGGAATCTTCAGCAACATATACTGAACGGGCGAGCAGATATCTAAGGCTGATGGTAGCAAGAAAATAATTTAAATACGGTTCTCCATCTAAATAAAGAAGTATTTTAGAATTTTTTTTGCCGCAGCACTAGACAGATGTATAGTTTACAAAGTAATCCGTAATGATGATAGATCCTGTGAAGTTTGGTGAAAATACATCATGTCCATGCAAATGGACTATACACGTGACAGAACGTTTACTAACCGTAACAGCAAGTCATTTGTCGCACTACAAAGATGTACGGAGAAGGAAACCACAGCAACAACGACAAACAAGTCCTACGAGTGCTAATTAACCCCATTCAAAAGGAGACAGCAGACTGTGTCGCATCACTCCAAATGATGTACACTCATGACTAAACTTATTTGATTCAGACAAAAAAAATCATCTTCATAAACATTCTGTTCATTATTAAAGCAGGAAAATTATGCTGCGTATGTTGCCTGTACATTCAGTATAAATCCGTAATGGTTATGACAACTACATAATCATTATGAAAACTGTCTATTCAGTACGGGGTGGTAAACCTAAAACTGACAGGAAATGTTTGTGTTTGGTAGGTATTGCACCCTACCGTATCTTAGCAAACATGGATGAGCAAAAGGAATAATAAAGTTCTCGCGCCTGGAGCTCATACAAATATAATTAATACTCCACTTAAACGACGAACGTCCATCAGACAACTAGAAGTCAGGGTGAAACACGTAAAATTTACACTTTTTTGGAATACTGGAGCAACCTTCTCTCCATTCAAATAATTGCTGTCTAAAATTGTACTATCTGAAGTTAGAATAACATGCACTTCACAGTCGGTGAACGCTTTCGTAGATCAGTAGTACAATTTTTGAAAGAAAACGTACAAAAAATAGGGTGTAAATATAGAAATCAAATTAGATGTAGGCCATGATTTTAGGTGTCTGTTTGTTAACAGTCAGAATATGGAAACGTATTTCAGTCAGTCGAACATAATTTACAGAATTGAATCAATTCGACGTGTAGAACATAAAAAAGGTAATTAAACACAACACGATATGTTTGGACCAAGAGAGTTTCATGTCTTCTTAATGTCCTCCACCTATAAGACTACGGCTTCACGCTGGTGAAAATGTATATTAGTAGTAAGTGCTGTTAAATATTTTCTTAGTGATTTTTCTTTATGTTAATTGAGGAATCTGGAGATCTATAGAAACCATACGTTTCGTACACAGTAGAATAGACATAGTAAATTTAGAAATAATGGGAGATAATAATGACATCTTAAGCTAGTTAGTGAAATAACTATCCATTATTATTATTATTATTATTATTATTATTATTATTATTATTATTATTATTATTATTATTATTATTATTATTATTATTATTATTATTTAAAATGAAAACCTACAACCTGTTTTCCAGTCTTTGACCGGGTCAGGGATGTAATGAATGAAGCATATATAGGCTGTTAGTACGATGGGGTCGCCACGCCCAAAGTGATATATTAATGACTGATAGATGCTATGAAATGAGAATGGAGAGTGTTGCTGGAATGAAAGATGACAGGGAAAACCGGAGTACCCGGAGAAAAACCTTTCCCGCCTCCGCTTTGTCCAGCACAAATCTCACATGGAGCGACCGGGATTTGAACCACGGTATCCAGCGGTGAGAGGCCGACGCGCTGCCGTCTGAGCCACGGAGGCTCTATTATTATTATTATTATTATTATTTACAAATATATATTTAGATTTTAAACTCGTGGTGTTCAGTCACTGTTTGAGATGGCCCTAAATCACAGAAAAATTCCAAAATTCGTCGCTGTTCGGACTAAAGGTCATATCTCACAATACTTTTTTTATCCATTATTTTCCTTAAGACAGGTCACGCCTCGCAACCACATGTGGATATTTAGTCCATCAAAGCAATACTCTTTTCGCTCATTTTCCTATGATTACGTGAAAAGGAAAATGAACTTTACCATACCGCACTCTAGGAATGAATGTTTGCATGACTTATTTACGCAGTTCTCCAGTATAATGTACTTAAGGTTCATTTTCCTTATACTTTAGAACACGGAAAATTGATATGATGGACTGCATACCCATATGTGGCAGGGAGGCGTGACAAGTCTTAAGGAAAATGATGGATAAGAAGAGCGTTGTGAGATATGACCTTTTGCCCGAACAGCGATTAATTTTCGAATTGAAGAAAGGTGAATTGTTAACACTGATTCAAATGATTTAATTATTAGGTAATAAAACAAAGGGGAATCCAATTAGTATATGAGTTAGGGTGCCCGTCATTTTAAATACTGAAGAACCCGAGGAATACAACTCATTAAAATAATAGACCAATGGCCAAGCAATAAAGAATATTATGTTGAGACTATATTATTTGGCTTAGCAATTTCTTCGCGACTGCTACGTGAAGAATTATATAAAACGTCTCTAGAGGTAATAGTAAATAATCTGTGCACATTGATATACGCGATTTAATTTCTACTTATCCGAGATAACAGACCTTGGCAAGTACTCCAGTGTGAAGTCGGGTTACTTTCTCAAATGTTATGCTAATATCACCAGATCGTCTACAAAGAAGCATAGCAATCTTAGGTCGAATAAGAGGAATATCACTTTGTTCCATATTCGTGTACGTAAGCCCTTGAAACTTTTGGAAATCACAAATAACATCACTCGGTAGGGTAGCATAAATCTAACCTCTATCAAATCTGAGAAGATGTCATTGGTTACAAAAAACAAGTTGTAGATAAAATTTTGTTTTCGTGCCTTCTCCTTTTCTTTATCATGTACGTTATATTTTGAATATTACAAGAAATGGCCTAAACATATTATCATCAGGGATATGATATCCATCTGGCTTCTGTTTGTGGATTCAATATCATAAGCTTAATTAAATACTTTCCTAATCATGTTATATGTTTTTCATTTTGAACAGGAAATTTATCACTTGGGTAACGCTCAATATATGCCTGAAAGAATAATTGTACGTAATTTAGATCCCTAAAAATATTCGTTCCCTTCTTCAAGTGTCAACTTAATAATCCTTCACAGCACAATAAATGGACAGAACATTTCTTGTGCTCTCGATTTTCAGGAACGTACCCCTAGAACTGAAGTTGACTGAATTTACTTTCCACTTCTCAGGTTCATATGAGATCATTTTAGAGTGTCACACTTCCCATTAAACCAACCATCACCACCACTTCCACAGAGCACATAAGCTAGGTGACAATGTAATATTTAATATCGGTGCCCATAGCAATGCACTGCCAACACAGTTCTATCAGAGGCAAAAGCCAAACACAATGAATCATCCTTATCTCCCAAATGTGAATAAAACTATGAAACAATCTGGAGGTAATTCTCACACGAAAACTTTCATATTTTCTATGAAATTGTATCAGAAACAGAAGTTAATTCCAAAATATGTTCCCTTCTAATTTCCTGATTTTCTAGGGAATCAAATTTTGAAAGATTAGAGTTGAAATAATCCAAAAAATAAACTAAAATTTATTTAAGTTCAAAATATCCCAATATAGAATATTTACCACAGTGAGTCTCCACTCATGTTTATAATTCTAAAATAATATTTAGGTATTCAAGACCGCTAAATTTGAAGCGTAATTATAAATGTACTGCTTTAAAATATCACGTCCTGGATAGATGAAAATGATTTGTTTAAATTTAAGTTAATCAGTATTACGAAGCAAAACACATAACATTTCCTCACGCTTTATTATTTTGGAATTTTGTCACGGCCATCACAATACTAGAGCTGAACTACTTATGCAGTATTACTTATAATTGTAAGAAGTAATCGTATACTTTCCACCAGGGGCGGTCCTTTCCGCAGTAGTGCCCTGAAATTCTTCCATTTCCTTTCGTAACCATAAATTTTGTATAGAAGCAGGAGAAGAAAGGTTGTTCTGTTCATTCGTTCTTCAGCGTGATATCCAGACTTTGGACTTTCAAAAGATACCGATTATTTTTATTTTTATTTAGTTCTTTTTCGTGTATAATTCTGTCACCATATATTTTATTTTCAGGTAGATTGTACATTTATTTTTTCAAAGTTAGTTAGAGTGAACAACCTAACAGTTATAAATTTACTGGGTCGAAACTCAAAAGAGATGGCTTCAGAAATTACAAAAAATACCGATTGTGTAAGGCGATTTAAACATAAAAATGGAAGAATATAATAAGCATGGTAGATGAAAAATGAAACGAAAATATTAAGGAGTAAATTAATTAGAGATGTGATCGGTATCAGAAATTACTAATAGGAATACAAGGTTACAATTTAAAATAAGAGAGCATGAGATGTCTTTCCTTCTTCAAAATCTTAGGTTAGTACTACTTACCAACAGTGTTTCTGAAGGAATTACTTTTCGTTTTGCAATACCGAAGAAAATAATAAATACATATATACTATAAACATAAATTTCATACATACACATTTTGGCCCAGGAAACTTAGTTAATATCTTCTAAGTAGAAAGTAACAAATATTTGACATTTAATATTTTAACATTATTTTCGTTACTCGTGTATATCATAGGTTCCTCTTCCTACCAATTAATTCCTCTATTTGTAATCGAAGATACATTTTAAAATTAATATCATTACGTTCGACTGATTGAAAAGGCTGTGTCTAAATTTTGTATGTAGCCGAATAATATAACTAGCTTCATCTAAAGGCTGAGATTAGATAAATGAAAAACTTTCTCAAAGAAATCTCCACAAATATCACATTTTCGGTGATGTCAAATTTCTGGTGGGATAAGATTTTTCATGATGCCAGATATATATTTATGTGGCAATGATTGGAAAATTTACTTTGCCAAAGATCCTCCGAACTTGCTCTTGTGTTGGGAAAGTGCAGCATATTTGCAAATCATAACAGAAATTTTTAAAAACATATAAATTTAAACATGTTAGCTAAAATAAATACATGAAATATATATTTGAGTGATATGTAAACATTAGATTTATTATAATGAAATATTGCACCTTCGATGATTATTACTTGTTGTTATTTGTTTTACTTCGCACCGACGCAGATGGGTCTTATGGCAACGATGGGACGGGAAAGGCCTAGGAGTGGGAAGTTAAATGCTTGTATTTCTCCATAATATATTGCATTATTTATTCCACATTACATAGTTTTCATTCTTAGTACAAATCTAAGTATACATTTTCCGACTGTTGTGTGGCGTGATTATGATTAGTTCTGTTAATGACGAATTTTCTTTCAATACTACTAGAGCAATGTTAAATTTAATTTTTTGAGCAAATGATACCGAAGAATACCTAATACGTGATATTCCTGCTGAATAGTCACATAACCTTCCTAGATTTTCAGATGAAAAATCTGAATACGGTTTAAGGGATTTATTTTGTGGCAGTTGGAGTTCGTCTATCTGACCATATTTGCAATAACACCACACAATATCAGGTACTGCAGTTTATTATGTATTACTTAAAAGTAGTAATTCTTTATGGTATCTATAGAAGCAACTTTGCACATCCTGTTGCGTGTACTTCAGAGAGGTTTCATTAAGATTTTAACAAATTGTATAAGATTGTCCATATCTAATCTTGTATTTATATACAGCCTTAATTATTTAGTGTAATCAACTTTCCTTATAACTTCATTATTGAGGGTAAGAACACAAGTTGATTTTACTAGTGTATCACCAGTTTTAGGAATAACAGACTAACTGTTTTTAGTTTGTTGACAGTTAAATTTAATTAAATGAAATAAAAGTTAAGCCTTTCAGTCAGTATTGAAAGATATTCTTCACCTTGTATATATTAGAATCATTATTCTCCTAAGGATAAAATAAACCACTGTCATCTGAAAATAATGAGAGGTTGCCCTCAAAATCAAGATCAAATGTGTCATTCATAGAAATAATAAATAGCAGTGGGCCTAGTAAGGAACCATGGTAACACAATAGTAAACGTTCATTAAAGAAAATTTCGCATCACTGATGCTGACAAAATATTTCCTGTTTTCAAGTAGCTTTCAAAATATTTTAACGATATTTTCTGATTAAAATTTGGTTTGTTTGTAGCTGTAAGTTTGCTTATCCTAAAATAACGCTGTATATTAAATAAACATGGCTGACAGAGATAACAGTTTAACTCCAACTATTTTAAAACTTCAGAAAAAGGCGTAAATACAAAATAAAATCCTTCAAACAGATACAGAATGTGGAGAAACGTAAAGCGAATAGTGAGATTTACGACGTTGCTACAGGGAAGGTTATATAATATGATAAAATTAACTAAATAGGGTAAAGTACAAGAACTAGTTGTATTTGTATTATAGTACATGTTGTAACACACGATTGCCATGATAAAACATGTAAATAAACATAATCAAAAGAAATTAAAATTATTTTCATACATACAAATATGACATGGAACTTTTTGGTTGGAGGTCTTTAGTTCATGGTGACTGAAATTTAAATTAATTCTGTGACGATTGTGAAAAACTGGGAAACTGACAATGCACTTCCTAATCATTATTTTCCGTAAGACTGGTCACGCTTCTCAGCCATGTACGGATATGCAGTCCATCAGAACAATTGTCGTTGTGCTCATTTTCATATGCTTATGTGTACAGGAAAATTAACCATACATATCATGTAGCCTTGTAGCATAGGCCTGCTGCAGAATAATGTATGTAAGGTTCATTTTCCCGTTCACAAAGGCATAGGAATATGAACAAAAGGACAAATGATCTGATGGAATGCATATCCGTACATGTCTGAGAGGAGTGACCAGGTTTAAGCAAAATAATTGCTAGGAAGTACATTGTCAGTTCCCCGGTTTTTCGCAATAGTTACAGAATTCATCTGTACCCATAAATTAACACCAAGGCCATGAACTAAACCTAATATCGTTAACTTGAACATAATCAGTTTATGAGTGAGTTTTTCAATGCTATCTTCCTAGAGAAAGGAAAATTTAACTTGATATTTGTTGCTTGTCCCCAATGGTGGATAACATTATACTCCAACATCATTTGTGTGGAAATAAATGGATCCACTATGTTTCCAAAATTCTGGTGAGATAAGGTTTCTCACGATGCCGGATGTATTTCTATGGCAACGATTGGAAATTTTACGTTCGAGGTCCTTGGATAGGAACAGCATTTCCTAATGAAATTCAAGGCCACTATTAAATAAAACCATAAATGTGATATTTAATGCAAAAGTATGCCATACATGATATGTGCGAGCAGTAACTGTGAGCGTCAACATGGTTTCTTCAAGAGAAAAACCTATATAGAACTTTTGCGTAAGCATAAACAGTTATGGATAGAGAATTAAAAATTGTTAAAAAGCAGGAATCCGTTCAGCAAGTAATAACAATTACAAGAAAATTAACTAGAATTTAAAAAAGTACATGAGTTTTCTAAATACCGGACAGAGTAAAGGACTTCTTTCAGACACAATCAATCTGAGGAGTAAAGTAAGTTTTGTACTACCATGGGATAAAGTAAATAGGGTAAAGAAAAGATGTACATATTTGATTATGATTAACACACACATAGGTAGTGTTTCAAAACTGGACTGGAAAATTTGCCAGTAATTTTATATTTTGGGGTTTTCTGGATATAAGATAATTTGAATACCGTTCGTTTTTGGAGCCGTTTCAAACTGTGCATGCTTCTGTTCAGTGGGTTTTTTAGTAATTTATCTACCAATGGTTTTTCTTGAACTTAAAATTGATTTTCCATTATAATACACACACCAAGTTGCCTGATTTGCTCTGTACTGAGTGTGAGACAGACAGATTAAGTAGGCTGACACTTTGTGATAAGATGGATAATATAACCTCTGAGAGGAAAACAATCGCACATTTCGATATCCTGGAAAATGTACCAGTAAACGGTTTGCTCTTAAAGTTTGAAATATTAATTAATACATATCCTGAGATCATGTCGGGGCCATTGGGGCATGATACACATAATAATAAGTCATTGGCTCATAACGTAAATGCCAACAAATCGTTGTATCTTGTGTAAAGTAAGTGCGGTATGATGAGGTGCTCAAAAAGCAAATTTAAGCGTTGTCATACTGAGGCGATGCAATTTTTCTGGTGTAATATGAGGATAGATTTTACAATGCATAAATCCTTTCGCACATTTTAATTCCACCATTCATGTTCCAGCAATATGTGAGGGTCTAATTCTAATACCACTTATGTTACAATGTTCTTCCTATACATTATTTTCCTTAAGACCGGTCACGCATCCTAGCCACATACGAATATGCAGTCCATCAGAACAATTTTCGTTGTGTTCATTTTCCCTTGCGATTGTGTAAAGGAAAATGAACCTTAAAGTGCCATACTATATTAATATGTGTTTTCATGACATATGTGCGCACTCCTTCAGAATAACGTATTTAACGTTCATTTTCCTTTACACCTTAGAACAGGAAAATAAGTGCAGTGGAAATTGTTCCGATGACTGCATATTCATATGTGGCTAGAGGCTGTGACCAGTCTTAAGGAAAATAATGGATAGGAACAGCATTGCCAGATACGTGGTATTATAACTAGGCCGTCGATATGTTGCTAACGCAAGACCTTGTAGGATACTACCCATGATACTTCATACTAGGATCCACAGATGTGTGATAAAAGAAAATCATTATTGAAGATGTGATTTTACATTTAACACTCAATTAGCTTGTGAAATAAGGAAGGTATTTTATGTTACTGTATATTATATTAATCACATTAGTCAATGAGCACGGTTCTTTGTAGCATTCTTTGTAGCTTCTTTGTTCTGATCCAGTGTTTCCTAATGAAATTCGAGGCAACTATTAAATGCAAGTAGGAATGTGATATTTAGTGCAAAGTATGCCAGACATTATATTTGCGAACAGTGACTGTGAGCATCAACATGGTTTCTTCAAGAGAAATACATATCTAGAACTTTTGAGTAAGCATAAAATGCATCTAACAAGGTAAGTATACAGTGTGGTCGGTACCAACGTGAACCGTGTATATGTGCGTTGGAGGATTGGCCATATTAATAAATAATTTGAAATAAACAATTTTATATCGCACGCCGTTGTATTATTATTATTATTATTATTATTATTATTATTATTATTTATTACTAGACTCAAAGGTATACAATAATTGTGATGAATGGCTACAGATGACAAAGAAACAAGAAAGTGAAATGTCTCTACTTCATATGAATATAAGATCAATTAGGAAATATTGGGATCAGATGGTTATAATATTAAGACACAGCAGGCCACTGGTAGATGTGCTAATATTTAGTGAAATAAATGTAAATAATGAAATGGAAATTGAGCAGTATGAGTTAGAAGGATATAGTATGCATTATTCAATAAGAAATGTTTCTAGGGGTGGAGGAATAGTAATTTTTGTCAAGGAAGGGTTCATATTTAAAGAAAAGAAATGTATAACAAATCAGTTTGAAAATCTATCAGGGGAAGTTTGGATTAATGGAACACTATATGGGATCATTATGGCAGTATACAGACCACCTGACTATAATCCAAAGGATTTTGTGGAGGAGTTAGATCTTCATTTACATAGTATGAATGCCAGAAACTTAATAATTATTGGGGACATGAACATAGATATTCTGAAAGACAGCAGAGTCACATCCTTGTACAATAATGTGCTAGCAGATCATCAGTTAGTTCATTGCATTAACAAGTTCACAAGGGAAGAATATCTAAATGGAAAACTAACACAATCCTGCATCGACCATGCATTGATTAGGAATGGGAAAAATGTAAGAGATTCTTCTGTAATTCAGACTAAAGTTTCTGATCATTATATAATAACTGTACAGATATCACATGATACTAGGTGTAATAAATATGTTCCAAGTGAAAGAGTTATAGATAACATACAGGAAAGGGTGAGTGAATCCATGTTAAGAACAGAAATAGAAATTATTGGAAAAGAAATAAATGAGAATATGAGTTCAGATGATATATACATGAAGATTTGCAATGCAGTTAACAAGGCAACTAATGAAACGAAGGATACAAAAACCCAGAAGAGAAGGAAAGACACTCAACCGTGGCTGACGGGTGCTATAATAGAAAAAATCAAAGAAAGGGACAGACTTTTCAAAAGATGGAAAAATGCATCAAATTTAAATCCAGAAAATAAGGAAAATTTAAGGAGGTTATATAAAAGAATGAGGAATGATATAATAGCTGATATTCATAAAGCAAAAAGAAAGTATTACAGATTGCAGTTTGAAAGTTGTAGAGGGGACATGAAGAAAACTTGGGAAGTATTAAATGATGTGCTAAAGACTAAAAAGAAATGGACAATAGAAGAAACGGTAAGACATTATTTAGGAAGGCAAGACTCACTAGAAAATATAGTTGATAACTTTTCAAAAACATTTTCAGAACAGCTAGATAAGGTAGTACATGAATGTAGGGTACAACGAAGACCATTACCTAATACAGAGAGACTTTCATCATTTTACCTACTACTAGCAAGTACAGCAGATATAGCAAACATAATTGAAGGAATGGACATAAATAAATCACCAGGCATGGATAAATTAACAGTTAAACATCTGAAAGATAACATAGACACAATAACACCAGTAATACAGAAGCTAGTCAATAAAATAATAGAGACAGGTATTTTCCCAAAGGATCTGAAGACTGCCATAGTGAGACCTATTTACAAGCAAGGTTCACATTTACAGTATGAAAACTATAGACAGATATCTATTCTTCAAACTATAGGTAAAGTAGTTGAAAGATACATTGCTGATCACCTAATTTCATATTTAGAAAAATTTAAAATAATAGATGAACATCAATTTGCTTATCAAAAACACAAGGGTACAAGTAATCTTCTTGAGGAATTCTCCAATTTGATCAATGGGAAGCTAAATCAAGGTATGCACGTTTTAGCTATGTTTATTGATTTCTCAAAGGCATTTGATTCAATTTCCCATGAAAAAATTATTGCAGCCTTAAGCAAAATTGGGGTAAGAGGAACACCACTAAAAGTTTTTGAAAGTTATCTGACTGACCGAACGTATAGGGTAAAAATTGATAATATATATGGAGAAATAACTACTATTAAAAGAGGTGTTCCACAAGGAAGTATCTTAGGACCCATTTTGTACATTATTTTTGTCAATGATATAAGCTCATGTTTTAAAAACTGTAAATATTTCATGTATGCAGATGATAAACTAATTGTATCAGTACATAAAAACCCAAAAGTGGCAGAGAAACATTTACAAATGGAGTACAACTACTTTCAAGAATGGTGCCATGATAAGGGTCTAATAATTAACACTTCAAAAACAAAAGTCTTGTACATTACTACACCAAAAATGCAAAGAGAAAACATTAAAATAACAGGCCATTCAGTTCAGTGCATTCATGATGGTGAACAAAAATCATGCAATTGTGACTATGTAATAGAGGAAGTTGATAACATGAAATATTTAGGTATAATAATAGATAGATATTTTTCATGGAAGCAACATATTAATAAGTTGTGTGAAAGACTGAGGCTAAGCTTGTTCAAAATGCAAATGGTTAAGTATATAATACCTCATGATAGCTTAAAAATGGTTTATCATTCACTTGTTGAGTCACTTATATCATATGGTGTAAGTGTATGGGGATCAGCTTCTGTTACAGACATAAACATGGTACAAATGTTACAAAATCGTATTGTCAAAGCATTCTTTTGGTATGAAAACACAGGAATATTTAGCTTAAGTGAGGATATATTAACAGGGATGTACCAGAAGGAAAGGTTCTTGAGAGTTAAACAACTTTATATATACAACATACTTAAAGAAAATTACTGGAAGCCTCAATATAGAATTGTAAATGAACATACACATGGAACAAGACTGAGGCATATAAGTTCTTTTCAGGTCATGAGGTACTACAACAAATATGGATCCAGAACACTGCAAGTTGTAGTTCCTAAATTTCTGAACAAGTTGCCCTCAGAATTGACACACTTGAAAACCAAATATCAACTAAAAAAACATGTGAAACTATGGATCATAGATAATAATATTACAGTTTAAATATTTGGTTATGAATGGAAAATGTACCAAAGACTTATCTATTTTGAGTGATACTTTCAGGGATTAAGAAAAACTCACACCACAGGACAAAATTACAATACTAATGTAAATATACATACTTTATTAATGTTGTAAACAGTAAGGATTGCAACAATGTATACAAATGTGAAACAACTACACCGGCAGATAAGCACATCAAGTGCTTTGCAGGTGTAAATAATTGCAAAGATAATGTATAATATCCTACTGCATATTTGCAAATGTATTTTAGATAAGTTATAAATAAAAATAAAAAATTATTATTATTATTATTATTATTATTATTATTATTATTATTATTATTATTATTATTATTATCATCTACACACATATTTTAATTTTTACGAAATCAAAAATTTTGTCCTACGAGGGTTATCCAAGAAGTTACAACATGTTTTCCAAAAAAATTCAAATTATTCAAAATGGGTTATTGCCTGTACACAAATAGTTAAAAACTAACTATTGTACATTATAATACATGAACCGACAGGGAAACTTTATTAAAATACCTAAAAAAAATCTGTATGTCCACCATCGTCCACCGCACTCACAGTATTACTATGAGTGCGGGCGCTATAAGACTTGCCTGACTCCTGAAAAAAGTTAAAGTTTATCCAATCAGATCACTTCGCGAGCGAATTCAAATGGGCATTGGCACGCGATGTTGCCATATTTGCACCTGACTTAAGACCGGCTTGAAAGCCATGGCGAGAAATCGATATGAAGCATAAACACACCTTGAGTTTCAGCCGACGTCAACGTGCGCACTTGCTATGGCGTGATCCTGTCAACTCGGAGGTCCGTGTTTCAACATGGGCGAAGTTTTCCCTTCGATTGGAGCTCCCAAATACCATTTTTCTTTTCCTTATTAGTATTTTTATATTATTATTCGGGTAATAAGAATATTTTCCTGCAGTATAAGTAACCCAAGAGCACGACACATATTGTCGCTGCCTGGAAAGTACCTCCTATGTGAAATATTTTAGCTTAGAACTTTGCTCGGTAAGGTTCTGTCAACTAATGTGCAATATTGTGTGAATATTGTCAAGGCATTCTCGCTGTTCATAATGCATGGGCCGCTGGTCTGTATATCTCCAAAAATATTGTCACATAGGAGGTTTCGTTCCGGCAACAACGAAATAAGTATAGTTGAAAGAAAAGTGTTAAAGTGAGTGAGGCTCATTATAAATCACTGACGAATGAATTATATACGCATATTCCCTTGTAAGAGTTGCTTAAAAAATCGTCTACATTCGTCTGGCCAGAAGCATGCATATTGGGTACCAGAAACGGTTCAACATTTTCCTGTCACTTCCATCAATTTTATAAGAATTCTAACTTTGTATGAATTTCCTATATAATATTCCATTTAACAAGTTCGCCATCAACAGGGACCTATTTAGTGAGCTGTATCTTCTGGTAAAGACAGGGATCTTCATTACCAGATGTCCTGTTTTAAGCGGAATTAATAACCACGGTCTCTGTGGTGACTTTTCACAACAAATACTGCCAAAAAGTGGTAAAATAACACTTTTGTTTATTTTCTGATGAGTGCTGTGTCTTCTAACAAGGACGCGTTAAAACGCATAGCTATCAAGTTATATATTTTAGAATCAGGACAGTTTCATCCAAGAAATTCCATTCTGACGTATGCTGCAATGGAACGAGATCACACATTTTATAAAAGTTACGTAGTCACCAATTTAAGAGAAACTGAGTTTTCATCTGATTCACAATATTTATATATATTCATGGAACGTCGGAGCGAAAATGGAGAATCGGTTCCATATTATATATCCGTAAGGATGTAGGTGCAGCTCGATCAGCTGCTGTATGTAGCTGTAACTTGTGTTTGGATGTAGTAAACCCGTCGAAGAAATAGCTTTTATGATGAAATTTGGCGAATCATGGATTCGGAAAATGCCATGGCATCCCGTGCAGGTGATATGCAGTTCTTGGTGCCCTGGAGGAACTGTGAAAAGTGGGAAACCGGCCGTCACAAAGAAAGCAATAATTAGTATGTTGACTTTCAGCGGCCTGGTAGAGGAATTGGTAAGGTAGAATTTTTTGCAATAAAGGTAATAAGCTGAACAATTTAGTGGATATTTGTTTCATCATTAGCAGAAAGAAGGAAAACGTTTAAATTGAAATATTCCTGGAATTTCTACAGTGATGTATTTATTTATTTAAATCTGAGATGTGCTTACTTTTATGTTTAATTTGATCATTACTTTACTATATAATTTTAAACTGACTGCATAGAATTTCTTCTGTTCATTCCATGAACCTCTATATATATGGCAACAAGTTATTTACACTTCTTTGCCCTGAAGATAACCCGATCGGTGAAAGCGTTAATTAAATCACTTAGTAGAAGAGATGATTTCAGCATTCTTGCTGTAGATACTTCGATATCATGGTGTTCCACAACATCAGTAATAACAAACTCTATCGAAGAAAGGAATAGGTATGAAGGGACTCGGCGAGACCAGGTGGAGAGGAAAAAAGATAGAAAGAACTGAAGAAAAGATATAGATTTTACTGGAGTGGAGGTGTGAAGGCAACAAGTTGTGTTGGCGTTATTCTGAGAGAAGACTCACAAGCTTCTTCTTTTCCTACCACTTTTCCCACACCTGTGGGGTCGCGGGTGAGAACTGTATCGCACATGTTGATTTGACCCTGTTTTACTGCCGGATGCCCTTTTTGATGCCAGGCCTATATGGAGGGATGTAATCACTATTGCGTTTTTTTGTGGTGGTTGGTAGTGTGGTATGTTGTCTGAATATGAAGTGGGAAGTGTTGGGACGGACACAAACACCCAGTAAACAATCCAGAAGAATTAATCGGAAGCGATTATAATCCACGACCCCGCCGGGAATTGAACCTGGGACTCTCTGAACCGAAGGACACTATGCTGACCATTCAGCCAACGAGCCGGACTGAGAAAATTATCACAATATGTATAAACAAATGATCCAATCAGCAATAGAATAATTAAAATGACTAGGATTTGGGAGTGGAGCAATTGATTTCGTACAGGTGGGTATGGAAGTAAGGCGTACAGAGTAGAAATGTGCCTAGAAGATTTTTTGGAAGAACTGGAGTGGTACATATCGTATGAGTCAGCCGGCCCTGACGTTTTATGCTGTTAGGCATCCCGCCGAACGTCACTGTGTATCTTATGGTGTATTCTCCTTTGCCGCATACCAAGCAACCATCGCCTATAATCACTCACTGCACCATTACCTTTAAAGCATGTACCGTATGCGACAGGCATTTACACAATGCATCAAACTGTCATACGGTTATGTAAATAGTACTTGCCAATTATGAGCTTTCAGTTGGGTATGAAATGAACGCTAAAAGATATGGTATACTGATTGAAAACGTGCGTACATTTGTGAAACGGAAGTAGTAGTCCATCTTGTAGGCTTTCTGAAAACTTGCTCGCTGGAGTCACCTTGGTGTGAGAGGTTAAGTGCTATTCTGTTAATACAGCTGTGTTTGGTTGGAGGGTTCGAATACCACTTGAGCCAGTGAATTTTATTTGCATTATGTACTTCGAGAATCATCTACTGAGTCAATGTATCCGAATGCATTCACGTCGCGGGTTAATTAATTAATTAATTAATTTACTTACTTATTTATTTATTTTGGCACTGTTCTAGGCCATTAGGGCTGCTCATGTGGGAGTTTTATAAGCAGGCCTGGACGAGGATAGAATGGTTGGGGCTTTGAATCCGCTTGACTGACAAACAGCCTGTTAGCGCAGTAAGTGTTCGAATAGATGGTCTTCTGCAGTAATGCACGTTTCAGCACGCCGTTGAACTGCCATTCGGGCTCTTTGTAGTATTATGGATTCACAGGCTTCCGTAATAATGTTTCGAAGGCTTTCAGAATTTTCCGGCTGCTGATCGTACATTACATCCTTCAAATAGCCCCATAGGAAGAAGTCCAGAGGCATCAGGTCGGGCGATCTAGCAGGCCAGGTGACAGGTCCTCCCTTTCCTAACGATCGACCGGGATGTGTAACATTCAGGTAGATGCGAACATCTGCTGTCATGTGAGGCGGAGCTCCGTCGTGTTGATACCACATGGTTACACGCTCACCCAGGGGCACATCCTCTAGCAGCAATGGTAGTTGGTCTTGAAGAAACTCTAGGTATCGGGCTCCTGTCAAATGATCCTCAAAGAAATATGGTCCAATTAGGTGATCACCCAGTATACCACACCAGACATTTACTACCCATCGTACCTAAAATGCTGCCTGCCTTAACTAGTGGAGTTTTTCAACACTCCAGTAGTGCATATCTGTAACGATTGTGAAAAAGCGGGTAACTGACAATGCAATTCATAACCATTATTTTCCTTAAAAGTAGTAACGCCTCTCAGCCACGTACGGATATGCAGTCAATCAGAAAAATTGTGTTGTGTTCATTTTCATATGCTTACTAGCAGTTTACCGCTGGCTCCGCCCGCAATGTACAAAGTATGGTGTTGTTCGTTACTATCCTCATGGATGTATTTGCTAAGTTTCGAGTTAATGAAATAAAGCACATGATCTGCTGTGGTAATATAATGTAATATTATGCCAACAAAACACTTGAAAATACAGCACACAAAGAAATTGAATTAAACGTTCCTTGGAACAACACTATGTGCCGAACTGTTAAAAGTCCTTCAAAGATCTTCGTCAAGGAGACAAATGTACTCATAACTTTCCTCAGAATCTACCAATTTAAGTAGTTATTGCCTCAAAAGAAATCGCTTGATCCACTGAGTGTTTTTAGACAAAAACGAACTGCGTACCTCAATTAGAACGAAAGATATGATTGCTTCAATGAAAACAAATATTGAAGAAATGAGAAGTCAAATTGAATGTGCACTCATAACTTTCCTCAGTATCAAACAATTTGAATAGTTTAGAGCTGAAATGAAATAGCATGATTCACTACGTGTTCTTAGGTAAAAACGAACTCCATACCTCAATTAGAACCAAATATATGATTGCTTTAAAGAGACAAAAAATTGAAAAAATAAAATAATTTGAGGAAGGGGGAAGTTAAATGATTTATAGTAGCCGATAACAAATCTGTGAATGAATAACTTTCAGTTAAAAGAATTAAGGAAATCGACCGGATAGAATGGCCGGACTGACTGACTTAATTTTCAGAATCTTTTTAAATATGTAGATGTGTACAGGAAAAAGAACCTTACATACTTTGTAGAATAGGACTGCTGCAGAAATGTATGCAAGATTCCCTCCTACAGTATAATGCATGTAAGGTTCATTTTCCTGTACACGTAGGCATAGGAATATGAACACAAAGACAATTGTTCTGATGGACTGCATATCCGTACGTGGCTTAGAGGTGTGACCAGTCTTAAGGAAAATAATGGTTAGGAAGTACATTGTCAGTTACCCGGTTTTCCCAACCGTTACAGATATTTTGACGATTCACAGAGACATTATTATGAAATCGTGCCTCGTCGGAAAATAAAATGTGAGACGCAAACGCTGGATCAGAAATCAACACGAGTTTCGAAATCTCATCCGTGGAGTTCTTGATGTAGCTGCAGGTGATAAGGACGAAAAAACTGGAATGCAATATCCTTACAACAGACGATTGGCTGATATTGGACTCTTGTGCTACTGCCCGGGTACTCGTTTGAGGATTCTCCCAGAAAATGTCCAAAACAATGTCAGCAGTTTTATCGGACGTGCCTGGTGCTTCTCTAAAAGGACCTATTCGGGGAAGTGACTAATTATACGCAAACGTCGCTCCACCCTCCTAAACGTATTTGCGTTTGGTTGTTGTCTGTGTGAAATCTTTCCTGGTACAGGTGCCGTGCTTCCTGTGCATTCTGTCTTGCTTCGGTGTAGACGAGGAGCATGTCAAGATACTCACCTGCTGAATACATAGCGAAACAATGACCAGGACTGCTAGACTACACCAAGTGTCAGGCCACTGCATATTCAACATGTATGCTATTGGTCGAATGTTGCGCGAATGGTCTCTTATTTGATCCTCAAAGTTTTAAATGGGAATAAATGTATTTACCGCTCGTGGGATTCGAACCCACCAACCAACGCAACATACGTCAACACGTCTGTGGTTAGTCCACTACACCATGGTGACTGTAGCCGTTAGTTTATCAGAAAGCTAACTTGGTGTGAAACTACGTCCCGCTCGACTAACACACGTTTTCTATCAGTATGCCATCGCTTTTAGCGGTGATATTCATAACTAATCGAATGCTTGTATTTGGCACGTACATTTTACATAAACGTATGACAGTTTGATGTATTGCGTAAATACCTGTCGCATAAAAGTTTTCGAAAAAGTCGTGCAGTGATGACGCAGTAAGTGCTTTAAAGGCGACTGTAGCTTCTTATGTGGCAAAGGAAAATCGACCATCACCGAACTGACGTTCGTTGGTATGCTTAAAATCAGAAAGGTCAGGCGCGGCTGACTCACCCGGTATAAGACAAGGAAGTAGTTATGCTGAGGTATATGAATGACCATATAAGAAGAGACAGACGAGGTAAAGAAGACATAATTAAAACAGTGAGAGACAAACGTTGATAAGTCCACTTTTGGCAATTTCTAGATAACCAGTCTAATGGGCTGTTTTGTTCATGTCGATTGCTTACTTCTAAAACCTCGTATCTCCCAATGCACTTCCTATCCATGTTCTTCCTTAAGAACGATCACGCCTCCCAATCACATATAGATGTACAGTCCATCAGAACAATTTTCGTTTGTTCATTTTCCTATGGCTGACTGTAAAGGAAAATGAACCTTAAATACGTTAAACTGCAGGAGTGCTTAAATTCGCCATGAAAACAACATCCCTACAATACTGTATGGTAAGGTCCATTTTCCTTTACTCGTCTGCACAGGAAAATGAACACTACGAAAGAGGTTCTGATGGATTGCATATAAATATGTGGCTGGGAGGCGTGACCAGTGTTAAGGAATATAATGGGTAGGAAGAACATCGTAACGAGGTTTTAGAAATAAGCCGACGATGTTCTATATGCGGGAAAATGTACGGAGAAAATGTTCGTAAGTCCATCGTTGAGGCTGTCTTGAGTCAGACATGCATATCGTCGCTCGACCGGTAAAAGGTTGCATTCCACAAAGCTCTTCCTATCAATTATTCTCCTTAAGACTGGTCACGCCTCCCAGCCACGTATGGATATGCAGTCCATCAGAAAAAATTTTGTTGTGTTCATTTTCCTATGCCCTTGTGTAAAGGAAAATGAACCTTACAGTAACGTACTGTAGGAATGTACGTTTGCATTACGTATTTACGCACTCCTAGCGTACAATGCATGTAAGGTTCATTTTCGTTTAATGGTCGACATAGGAAAACAAACACAACGGACATTGTTCTGATGGACTGCGTATCCATATGTGGCTGGGAGGCGTGACCAGTCTTAAGGAGAATAATGGATAGGAAGAGCTTTGTGGGATACAACGTTTTACCGTGAAGCGACGATATCCTTTTGCGGGCCGTATGTTTATAAGTCCACATTCTCTGAGTCATATATTGATAAGTTCATATTGGCTTTTGGCGCATGGCAATTCATTCGCTTTCTTTGGCCGAGTTCTAAATTTTCTAAGTGGAAACCCCGCCCTCATTAGCGGAAGATATTTATGCATGCGTTAATCGTACGATGTACACAACAATAGCTTCAGTAATCGGAACTGTCATATAGTGATTATATAGTATGTTCTCTACTGGCTGGTAGTGATCGTGTTCACACAAAAAGCTCATATACCTTCTGTATAACATATCTGGATTGTGACTGCAAGGCTAAAAATGCACATTTAGGAAAATCCACTAGGGGCAGCAAACCCAAAATTATACTGTCTCCAAAGCGGAAATCCGTTCACATTCAACGGCAAAGAATTATATCCGCAACAATGCTCGATTCGAAGGCGCGTATATGAATATATAATACTTTCATAAGAGTATACAGGGTTAGTAAGATAATGATACCATTCTTCTAACCATTATCAGATTTTCATCATTAATAAAAGGAAAATAACGTACTGAACATGAATTATTTTAAATTTCCGCCTTAACCAGATGTTTTTCCTTGTATCGTATGCTCTCGTTTTACCTGCACTGTGTTCTGTTACATCTGTTTCATATTTCTCACAGGTGCGGGATGTAGTAGAATTGTTCAAGAATGATTCATAGGCAGCGGGAATTTGCTTCGACTTTGAAAAGAATATGCCGCTAACAGTTACTAATATTGGTCAGGAGTATTTCAAACGCCATATCTGGCCGCACAATTTTAGAATCATCGGTAAGGATACCGTGGTCTTATATGGTGAACATTACTGTGACAAGTGTGCAAAAGCTGTCTTGAGCTGCTCGTTTTGGAATGAGAACAACAGTCTTGTTAACGGTAAATAAAACGCCTGTATATCTTCATGGTTAACAGTTTTTCACAACGAATAAATATATTTATCCATTTTGGTAGCATATTGTAAATAAAATATATAACAATATTCATATTTATTATCCCGTGCCTGTGCACAGTTTTATGCCCATTGGCAGGTCATTTGCCCAAATCGAAATCGGGCGATGACGAATGGAGTATGTTGCAGTGCCTTGCACAAAATGCTGCACCATTTGAAGTAATCTACCTGAAGCATCCAGTGACTGATGACATGCAAGATGATCAGACCCTTGTGATAGAGTCCTGGCCTTCAAAGAAGCTTTAGACACTATCATACGTCCCAGTCCCAATATCTCACGGTTGAGAGGTGCTTCCTTTGTCCTTGGAACACTTGTAATGATGTGGGGAACTGTGTCACCTATGCTGATCAACTCACGTAAGTAGGAGGAACAAAATGGTTAAATCTGGAAATAGGACTTGGGCAGGGAAGTGTACTGTCCCCCATACTCTTCATCATTGCCACGGATGAAATCCACAATTTCCTGGTGTTTCTGATATTAGGGAGAGAATGAAATGGAACATCAAGATCAAGCCAATGTATATAGTCGGGTGATATATGAGTTCTGAATGAGAATAATAGTAGAAAAGGCAGATAAAAAATAAAAATATAAAGTAGAAGTAAATTGAAAACGAATTAAAGTTGTGAAACTTTTCAAATACTTGGAAAGTGTAATCACAGGGGATGGGAAGATAAGTGAGGAGATTTCCATAAGAAGCAAATGGCTTTTACGGGATTGTGGAGTTGTACTTTCGAAACCAAGAAGTTAAAAGAAAATTCATTTTATTAACATTCTCACTGTTATGAAGTGGCATTGACGTATGCAGTGGGTACATGCACAACAACAAAACGAGATGAGAACAGATTTCAGGCGGCCTAGATGAACTTCCCTAGGGGTGCAGTAGGGGAGACAAGTATAGACGGATTCAGAAATGAAGAGATTGGAAAGAGCATTGGAGATTTAAAAGTATAAATCAGAAGAGAAACAAGCAAGCAGAAGTGGTATGGACACATGATGTGAATGGGAGATGACC
Source organism: Anabrus simplex (assembly GCF_040414725.1). Lineage (NCBI taxonomy): Eukaryota > Metazoa > Arthropoda > Insecta > Orthoptera > Tettigoniidae > Anabrus > Anabrus simplex. Next base: position 415,521,320 of record NC_090266.1, read on the forward strand.
GAGGGCCAACGCTTCGAAAGAGTTGTATGGTTACTGTGGAGGAGTGTATAGAGAAGAAAGGAGGAAAGATAAGATAAATATTAAAGAGAGGCAACGATTATTGAACTTGAATCATAACCGCACCCAGGAGAGAAACGGAAGGGGAACAGAAGATGAAGAAGAAGAAAGGAGAAGAAGCAGAAGAGAATGTAAAGTATGGGATTTCTTGCGCAAATTTTCTAGAATGTCATAATTTTGTGGTTATTATTATTATTATTATTATTATTATTATTATTATTATTATTATTATTATATCTTCATACAAATTAATTTCTGAGGAACTTTGGTTGTTCATATACAGCTCATTATTGTATATTTTACTTTTTTTACGTTAACTTATACTTCCATTAATTGTAAAACGTGACGTATTTCTAAAGTGGTTATTACCCTTGTATACATAAATTGAAATTTTAGTTTTTCAACTGAAATACTCCAATAGAGAAAAGTCTGGGTAACTCCACGAAAAGTATTTTCCACCTTAATTTTTCACTCATCTGAAAAACGATTTAGCCTTTCTATATTCATAACTTGTGTGTCAATGAATCGTAAATTCATCTAATTTACTCCTGAATTCTGGTGGACAACACGGACGTTATTCGTTGCTGTATTTTAATTTCCTACGAAATCATAGCAGTTTACAATAAAATCTCCCAACGATTGTTAGGTGTAACCTCATATTAGTTGGGCTGTCCTAAAGTATGATGTAATAATGATGTGGCCAAACAAAACAAATATTTTCATATATTGAGGTACAAATGTCATCCGATGTCTACCCCGTTTAAATTACACATGATCTATGTCATTATGAACTATTATGTACTGACTTAGCACCATCTCCTGCTTGGACTGGGAGCCAGCGACAAAGTTCAGCTTGCTGTTTGATCCCGATAACACACACATGAGCATGATTTCTTGTCTTTTTAGACAGATGCTTGAGTACACAATAACAATTAATGCTTAGACGAATATGGAGTCCATGTGCAAGAATAAACATACCAAGTATTATATGTCGAGGGTATAGTTCTAATACGACGTATCTGACAACGCTCTTCATATATGTTATTTTCCTTAAGACCGGTCACAAATCTCAGCCACATATCGTCCCTTAAGAATTAATACCGTGTATCTGACAATGCTCTTCCTATCCATTACGTTCCTTAGGACTGGTCACGCCTCCCAGCCACTTGTGGATATGCAGACCATCAGAGCAATTTACGTTTTGTTCACTTTCCTATATTACAGTCAAAAGGAAACTGAGCCTTGAATACATTATACTGTAGGAGTGCGCATATACTTCATGTGAACATACGGTACGGTTCGGTACGGTAAGGTTCATTTTCCTTTACACAACAGTATAGGAAAATGATCTTAACATAATTGTTCTGATGGACTGCACGTCCGTATGTGACTGGGAGGCGTGACAAGACCTGAGGAACATAATGGATAGGAAGAGCATTGTCAGATACGTGGTATTAATTCTTAAGGGACGATATGTAGATGCAGTCCATCAGAACAATTTTCGTTGCGTTCATTTTTTTATGCGGATGTATAAAGGAAAATTAACCTTACCGTATCGTACTGTAGGAATGTGGACTTGCATGGCGTATTTACGCAATCCTACAAATTAATGTATTTAAAGTTAATTTTCCTTTACAATTTGTCATATGGAAATGAGCACAACGAAAATTGTTCTATTAGAATGCATATACATATATGGCTAGGAGGTGTGACCAGTTGTCAGCTACGTGGTATTAGAAATTGTTTGCTTGTGGCTATATGTCGCACCGACGCAGATAGGTCTTATGGCGACTATGGGATAGGAAAGGCCTACGAGTTGGAAGGAAGCGGTCGTGGCCTTAATTAATGTACAGCCCCAGCATTTGACTGGTGTAAAGTGGGAAACCACGGAAAACCATCTCTAGGGCTGCCGACTGTGGGATTCAAACCCACTATCTCCCGGATTCAAGCTCATAGCCGCGCGCTCTGACCGCACGGCCAACTCACCCGGTGGTGTTAGAACTAGGCCGTCGATGTGTTAATGGATATTGCTCAAGTGTATTGCTCGAAATGTCTTGTTAACTTCTTTGTTGAATTACCCTGGTACTATAGCTATCAGCAGACACAATGAAAAGTACCAATCTTCGTTGAAATAAAATGTAAACAATTTGAAAAATGAAACATGACACGGAAAATGTTTCATCTATTAAAATGAGAATTGTGTTTAAGGTATAAAACAATTCCGTAGTTGAAGAAATACTCGTTGGTTTTCAGTGTAATTCATTACACTGCACTTCTCTTCGCACCAGTAGGTTACATTAATCCCTTACCACACCATATTGTAGGGATGTTGTTTTCATGGCGAATTTAAGCACTCCTACAGTTTAATGTATTTAAGGTTCATTTTTCTTTAAACGCTACCACAGGAACATGAACACAACGAAAATTGTTCTGATGGACTTTACATCCATATGTGGCTGGGAGGCGTAACCAGTGTTAAGGAAGAAAATGGATAGGAAGTGCATTGGGAGATACGAGGTTTTAGAAGTAAGCCATCGATATGTCTGCGTCTTCATCCCGTAACGTCTGAAGGAATGCTCTGTGTGATGGATGTGGCTTCTACCTCAACAAGTTGTCCTTTAATGCCATTAATCTACTGGATTCTTTGTTCGTAGGAGACCTGCAATAACACTTGGCGGTAGAATGAAGTCGTTACGTGCAATAGCGGCCTCAGTAAGTCTCTACCACTGTGCCGTCCTCGAATGTAGTTGTCCCCATGTACTTAAGAATGGGTGATAGTAAGTCATCCGACGACTATTAGGGTTCATCTGAAAGCTACTATCACTTATTTATCATTGTTGTACTCAGGCACATAAGGTAATATTGTCATGGTATTAAACTGGTTCCAAACTTCCACATTACCTTCTTGTATATACGCCGCTGAGAGTCCCAAGTTTTGCAATTTACAGCCGAAGATTTTACCTAGGTTTAATAAACAACCCACTATTCGACAATTTGGAAATACCTGCAGAATGGCATTCATAACAGTTAGCTCATACTCTGTAGATATAAGTGTAGGGGATGAAAAGATTCCGAGCCATTGTTCCTCGTGAAGTATTACTTGGAAACTTTCACTGTATGCTTGTTTTCTTAAATTTCTCTTAAGATAGAATCAGTGGAAACCATTGATCATGAATGTTTTCGTGAATGCTCTAGCGCTGGTACGTAATGCAGGGAGCCGATTTGAAGGTTCACTATGGGCAAAGACTCGGCTTTATTAAAATATCCTCTTTAAAAACCAATCAGTTTGCTGTCCGGGTCATATTTAAGCAGCCAAGCTACCAGCGTTATCCACTATAGAACTTTCGGGAAAGTTTATTAAGTCTCTGAGGGTCCTGGGATTTGAAAGCGGAACATCCTTCTGGTACTCCCTAAACAAACCTTCTTATAGGTCCGTTTTAGCCAAATTCATTGGCGTTTCACTTGAAGAACTATCCACACGTCGATGGACCTCAATAGACTCCATTAATATGGTTGCCTTACATTTCGATGGCTTTCTTTTAAAACCTCGTAAGTCCCAATGCTCTTCCTAGCCAATATATTCCTTAAGACTGGTCACGCCTCCCAGCCATATGTTTATATGCAGTCCAACAGAAAAATTTTCGTTGTGTTCATTTTGCTTTGCTATTGTGTAAAGGGAAATTGACCTTACGATACCGTATTGTAGGGATGTTGTTTGCATGGCTAATTTACGCACTCCTAGACTACAATGCATTTAAGTTTCACTTTTCTTTACACATCAGCATAGGAAAGTGAACACTACGAAAATTATTCCGATGGACTACATATGAATATGTGGCTGGGAAGCGTGACAAGCCTTAAGGATTTTAATAGGTAGGGTGAGCGCTGGGACATACGAGGTTTTAAAGAAAGCCATCGATATATACCAGTTCGGTGTTTGCGAATATTCTGTTCCTTTCAGTAATTTGTGCATCCCCGCTGCGAATTGCATCAGTTTGAAACAACTCGTAAGAACAATCACTTCTCAATGTAGTATTTTTCCGTACATAACCTGCGTTTAGAGAACGGATAACACACCCAAATTAATTGAGGTTTTCCCGTACCTGGCATTGTGGGAGGAGGACGGTCCATATTGAGACAATTTCACCTTGAATCTGTGAACTGTGCTACCGGTTGACTATGTTAGGTTGGTTTCAGAACTCATTGTTATTTCGTGCATTGTTAATTCATGGTTATTTCACGTCAATATATCTTCCGTTCTATATGGTACAAGTTTGGCGAGTTATAAAAGGACCACGTGACTATTGTCAAATTATGACAAAGTTCCATGAGACCAAAGTCGAAAATATTACGAACCTTCGTGTGATAACTTGCTGTGACTGAGTGTAGCTAAATTTTCGGGGTAAAAAGGAAGCCTCAATCACGATACTAGATAAATTAAATAGTTTAGAAACCTATCGGAAGGCCCGAATGTTACTCGAGTTTTATGTGATGAAACTCACCAATCTAAATTTATACCGTAGTTCATTCTGTGAAGTTCAAATAATTATTAACAGGGTACATATCATGGGCTCATTGAATTTGTGATGTACAATAACTTATTAATGATAATATATTTAGGAACGTATAATGGGCCTTCATTCACATAAGAAGATGACACAGATTTATTGTCTGGAGGAAGATCTTGGGATGACGTCTATATTAACGTAAATAGCGGAATGAAAATCGTTTTAAATTAATTTCATCCTTATTTTCATTTTTTAAATTCGAATAAAGTATTACCCTGTTTCTCCTATCTGTAGGTCTGAAAATCCTTGGTACTGCATTTCACATTAAAAATACAAAATTATAATTGCTGACTGAGTAACTGTAAATTCCCCTTATATATTATAAATTAAAGTACTTAGGAATCGTAATAGACCAGCGCGTGTGGTGGTACAAACACGTGACGTACTTCTTCACGTAACCCATTTTTAGTCATATTGTGGACTTATTTGGCTAATGAAGTTTTGCGTCTGGTATATATAATTTTGTTCCAATGCGGTCTTCAATAAGGTATTACCGAGTGGGGTAGGTCGTTCATTACTACCGTAACGCTGTTAGTATAAAGAATATGTCTTAAAAAGTATTCATTATCAAAGAGATCTTCTGGTATCGGAATTCTATGTGTTCAAAATCGCCCATTTGTATAATGTTTTAATAAGATATATTCATAAAAATCGCAGTTAATTCACATCGTATTATAATTAAAACAGAACTTTCTGAATTTGTGTGTTTTTTTCGAACCTAGACGACTAATAATTGCAGCCTTGAGCCACTCCATCCATGGTGATATATTATGATTAAAAAGTATCCACATTTTGCACCAATAAAAAATATAGAAATTTCTTAGAATTAAAAGCATTAACGTGAATACATTTATATGATCAAAATTAGTTTTGTATAGTTTAATTTCATTGTATTAATGTAATTTATTCAATATTTTAAGTAGGCCCCATTACTTTAACATGCCATATGTTACCATTTGAACTTAAATTAATTTTTATTATATAGGTAACTTACATTAATCACATGAATATTAATTTAGTTCACTATTGTTTAATAATTTTTACATCTCACATAAACTTATGCTGTATGCACTTCAGCTTTTTGCGAGTAATTTCCCTTCTCCACCGTTCAACTCGAGATTTTCTCACTCAGGTGTGTTGATAGAAATCAGCTATAATTGCTTCTACTTTTACGAATAAATCTGATGGCAATAAAATACAATGCAATACAATACCATTCCGTATTCCGAAAAGAATGCTAGAGGGATGATAATCCCATTATCTTGCTTCTTAATACAACAATTACCACCGGCATTTACATTATATATTACAGTGTGGTTATCTAATGCCACTGAAGTCCAATATACCGAACTTCATAGGAAAAATCTTGTTTAATCATTGATCACTTTCACTTGTGTGGTAATTTTACTATGTTGTCCGGTTCCATGGCTAAATGGTTAGCGTGCTGGCCTTTGGTCACAGGGGTCGCGGGTTCGATTCCCGGCACGGTCGGGAAATTTAACCATCATTGGTTAATTTCGCTGGCACAGGAGCTGGGTATATATGTCGTTTTCATCATCATTTCATCCTCATTACAACGCGCGGGTCGCCTACGGGAGTCAACTCAAAAGACCGGCAACTGGCGAGCCGAACATATCCTCGGACAGGCACTAAAAGTCATACGCCACTTTTTAACATGTTAAGTTTAACTACTACAATATAAAATATTTAAGAATAATTTCATTTTCCTTCATCATGGTGCAATATTTAATACAATTTTGCGGACAATAGATGTTTATTACAACGAAATTCGTAGCAAAATAGGTGTTATTCGAATTACAAACATCACTGCCGATTAATTTAATGTTACTTTCCTTAAGTTATGAAATCTGTCTATATGGCTTCTTGAGATAAAAGGTCGATTTTACGCTTAAATTATTTTCAATTTCACAGAAATTAAGAATGTGTATTTTTATATAATTTGGTGGCGTATAATCCTGATAGTCTTTAGAAATTAGATATATTTAAGATCTTGAAAGTGACACCACACTTTGCTCGGAATTTTAAGTCTGGTATTATTGTTAGTTTGAGGAAATTAACTATTATTATGGTAAATTTGCTTTGCCTTGTGGTGGCTCCTGAAATTCTGTATTAAAGGAAATCTTGCACGTAAAATTTCCATTCCTATACTAAATAACCTCACTCTAGTCACTGTTCATTCTCCCCTTTTTCGTTGTAGAATCATTTCATTTTAGCAACGCAATGATTTCCAGGAGTAGCCTTTGTGGATAGAAAAGAGCATTAAAGCATTTGCCATTACAGAATTAATATCCTGGTACATCCATCACTGTATATGACGTTTGAAATCTGTTCGAAATACATGAGGCGAAGAAAGGTGCTTTCAGGTCACCTCCGACATTGTAGTTGGGGAATTTGTGACAGCACAATTTTGTCCTATGCCATACTGCTCCAACTTGAGCAAATAGGCACTTTTTTACAGACAGCAGACTCGTATCTAACCTGCAATATTGCCTCTGTAAAGCACCAGCCGCATCATTATCTTCCTCGAAATTAACCCTCTTCTCCTCATTATTGTGGGTTTTCAACCACTTTTCAGTTATGCGAATCATCAACTGATTAATTCCCAGTGCATTCAAGGAAGATTTCGTGCATTCCGACTTCTTTATGAACTTCATTTTAAATTTTTGTGTATTACTCGTATGTAAAGGAACGTCTTGGATGTGGTGTAACTGTGGTGTATTTTAAGAAAATAACGCCATCATTACATTTAGTTACCATGAGACCTAGTCTTCTTCCACGCGATTTAAACGTATCGGAAAGAACACAGAATTTGTTATAAATATCTAAACGTAAGAAGGACTGACAGAGAACTGGGCATTGTTTCTTTACTCGGCAACGGACTCCACCTAACGTGGTCGCAGTGGGTCACCATGACCCACAAATTATTATTTGATTTGCTTTACATAACATCTTATTTTTTATAAAAGGTCTTCTAGCATATCAATGAACAGTGTTTTATAACATGAAAATACGCGCACATTATTTTAGATTTTATAATGCAGTAACAAATTTACTATTAAAAATTATTACAGAAATGGAGGTGTTTCAAAAATTCAACGTATATTCTCGGAAATTCATAAAGCACAACATCATTACACTGCACTGTTTTCTGGGATAATGTAGACAATTCTTAAGTTCGTTTTCAAATGGACATCATACTCAAATGTTCAATGTTTATCACATATGAACTTTTGCTATACAGGAAACCTTTGAAAATAAACTAAAGTTAACGAACTTCAAAGTTATGTGTTTTAAAGAAAATGGATATAAAACTCAAGTTTACTCTAATCCAGCTTCTTATTGCATTAAAGCATTAGTTTAGGCACTTTCCAGGTAGTCTAGACAGGTGAGATTCCCATCGTTTCCACACACGTAATTCTTGTAGATCGCACATGTTTGGTACCATTTGTTCTCTGTTCTGGGGCATAGTGCACATCTCTATCTTTTCTTAGCACCTGCATCTGTTTGAGGTTATTCAGAGATTGGGTTCTCTTTTATCAGGATGTGCATTGTTTCTGATTTTAGCTTATATTTCCTCTTTGGCAAGTTGTTTCAGGAACTGCCTCCTTATGAGATATTCGTCCTTGTTATCCAGGTTAAGATAATTATTGCACTTATAGTCGTGACATCCGTAAGACGAATGAACGCTGCTAGGGCTCATCTGTTGTATTTTATCCCTACAGAATACGTTTCTACAGATATAAAGTGAGAAAAATTGTCTCATATGAAAACGATTGTGATGGGTCGTGGTGATATGTAAACAACATTGCTCTACAACTTGTGAGTTCAAGCTGTCTAGTGACTACTGCGATGTGTAGAGGGATGAGAGTTAGAAAGGTAGAGAGTGGGGAGAGTGGGCTGCAGTGTCGCCATTAGCCGTAGTGGTGCTAACGGAAATATACGCCTAAGGGTCATAGTGACCCACCAAGATCATTCTTGGGTTAATTCTTGAAGTAGTTTATTGTTGAAAGTGAATGGGAGAAGAAAGTTAGTAGACATGAAAACCACTGTAATTAGTTATGTTAGTAACTGCATGTTCTGCGGAACATTTACGTGGTATTTGATCTAGTATCCAACGGTAATATCATCGAAAATATTCATTGTCTTATTAACGATATTTTGGATTATGAAGGGGAGGAGAACACGACAAACACATGTCTTAATAATACAGAGAGTAAAGACGTTTCTGCTTGGCTTTTGCAGACGACATCACTCTTAACACCTCTCCCTCTCTCCCTCCATCTCTCTCCCTCCCTTACTATCTCTCTCTTTCTCTATATAAACATCAGTTGTTATGCAAAACAGCATTACAGAAACTGCTCATTATTGCAGAAAATGAAGTTTAAAAGTTAATATTAAGGAAAAATTTGAAATGAATTGTAAACCTACAACCTGTTTTCCAGTCAGCGTACGGGTCAGGGATGGAATGAATGAAGCCCCCACCTTGCCGAATTGTGCGGGCTGCCGAAGCCTGTCGCACTCCCCAGAGCACTGTATGGGGCAGAAATATGTGGTATTTAAGGAGGCTGTAAAGAACTAGATGTAATAAATTTTGTGGAATAATAATGCGTCTATGTACATCTAATATTGAGGTTAGAATTAATTTTTTGCTAGTGGTTTTACGTCGCACCAACACAGATAGGTCTTACGGCGACGATTTTCCTGCACACATAAACATATGAAAATGAACACAGCGGCAATTGTTCTGATGGACTGCATATCCGTACGTGGCTAAGAGGTGTGACCATTCTTAAGGAAAATTATGGTTAGGAAGTGCATTGTCACCTGGTTTTTCACAATCGTTACATGACGAAAATATTTGTTCATTCTGTGCAGAATTAATGAAAGAGGCTCACCTATTGAGAGCATGCAGGGAGCCTGATTCAATTAGAATTAAATACCTGGGAAGTGATATCAAAGAAAAAAGCAACAGGGAAAGAATTCCATGAAATTTTAAAGTGGATTTCATCGGGAAGAACAGCAATATATGTTACTCAGGTCTGATACGCCTCCCAGTCATATACGAACGTGCAGTCCATCAGAACAATTTATGTTAAGTTCATTTTCCTATACTGTTGTGTAAAGGAAAATTAACCTTACCGTGCAGAACAGTACCGTATGTTTTCATGACGTATATGCGCACTCCTACAGTATAATGTATCCAAGGCTCAGTTTCCTTTATACTGCCGTATAGGAAAATGAACACAACGTAAATTCCTCTGATGGTATGCACATCCACAAGTAGCTGGGAGGCGTCACCAGTCCTAAGGAACATAATGGATAGGAAGAGCATTGTCAGATATGCGGTATTAATTCTTAAGCTACTATACGTGGCTGGGAGGCGTGAACATTCTTAAGGAAAATAACAGCTATGAAGAGCAAAGGGAGATATGGCCTTTTGCCCGAACAGCGACGGTATAACATTTTATAAAATAAGGGTCGAAAAGGAAAAAAAAAGCTAATAGTTAGTAGAAGAAACAATAAACACTATTAGGTGTAAACATAATTTAAAGTAGTAATAGATGAAATGTTGGAAACAAGGAAAAATCAAACGCATGTACAAGAAAAAAATTGCAATAAATTAATACTCTCTCGCCAGTTTCAGGTGATACGCATTATTCTATCCTATCCTGTTCCATTGTATATTACAATAAATCAACTTACGTGACATTGGCAGATAGTTTTATTTGATCTCATACGAGTTATTAAAAATTAATGTTCAACTACTCCGTCATTTATTGAATACACGACTGTAATTGGAATAGTTTTGTAGAGTAAACAATTCTGCTTCCTTACATTTCTTTTTCTTCTTCTTCTTCTTCTCCTTCTTCTTCTTCTTCTTCATCTTCTTCATCTTGCGTTAAAGCCTACTAGGGACCACGTTCCAATTCCATTTCTTCATCCTTTGTTGTTGTTCCTTCCTTCCCTTCCAATATTCCTTCATTGTTTCACTATGTTTCTTTTTTCTTTCTTCAGACCACTTTGTGCCGGTTTTCTTTGCCTCCCTCCCTTGGAATCCTTCCATCTTTAGATCTTTCTTTCTGAAAATTTCTCTTTCCAGTACTTCTTTTCTGATGTTCTTTCTTTCCAAGTCTTTCTTGATGTCTTGAATCCAGGGTATTGTTGACTTTTTCTTCCAAAGATACGTGAAGATCTTTTTGGTTAGTCTATTGTCGTCCATTCTGTAAATATGTCCAAAAAGTAGCAGTCTCCTCTTCCGTACTGTTATATATATATTTTCTCTGTTCTGATAAATGTCATTATACTTCTTAACTTCCAAAATTCTGTAGTTTTTAGAGGGCCTAATATTTTTCTTATAATTCTTCTTTCTGGTAATTCCAATGTTAAAGGTTTATAATTGAGTACTAAGCATTCACTGGCATATAGGCGTTGACGCAAGATTACAAATTCAGATATAACCTTTTCAGGTATCGTAGGCATTGCAGCAATAATTTCAAAATACCTAACATTCGATCATGTGTATTGGAGAATAATTCCAAACACTGCTTGAAGCATTGTGAAACTTCCGAATATGACAGAGGAATACTATAAAAATTCACATCGAATACAAGCATTGTGAACAATTTTCAGTTTATAAGACGAAAATCCAGTTGTATTTACATATTACGCTTACCTATTTCTCAAAGTTTATAGCAATATTATTCGGGTTGGATGGTAACGAATACGCCAAACTGACACATGTTATAGGTCATGGACAGAGGATCACAATGTACCTGTTCGCAGCTTGCACCGTTCTCAAGGAAAGTCGTGTCTTGGGAATTGCAAAGAATTGCAACGGAGCGGCTGGCGGTAGCTACAAATGAGGATGCGTAAACCGGTTGCAGCGTGTACATTGAAAGTTGACCTCCGCTGTCAACAAAAACAATAACAGCATGCATATCTCCTTTCCAGAGGAATGACTTGTCGTAGTGCATTCAAAGAGTTTTGTGATAGTACACTGCGTTACTTCACACTTTAAATTAAAATTAAAATAAAACAGGGACATTCAGTACGTATTCAACTAATGACATCAAGCGTAACTTGGGCTATTCCAATGATGATGATTACTGTCCCTAATTTGTACCCTGAAGGTGAACACGGGAAAACACGGAACACAATGGAACTCACCATCCGATTGCAGCAAACTGGACGCCATAGCGTGCCAGTCTCAACCTCTCCGTACTGCTCGGTTTGTTCTGCCCGTTAATAAATAATATCATAATGAGAACACTACTGTTTGCTGCATAGATGAATGGATAGTCTATTGGATTCCATTGTTAAGGCCCTAGGTTCGATCCCCGTCCGGACCGGGTATTATTACATGAACAAGTGAATTCATATGACTGGGACACTGGGTGATTCTGTACTTTTCAACACGTGTACGCAGCACTCGACCACATACAACAGTCACCACCACCACCACCACCACCACCACCACCACCACCACCACCACCACCACCACAACCACCACCACCACCACATTTCTCCTCTAATTGTTGATGACAAGGAGAGCATTCGTCAGTAAGATTCTCCAAAATCCCCTTCACCCCTGACCTCGCAGGAAAATCAGGATAAAATGGTGTCTAGTAGAAATATTCCCAGTTGCATCACCGTTGGATTCTCACCACGGCAGTCCGGTTTTGATTTCCGGCCAATGTTCGTGAGATTTACGGAAGGAAATACCATGTCGTACGGACCGAATTACCCAAAAATAGAGGTCACCTATGTTAACGAAAAACCGAACCTGGTGGTGGAAACGTCTCATAACATGGGGATTGTTCTCCGACCACAAAAGCGTGTTATGGAAATTGAAGATGCCACTTCTCGTAAACAAAATATAATTCACGATGTCTTCGGGTTGACGATGGACCTATTCACCATAGGCCATGCGCGGTGCATAATCTCTCACCGAGAGGTGCTGAACATGCTGCGGAAGGTACGGGTGTGGCCGACCTTCCCGTAATGATCGTATGATGGTCAAAAATGGACAATCCTAGCATCGCAGCGATGTGGTGAGTACTCCTGTCGGGGTCCTCTGGAATAAGTCCTAATATGCGGTCATCACCTATAGCCCCAACAGCTTCGCGCCTGTACATGGCATTTCCATAATTAGCTATTCTATGTATTCCTACTGCAAGACAACCTCTTACTAGATTATGTCGAGAAAGAAGTGAAGCTCTTGTCCTAGAGAGATCAGAAGATGGACTAGTATAGACAAACTCTCACTAAAAGTGTCTAGAACGAAGTGTGCCTCTCGAACTAGAGAGGTCAGACCATTGACAAGCATAGACAACGTCTCACTAGTAGAGACGAGAATGAATCGATGCTCTTGACTTATTGTGGTCAGACTACTGTATATATTACTATTGGCAACCTCTCACAAGAAGAGACGACATTGAAGTGAAGCTATTGACCTAGAAAGATCAATCTACGGACTATGATAGACAACCTCTCACTAGAAGAGGTGGGAATGTAGTGATATTTGCCTCGAGGGATCAGACAGTGGACAAATTTTCATAGGAAAAGACACGAATTAAATTGAGTTATTGACCTTAAGAACTCAGACATGGGACTAGGATAGATAACCTCTCATAGGAAGAGACCAGAATGAAGCGAATCTATTGACCTAGAGAGGTCATACTATGCACTAGTATAGACAACCTTCCATTGGAAGGGACAAAAAGAAGCGCTGATAATACGAGTGCAGGCGCGTTTCTCCACAACACCCTTTTATTTCCTATTTCTGTATTCCTTAGTAATAAAGCAGACGTGAGAGGTGAAAACATTCAGCCTGAGCTACGTTCGGGTAACGTGGACAACATTTACAGCCAGTCGCCGGCCCTTCTGTCCTACGTACACTATCTATACCTTTCTGGAGGTGTTTTAAGAATGGCAGGAGGGCTGGTATGTGCATGTAGCTCACTGAAAAGGGCTACGCCAGTTCGGGACGATGATACGAATTTCCTTTTATAAAATTGTCGCCAGCTTTGGGCTGGGAAGATTTGGGAGTGAGGAGACGAGGTGCACGACTAAGTGGTATGTTCCGAGCTGTTACTAGAGATATGGCGTGGAATAAAATTAGAGAACTAATATGCTTGAATGGAGGTTTTTGAAATAAGAAAATTCACAAGCTGGGTTTAAAGAGGACAGTTTGGTGCAAATATATGCAGAGGAATTAGGAACTGAGGTAATATAAAGAGGGTCAATCGGTCAATGTCCAACTTCCCAGAAATCATTTCCTGTAAGAAAATAGTAGGTAAACAACTATTAAGCACTAAGTGCAGATCTGTGGAAACTAACTGAATGATTGAAATGAATGTAGAAAAGATCCTGCAATGAAGATAAAGTTCGAAAGTAGGGCAAACAGGGACAAATACTCGATTCTAGGGAGAGGAATTAGAGTCTGGAATAGTTTGTCAGGTAAGATGTTTAATACATTTCCAAATTATTTGAAACCATTTAAGAAAAGGCTAGGTTAACAGCTGGTTGGGAATGTGCTACCTGGACGACAGTCCTAAATGCAGATCAATGGCGAGTGATTGACCTTACTCTAATGTGGAAATTCTTCAGCGTATATCTTCACAGCTGCACGAAAATTCTGTCATATTTCGCCTATTAAAATCGTGTCCGATAATTCCCTTCGGCATGAACTGTGCAATGGCTAAGCTGTATGAGTTTACGAGACATACAGTAGTCATGTTATAGTTGTAAACAAGACGTCATAGGTTGCTCCATCCCTCACACCGAAGCTGCTGCACTTGTGCACTCGTTGCTCCATCGTACCTGCGTTGCCACAAGTTCTATATTGCCATTCAAGTAATAATTTTTAAAATCAAATAAATAGGGGTTAAGGGACATGAATATGGCAATAAAGACGCTTTTATTCCCTCTTAGTTTCAGGATATTTTTATGTACTTGCATGTATTCAACTCAGTCCCATGCACACTTACCCATTTAACTATTCACTGAAGCGTTTATGAATCTTTGATTTTCGTTTGTAGTCTACTTCTGACCATCTTTCATCACACTCAAACAAAGGTCTCCAAGCATAGATGAGTTTAGTCTACTTCTGACCCATCTTTCATCACATTCCAGCAAAGGTCTCCAAGCATAGATGAGTTTAAATACGCTGGTACCTCCTTTCAGTACCTGAAATGTCTTGATTAAAATGCTATCCATGCTCAAAGTGCCAGATCTGCTAGGAAAGAAGTCAATATAAGTGTGAGGATAGTGGGTTATCAGTGACATTTTACACCTTAACGCTTTGGATATCCTCAAACAGCCACGCAGATTTACTGCACATACATTATAGCAAATGTGTGTATTTACTTTTCGACAGTCGAAGTAATATGCTGTCTTTACTGTAGGGTAATTTCACATTTCTGAGGTAAAAAATTAACTTCATTGCCTACATAACAAAATTTACCAACACTGTTTACATATTTACGCGGCACCTTAAAGTCTAAAAAATTCTCGATTGGAAAGCAAATACCAAATTAGCTTAAAATAATATAGATAATGAGCATGTTCTATTCACTCTTAAAAATAAATCAAGGTTTCTGCCAGCTTTGTTCATTTATTATTTACCCCTGAAAATTCAGTTTTCTTAGAACTCCCAACAGATAGTTTTCCCTAAGCACAGCAAGTGATATTTATGTAATGAAAATGTGTTCTCTAGGAATAAAATATTGTTTACTCACATGCTGACAACCTATATTTGTAACACAAGTTTTTTAGCAAAAGCAGTCACTGTCCGTTCCTAATAAATACTATTTTTCAAGAGAACGACAGCTAACTAAGCGTTTCCACAACATATTTGCCTAGTTCACATCAAAATGAGTACGAAGTGTCTGCTTTTAATTTGGAAATATTTTTACTGTCGAGCAGTGTTATATGAGCATCTGATCTGACATATATTCCTATATGTTCCATCGTCTTGCGTTTCGAGCTATTTTACATCACTGATTATTGCGAAATTACTACGTAACGTTAAAAATTATTTTGTGTGGCTATGTCTAGTCCGGTACAGCCCTTGCATGACAGAGCCTCCGACGAGGGTAGGTGGCATCTGCAATATATAGGAAACTCAGTGTTATTTTGGTGAAAGGTAGTATTGTGTGCGGTGTGGTGTTTGCAGGGATGTTGGGGTTATTACAATTACCCAGTCCCCAAGCCAAGACAGTTACTCTTTTAATGTTCAAATCTCCGACCCATCCATGAATCGAACCCGGGGCTCTCTGAACCGAAGAGCAATATGCTAACCATTCAACCAAGAGGCCAGACAAGAGTAACGGTGCAAAGTAAAGAACTGAATCTTGCAATATCGTGATTCCCTCCCAATGATTTAATATTTGCGTTAATTTAGAGCATTAGTTACTTTCCACCTGTATAACGACCAATTTGTCCTCAGTTACGGCTCTCAACAACATTCAGATCACATCACCTCCGTTCAATGACAAGTGCCGCTATAATTTTCTGTTTCGAAAGAAGCCAGTGAAGACAGTGACCAAAAAGACAAGTTTAGTGATAAATTAATCCTAGCTTCTCTGAACTTCGCATTAAATTTATCTCTAAGTTAATTGTGGAGAAATTTTGCCAGACATCATCCAACAATTTATTATGACTTACATGTTTGTAGATAGTGAAAATATATCCCAAAGATTACTAGTATTATCCAAGAGTTCGAAATTTGTATTATTTTTTCTCTGAAATATCGAGAAACAACACAATGCAAGTTTGTAAAACTTTCAAAAATTATGAGGCAACCTACAATATACCATAAATGAGAAAACAGTTATGAAATCACTAGATGGACGTAAAATTGAAGGCCAGTTATTATGATGATCATTTACAAATTAATATACGTAGAGTCTGCAATTAATTTAACTTAATGCTAATTGAACTCTTGCTTACAAATCAAAATTAATAAGTGTGTAGGTTATTCAGCAGTTTGAAAAAGTGTCTCAGATATTCGTATTCGCCTAACCATAAACTATACGCATAAATATCATCATACATTGCAAATATATTCCCTGAACAGAAAGTTGTATATGTTCTTTCTATTCACGCTTTAAATCTGTGGGACACTTTTCAAATATCATAATTTTATTATTATTATTATTACTATTATTATTATTGTTATTATTATTATTATTATTATTATTATTATTATTATTATTATTATTATTATTATTATTATTATTATTATATCACGATATACATACAATTTTGGTGAACATATTATTCGTGTATGGAACATTTTAATATTTTACTTTATAATTTATTTAATTCGTAAATAAAATTTATTTTGGAAGTCCATATATATCTTGTATAGTTACTTTGGAATCATGGGATAATATGTAAATTCCTTTGCCTCTTTTCCGAAAGTGACTTTGGTATTTCTATTGAGATAATGCTCTGGAGAAGGGATTTTCTGACTGGGTAACTTTATGAATGATAATCTTTAATTGCACTTATAATTCTCCTGATGATTGCTCTGAGCAGATGAACATTTAGATTCTGAAATGAATCAGTTACTACATTCAAATTTACTCTGTTGTCTCCTTGTATTAGAGTATTCAGAGTAAATAAGTTTTAAATTCCATTTAATATTTCTCAAACTCAGTTTTCTTGTAAAACAGAATGATCCAATTCCAATAATATTTTGAACAAATTATAGTTTAAAAATTTTCGGGCTGAGTATTGACCATACACACAAATAGGTTCACTTAAATATTACACAGAATTATTGTGTGAAGTCAGTGGCAATAGTATTCTAATTAAATACCTTTAATGATTTTGATTTAGAGTATTATTGAAATAATTAATATATGCCAGATAGTGGCCATGTATTACTCTCGATAATTGCCTGTAAATGATGTTAATCTGGAGACATGCAACATTAACAAAATGAAATAGATGATTGTAGCTCCAGAAACTTTATTTGCTACTCATAACATTAAAGGATGCAGGAGTGTGTACTAAATGAAGAAACAGTACGTAGGGACTATATGATAACTTGCATACATTTCAAAAGATATATTTTGACTTAATTACTTACATGTAATTCAGAAAATGAAATGGAAATATTTGTCATTTTTCTGAAGCTGACATTTTATGATATTCTCAAAAAGCATAAAATTCTTAACAATTTGCACCAAATTTTCTTTAGCGACAAATGATCCCTTTTCATTCTACGCATCACGTATTTATGTCAAGGGTTATGAATTTCATGTTGTTGGTCCGTATTGAACTGAGAATAACATATGAGTAGTAACACAGTAAAGGTTAAAATAACATGTTTTAGGATTCGACAAAAAACTTATCTATGCTTTAATATGGCTGATGATGACCCCCAGGTGGGTCGAAACTAGTTCCATGTAATTTATAATATTGTAAATACATATTAGTATTGAATAGGTGGAAACGTTTACTGTGTTACTACTCATACGTATTTATGTGTTGTCCTGAACGATAGAATAATCGAAAAGGTATAAGGAGCATCAACATCTAATACCATAAATGCAATGGAATTTAATAAAATATGAACGTTTAATTCCTTATAAAATGGAAAGTTTCTTTGATACAGGATAATGCACTATGTAATATATTTGCAATTCTAACAATCTCATAAATATAAGGAAGTACTGTAAAACATATTCAAAATTAGTCACTGATGTTATAAATTTAAATTAAATGCATGTGCAATCCTGAGTTAGTTCATATTCATAATTTCGATGTGAAAATTGCACTAACCATTCTGTGCATGAATGGAAATTTTGCTTTATATAACTCCTTCAGAATAAATTAAATTTTCCTATCTATCTAGTGCCGATAATTTGTTCAGGTTTGTGGGTTGCTCACATTTTGCACCGAAAGATTCAGTTTGGTTATTAACAGTATATTACGTGAAGTCATCATCTCGGACGTTCAATATTCAGCGAATTACAAGTCCTCTAATAAATAAATGCGAATCCAGCCATGTCATTAAATTAGCACCTACAGTCAGGAGTTAAATATTTTAAAGTTTTTACACACTACAAATTCAAGAATTTTCTTAAATGGCTTTACACTCTACCCGATATTTAATTCGGGGTCAAATGTGCTTGAATGGAATATTTTCGAATTATATTTATCTCAGTTGATAAACACAAATTTTGCTCAAAGCAAAACACAAGAATCTTACACGTTGTTTAAAACAGGTCACCACTTCATGTATTTAGTAAGGAGCAAGACAAAGTCTCCGGGAAACTCGTATGTCACAGAACATTTGATATTAACATTTATGGTATCTTGCACAAATCATTACAATTAATACGTATACCAATAAGATAACACAGTGACTTTCCCATTCATGGAGTTATATAAACTAGATACATACATAATTTTACGACTTCCGTTTCTTGTTATTATTAATGATAATAATAATAGTAGTAGATTGGGCCAATGACCTAAGTGTTAGGTCCCATTTAAACAACAAGCATCATCATAATTATCAGTAGCAGTAGCAGTATATAATACAGAGGGGAGTTTTGATAGAGCGCGGGATATATTTACAAGAAACACTAACTTTCGTTGGGAATGACTAACTGTAAAATTTTACATAACTGAAGCATCAATCAGTACATGAATACCATACGTACGTGTGTGTGTGTGAACACAAAGCATTCCTAAATGTACGTTTCCTTTAATTGATACAAACTTTGTAAACAATACATTTGTCGCATTTAGCTTTCAGATTTTAATTCCAAATTAAGTTAATTGACGAGCGTTGATATTATGCTGATGACATATTTAAGCACTGCATTGCAGAAATACATCTTATCATTTGAAATACCTTGCCTCTCGTAATTATAATCTGTAGCACAAAAATATCTCACGAATTAAATAAATATATTACCTATTAAGTTAATCCTACGAATATCTATTTGGTACATTCTTACAAATACCTCATGTCATATGTATTATAGCTATGAAAAATCTTAGCACATGTTTCTGATATTTTCCTCGCGTATAGTACCATTAGCCCTTTCCGTCTTCAAAATATGTATGTATATACTTGCTAATAATTTGAAGTCTGAAACAACTGAACTCAATACACACTCTAATATATCTTTGTTAGTGTATATAAGTTTGGTCTCGTCTAGTTCCATTTTAATCCCCAATTATCCCGTTACATTGCAAATAAGAAATTATTATAATTAATTTTATGTCACTTTCATTGTTATATATTTACTGTTTCAAAAATATTTACTTTAAAGAAAGAATAAGTTTTGCATTCACCTCCTAAGCTTAACGAACGATGGATCTTGAAATAAAAAAAATAGGTAATAAACTACTGAGAAGAAATTAGCATATTACAAACAGCATATTGTCAGCCCGACATGAAATATTGTAACGAAAGTTATCAAGGAAACTTTTCCTCGTAAGCTAAGGAGCGACAGACAATGAATTTAAGCAATGAAAGGAAATCTAATGAGTACTTTATCCTAGAGAATTAGGAATAGTACCCAAAAATAATTTCACCTAAAGCAGAAAATCTTGCATCCCGTCAGATGTTGAATGTTTGTAGCTTTCTGAGCCTTCCATTGAATAATATAAAATCAAAGGCACATTATTGAATTTACATGTGTTGTGTATACAGTAACACCCAATACCACAAAGAAATAAGACGTATTTGAATATACTTAAGTACTCTCTATACGTAGTCATTTTTATGGCTGGTGATAACCAAGTTAGACTGATTTTGTAAACATATTAATAGCATGGCGAACATCTCGATGAAATGAGACAATATTTAAGTTAATAAGTGTGATGTAAATTGACTATATTTCTTGTTATTTAAGAAATTTGGAATATTTCTAATCGATAACGACAACCTGAAATGAAGCATTACTGTAATATACACTGACACGGCCTCTACTTTAAAACATATAAAGCTTAACATAAATTTATGCATTCAGACTGCGTTAAGCGATTACATTTCAAACAAGAATTGTTTCTTAATGCGGGCTGTTCGCATTTTTATAAGGGAAATATAGGCGTTCACATGCATTTTATTCTGATATCTTCATAATATCTTGGTGCTATGTGATGCCATGTGATACCCGTCGTAATACTCTACCTGTCACATCAGAAATACGTACGCATTTCATGGCCCTCTAAAGAAAAGTCTTATACGTTGTAATTACTTCTAAAAATCCAAATTGACACTTTCACTGCCCGTAGTAATAGACATGATATCTAAGGAGTTATTTCCGTGTTATTTTTCGCGAATAAATTGCTGTGCGATCTCAGAAGGGAAATTCGGACAACCATGACTTGGAATATTATACTTACTGGATTGACATCTAGTAAAGATAGCTGTATTACTCTGAAATATTTTAAACTGTTCTCTACTAAACCACACAGATGAAACCATAAATACTTGTTCTGTTAGTATAGTCGTAATCGCAGTCAGTCGATTGATCCCTAGAGGATGTGAATCAATGTATTCACGAAACGCAGAGATTCTCCGCAATTCTCCTCTTCTACACGAACAAAATCCGAAAGTTTTCATGTCAATTATAACCCTTAACAGTCGAATTAATTTTCTTGGTTAATTGTTAAGGAAAATTGAGTGTGTTGCTGTATATTGTTATGGATATTTTATTTTAACACTGAAATGACCTAAATATTTTACATGATCGAAATTCATCGTGAGTTAACATATTTCTTTTATTGGCCTCTCTCTACAACAAATCTCAAAGCAAACACTAGTTTAATTGTACAAGTTTCAGGAACAAGTTAGTTTCCATTTGTCTTTTTTAATTCTCTTACTTGACAACTTCAGCAGAGATTTTTGTGGCTTTCTGCACACTGGCACCTTGTCTTGATGACGAACATCTCTTCCAAAGACCATAAATTGACCATGAACTGGTCAAAGCTGAAATTTTGCCATTAACTCGCACTATCAGTTATACTGTATGTCGTAAGAGTTGTGACGTACAGTACAAGCACAAAACCAGGTCAGAACACAAAAGGTCAAGGCCCTTAGTACAAGAGATTACGATGCACTTGCTGATACTAATAATTTTAAAGTAGAAAAGGGTGCAGGGTACGTCTTTCTCAATTTCTAGAGACATTAAGGAGAAAATGCATTTCCGTCAAATTATTCTATTTCCGATTAAATTATTTACATAAGAATTATTTGAATGATTTAAAATTTATGAAAATGAATGTTTCATGACCTCAATACTCTACCCAATTGCAAAATGAGCATTAGAGTTTGTTCCATATTTTCTATTAATTATATTTCCTCATTTATTTGAACTTCGGACACAGATGCAACATAATTTTGTATTATCTTACTTCTCTCTTCATAAAAATGCATAATTTTTCAGCTTTACGTTTCTTTTACATTATAAAAAATATACCCATGAGTAATTTGAATTTTATTTATAACGTTTCATCTTGGTCAAATTCGTAAAACTTCTGAAGCGAAGGCGAGTACAGTGACCAGTCAGCTAACGAGTCGGACGATTACACAATGATGTATGCACTACCAGCTACATGCACCATATTCACATGTGAACTCTATACTATCCTAACAGCCATGGAATCCATAAAGAGTTTCGCCAAAGAATATCCCCCTGTGGGTGGGGGCGGTAGAATAACACCCACGGTAACCCCTGCCTGTCGTAAGAGGCGACTAAAAGAGGCCCAAGGGGCTCTGAACTTTAGAGCGTGGGTTGGCGACCACGGGGCCCTTAGCTGAGTCCTAGCATTGCTTCCACTTACTTGTGCCAGGCTCCTCACTTTCATCTATCCTCTCCGACCTCCCTTGGTCAACTCTTGTTCTTTTCCGACCCCGACGCTATTAGGTTTGCGAGGGCTAGCGAGTCTTTCATTTTCACGCCATTCGTGGCCCTTGTCTTCCTTTGGCCGATATCTTCATTTTTTGAGGTGTCGGACTCCTTCCATTTTTCCCTCTGATTAGTGTTATATAGAGGATGGTTGCCCAGTTGTACTTCGTCTTAAAACAATAATCACCACCACCACCCCAAAGAATACCATTTTTTAATCCTTAGTGATTCTTTATCAACAGTAAAATTCATTCAAAATACATCGTCCTCAAATACACTAGTCCAAGACATACTGCCGACTTACAATACTGTGTAAAATAAAGGATGGCAAGTTACCATAATATGGACTCCTTCACATAAGGGAATAAAAGACAATGAACAATCTGAGATATCAGCTAAAGAAGCAACTCGTCTCCCTCTACATGATCCGAACTTTCTAATTCACCACCCCGATGTTGCTCCTTTTCTTACTACAAAGATCCGTAAATAATGCTTAACTGACTGAACACAGAAACAACCCACAAGACTCAATGATATCAGGCGTGGAACTACAGATAAATTTGATGTTTCATTCCTCCAGCGTCGAAAAGAAGTGTTCATTACTGGAATACATATAGGCCATAGCAAACTGACTCATGCACATATCTTCTCTAAGAATCCTCCATCAATATCAAAAGAAAAAAAACTGTTGACCACGTTTTACTAGAATTCCACTTATACGACCAACAAAGACATTTTGTGTAACTTAAATCAGAATAATAGTGTATGCGACATCTTGAACGAAGATACTCAGTGTAAACCATATTAATTTTTTTTAGACAAACAAATCTATTCAATGACACTTGATCGCTATCCGATTGTCCGACTCGCTGGCTGAATGGTCAGCGTACTGGGCTTCAGTTCAGAGGGACCCGCGTTCGATTCCCGGCCGAGTCGGGGGATTTTAAGCTTCCCTGCATCCCTGCAACTCACACACCACACTTAACATTATCCTCCACTACAATAACACGCAGTTACATACACATGGCAGATGCCGCATTACAAGGGCTGCACCCGGCTAGAAATATGTATGTTCAGTCTTCAGCCCTAAGGCGGGTTGGATCCTCAACAGCTCTGCCATCAGCTGTTATAGATGGCCTAGGCAACCCTGAAGAGGCGTACTAGGGAAATGAGGAGTGAGGTAGTTTCCCGCTGCTTTCCTCACGAGCCAGAAGTTGCTATTACATATCAGTCTGCCAAGTAACAAAATTGCTCTAACCCATACCAGAAGACATAGTGCACTGTAAACACTAGGTCCTGCCAGCAAAGGCATCTGCTAGAAATAGCCACACGAAATTATAAAGTATTACTATCTGTTCAATATGTATTGTTGTTATTTTTGCAATTGTTACGCTATGCAGTCAATTCAATTATTCTTCTATGCACAATTATTAATGTCGCGATATGACTTTCTAAATTAAAGCGACAATAAATAAACTAAACTAAAATATATGAAATGAATAATGCTTATGAAGCAGTAAGTTATAGTTATAATCAAACAGCATCACAATTAGTAAATCCATGCAAATTCTCTTAGAACGAATGCAAATTCTTCGATTTGAGCACATATTTTTCAAAATCTCCTCCAAACTTGCCAAATATGTTAACGCCTAAACAACATTGAAAAGAATGAAGACCTTTGTACCAAATGTAAGTCCAATATCACCATAACCCTGTTCATATACATTTCTTCAATTAATAATTTTCAGATAAATAAAATCGTTTTTTGGTTGCATCTCAGATGTCTGTTAACCATAGTTCAATATTCATTTTCATATCTCACATATACCCTTGTCATCGTCAGGGTCTAGTGGTTGTAGGCACATTTTTCAGTAAATTTGATTGGCATTAAGTATTTCGAAATAGAGCATCCGTAACATTAAACACGTTTTTCTCTTTAACGCAGCATCAACGGAGATATAGATAAATAATCCGTGATTTTTCTTACTCATAACTAAGACGTGAGGGGACGACTTATATTTCAAAACATGGTTTACTGTTGTTGCATTGGCTGCATTCTACAAAAAAATTCACCGTCAAAAAGAAGTAATTTTCTTTATTTTCTGAAAAACTTCCTTATTAGACTGGTTTCATGGAACTTCTTTCTTTTCATAAAAGTCTCAAGATCTAAGTAACGAATTGATGGATAAGAAGTAAACACTTATGAGTTTTTAGATTGATTCAGGTACCTACAAGACCATATTTTACTTGCGAGGCGTAAGCCTTTTGTCTGCAGATGTAGTAATATAAACTTTCGTAATTTTGTTTTGAGCTCTTTTACAAAGAGAAATATGAAGACATTTGTACCTTTCCTTTCTATTTCATCACGCTAGAAAAGATATAAAATTAAACATGAAATATAAAATTAAAAATGCTTAAAAAACAGTAAGTTATAGTTATATACAAATAGCGTCACAATGATGAAATTCATGGAAATTCTTTTATAACGAAAGCATATTCCTCGATTTGAACACATATTACACGACAGTACGTTGTTTTCCTATTTGTTGCTTTTTTCTCTTGAATATAGCGTTAATACAGCTTTCAGGATATAGATTTACTGTTTACACACATAAATTAAAAATACGTTACTTTAACCGCTAAATTTTAAATGCATGCCACTAGTTTAGTGAGTTTCTATCACTATCTTTACGTCAATTCAAATTATACCAACTCAAAATTCAAATATGAACTATTGTATAGCATTAATGTTCGTATTTTGATCAACTTTTCCAGTTCTTATTTTATTTCAACTGAATTGACTTGGGAAAGGTAGTAAATCATCAAATGTGAATTTTACAGAAGAATAAAAAAATAGTTATTCCAACATTATGAAGCAGATATTACTGAAAATAAATCATGCAAAATCAAGGCGTAATCTATTTATCAGTTTAACACAAAAATGCATGTTAATCATTATTTCTGCAGAAATTGTACGATAAAATACGTTGTTACAAATCACTGTGTAATCAGTTTGTCAGCTGACGTGTATGTTTAAAGCGGAAATTTCACGATAAAGCAAATTATATTTTTCATCCAAGAAAACCAGCATAGCCAGTAAGTCCTACTTTTTCGGTTCGCTCATGGTTAGTCTCCTTCTAAGCGGTTGTATGGTCTGTGTGTTGTTGATAGCGTGATGGGACCATTCTCCTTTGGGGGTATAGTGCTCCTTTCACGGTTCTAAATGAGGGAAGTTCGGCTTATGAAATCCTTATTCAGCTCACAGTGCTAATTTTAGAACGTTGAGAATTCAATATATCTTCTTTTCCATGGCGAAGTCAAGAAAATCCCCAGGCGTCGTCATGATTACATGAAATGTTTGCAAATGTTTAGCCTCTCTGATTATTTCTGCACCTTATTCTAGAACCAGGAAGTCTATGTTTGAAAAAAAGAATTAGTATGAACGCCATATCAAGATGCTGGCTGGCTATAACGACTTAGCATATTGAAAAAAATAGGTTTTGGAGGCATTCTGGAAACTGAAATATCACCATGACGATCTATAATATTTATAAACAAGGTTTACACGCAGCTAACGTCCAACAAACGGCAAAGGCTATACCTATTTCCACCAGAGGCACGGGCTGATTTACTTCATTTTTGTGCCAAATCTCTTGAACTTAACACAGGTTCCGTTTTGGGCCAATCTTAGAATTTAATATACTGTACCAGTTTACATGCTATATTTCCCATGCCACTTGCATGAGCGTTTACTACATTCGCTATGAAAAAATTAAATTTCGAGTTATTCTAATTACTACCTTTCCCATGTCAACGCCTCAAATGTCTAGGTGAGATCGAAGTCACAAGAGAATTTCAGTGTCAAAGTATTGTATAACCGCTATATCTGTAAAACCTTTCTTCACGTACATCTCAAAAGGTACCTCCTGTTAGAAGATTGTTCATTTGGAGATGGTGGTTACTCGAACATCTCTCCTGTTACCATTTTATCAGGTGTTTTTTCTTGGAAGAACTGGATAGTAACTGTTTCCAGTAGGTTACATATGAGTTCACCATATTGGATAAAAACGATTGTTAACTTTAGAAGAAGGTGTTAAAAGTGTAAAATGCCAACCTGATATCTAAAGCTTAATTTTCCTTAGAAGCCGCTTACTGAAGCCTTACTTATTTTGAATCAACTCTCATTATATTTTTAGTCCAGAATTAAATAACTTTGTATATCCGTCAGTAGCAAAGTACAAACTACCAATGATGCATGTCAAATTCTCACCTTATTTGTATTACAGTATTTTAGAAGGTGTCTTCCAGCCCATGTGATATTTTATGTGATCATATCTATCCAGAGATTCACCAGGAAAAACATGAAGCATGTCCAAGAAGCCAGACAACCTCTATAAAACTGTCCATATTTTCAAAGACCAAGTGGAGACACAATTGGAATAACACGTCAAACTAGAATGCGATATCAACTAATGTTTCTTTCTATCCTGAGCTGGTTGTTAGACCTCGTAAACTGTAATACGAAGAACATTACATATATGTACCGCTAAACATGTTTCATTCTCCTCTGTATTTTGCTATCTGATTCGAGATGAGTTGCGTCTGCATCCATGAACAGTTTTTGGGTTTATTTATTTTGTTTCGAGTAATCATGTCTGCAAACGGCTCAGAACTTCCCAATTCATTTTTCATCGGATTCGCTGGAATCATTCCTCGCTTTCCGATGATGCCTTCAATGAGGAAGTACAAATTATCGGCTTTTGGTCCCCAAAGGGGTCCTGATGCAGGTCTTTTGCGTTGATGCCCATGACTGACCCGCTCAATTATGAGGATGGACCCAAACACTGACGAATCTAATGTCGAAGACAACAGAGGCAGATTAATTAAGCAATGAAGGTAAAAATCCCCGTCCCGGCCGGGAATCAAGCCCTGAACTACTCTAGACCAATCGCCAACATGCTAAGAAGTTACTCACGGAGCCACAAAAGGTCACAATTTCTCTCAGGCAAAGAGCAAAATGTACAACATGCACTAACATTGAAACGTGCGAGAAACGTCTACCGACGAATTTGCTCTCACATCACGAAGGAAGTTGGCATTGAAAATAGAAATGTATAATGGCTCACACGTGGATAGTATATTACTAGTTACAAGAGCATTCAACAAGCTCTCAATTTTGCTTATATTAAGAGCATGCAACATAAATAAGATATATTAATAATATTATAAGAGATCGTGTATTTCTTGAGCTTTTAATGAATAGGTCTTCGGTTAAGTGACATCCACATTTCAAGATGTAATGATTACACTACAGACAAAGTTTCTATGAACAGTTTAAATCGATAATCATTCATTTGCAGTGTAATATATTATTAATTTAGATAGTTTTGTAGATCGGGGTTGTTATACACAAATGGTCATATTACGGTAGAATTATTCATCGAATTGGTACTTGTTAGACGGAGTGAAATCTTGCTGAATTTTTACAACTCGAATACATTGCATTCATAGTTATTCAATATTTCTTTCACGTCTTCAAAAAAGTCATCGTTATTCGTTCCCCGATTTGAGGAAAGATTTCTCACTATCATGGGACCGAAGCTGCAGAAGACTGCGGGAAAGATTTCGTTTGAAGTTTTAATCAGAATGTATCTTTGCCATATTCATGTTTTACTGTTCTCGTTTCTTTTCAACTGGTCCTTCAAAAGTCTTCAGTCTCCGCTAATCTTCTGTTTGTTTTTTCACTCCAAAAGCATTGAAATCAATCTAATTGCCACCAGACTTTCATGTGTCTCCTTATTCACATTTGATGCGTAGTATCTTACTGAAGCTCCCTTCAAAATAAACACGGGATAAAAGGACCGATACTCTTCTATATATCATATAGCAAAATAGCGCTGCAATTAAAAATGTTACCAATTGAATAAACAGAAGTGGAAGTAATATCCAAGTCTATCTATCAGATTAATATTGTGAAATGTCATTATCATTGTGTTCGTCCTTAAATTCAGGTTTTGATCAAGTACAGGTTCTGTCCACTTCTACTAAAAATAAACACGCTTGGTTTAGCAGAAATTAGCTGTCAAACTAAATAGAAAGACAAGAATTTTATTTTCTGCTTTTCGCTTAATGTAGAACCGACACAGATAGGTCTTGTGGCGACGATGGGATAGGGAAGATCTAGGAGTGGGAAGGAAGCGACCGTGGCCTTAATTAAGGTACATCCCCAGCATTTTACTGGTGTATAAATGGGAAACCATGGAAAACTATCTTCAGGGCTGCCGACAGTGGGATTCGAAACCACTATCTACCGGATGCAAGCTCACAGCTGCGCGACTCTAACCGCGCGGTCAACTCGTCCGGTGACGAAAATTTATGCAAAGGAACCGTATCGTCGCGAAAGTGATCTCGCCATTTCCTGGACGCTCTATCTTATTATCTAAGCAGGTACATTAAAATTACTCGCTAATAATGTTATAATAGTAGAGACGTATTAAAGATGTGATCATAATATGTCAAATTGTAATAAAATGGATTTCCTTGCACATGCCAATGGATAGGATAATGTTCTTGGATTATTCTAAATACATTATATTGAATCGACAATTACGTGGTGATAATTTGCTGAATACTTTACGTAGAACTCCTCTGTTTTCAAAGTTTCGGTGTATATAGCCTACAGGTTTGGAAAAGTTAAGGCTGAACATCCCTAACCTCTTCTATAGCGGCAAAAGATATTTCTAGGTCGACGAACCTAACAAATAGCATTAAAAAACTTCTATGCGATATATCGCTTACGTTTTGTGCTCTTTCGAAAATATTTTACTTCCTTATTATATAGTATACAATAATTGAAGGTGTTTTGAATTCACTTTCAGTTTTCCATTCCTGACACTTCATAATTGCTTCCCTTCGTCACTGATCCAATACTCGAATTTCATTTGTCTTCAGTTTCCTTTCGAAGAGATTGAGAATAGTATCGCACATTATTAGACAAGAAAGTGAAAAAAGAAGCCTTCAGTACTTTTTAGTGGAGGTCTTTAATACAGTGTGTTCAAAGTAAATTTTACATGAAGATGATCTAAGAGTCGTTTTCAGTTACGTCGTTCTGAAGTAGTGTATTCCTCTCTAAAAGTACAGCTTTGCTTGTCGAGGATATTTCCTGAGCTGGCGCTGGCATCTGCGGCATAATCATTTGCACTGTGGGTAGACTCTATGTGCGCAGTTTTATTTCCTGAGAATGGTGTTCATCCTGAACTATATGGTCATGATGGTTAATTTTATTGCAGAGCAAGGTCTGTCAGCCTGAACTACACAGTTCCTCAACAGAGACAGTAAACCCATAACACTGTGTGATTCTTTGTATTATGTCTAATGTTTTTCTGTAAATGGCTGCGGGCTTTACTGCGTCTTATATTCGTAAACCGAAACATTACTAGTGGTGTCATAATACGGAATGTAAAAACTAGTCAGTAAGTTAAAAATACTCGTCCACACACACAACTAACTGAAGAACAACAAAGCTAGACTTTAACTCTCTATGTAGAAAATCTTATAAGATTATCAAAAAAGTCCTGAAATCTTATAAAAGGGAAATTATATTAATGTAGTTCAAAATAACTTAATTATGAATGAATGATGCTTTACGGCATTTTTATAAAACGAGTTACGATATTCAATTATTACATATAGATTATTATTATTAACTATTGTCAACTCAAAGCCTACACATAAATGATAGAAGTGTTGTTTGAACAATACTGTTTATAGCGTGGATAATATTTTAGTAAAATGTCGCCATAATGCAATATTAATCTAATTTTCATTCAGCTCTCGAAATTTTCTTAGAAATTTATTCATTGAAAGAATTTATTCCTAATACTCAGTCTCTTACCTCATGGCAATATTTCTGCTGTAAATGTGTGTTCAATTCTCTTATTTCTTGATATACATAATGACTTCATATTGACTGACTCGTTGGCTGGATGGTCAGTGTACTGGCCTTCGGTTCAGAGCGTCCCAGGTTTGATTACCGGCCGGGTCGGGGATTTTAACCTTAATTGGTTAACTCCAATGGCTCGGGGGAAGGGCGTTGTGTGGCGTATTCAGCATTAGAAATCATCCTAGGTAGGGCCCTCATCTTCACAGACATGCAGGTCGCCTAATAGGCCGTCTACGAGAACAAGACCCGCACCAGGCCTCTCCGGAGGCCATACGCCATTATTATTATTATTATTATTATTATTATTATTATTATTATTATTATTATTATTATTATTATTACTTCATATTTTTCTTGCAATTAAGTGGCTACCAATGTTGATTATTCAGCAGCAATATCAATCAAATTTACATGTAAAATACCAAATCAATTCTTAGATTCTGCACTTTATAACACAACGTTAATTGGAACTTACCGTGCCAATTTAAAAGAATATTATGTCAATTTCTAACTGAAATTTAAGCAAATATAGACCAAGATTTCTATATTATACATATGTAATAGTTAAATCGCAGAGGTCACGTCAATAAATTATAATTTACGTTATAAAAAAGAGAGAGTGGAGCGCTTATCATTAGATTATTATTAGGAGGTAGACGAATCTAGTTACGTCAGGGTTCTGATACCGCACTAATACTATACACGACATAATATTTAAACAAGTGGAACGAATCTAAATCTTAAATGAAAGTTAAGATGCTTGTTGTTTAAAGGGGTCTAATATCTAAGGTCATCGGCCCATATGAAAGTTAAAATTTCGAAATTACTTTAATCCAATTTACACGATATGTGAGCACGATCCTATCATACTAAACCACATTATTACAAGCGTAATAAAGCTATATGCATTACCGGCACTTGCACCTGAATTCATTTTTAGTACACGTACTCTGCAGTTTGTTGTTAATTACACATCATAAAGTAAACCTATTAACACGAATTGGCGACTTTGACCACTCACTACAGGTGGACACAACTTTTTGCAGCACGTTCTATTGAATCCCCTTTTACAGACGTATCGAAAAATTACGTATTCTCCTGAAGAAATAACTCAGTTATTTACGATCACAAAGATCTGCCAAGACGATTTAAGATACTATTAATCGTCCGACTGCGATCAACAAGTGATCACCTTACTGAAAATGTTTATGGGTATTTTATACGAAATCAGATTGCCAGTTTTACGCTATAGGGGTATTGCGCAGAAAATATACAATACTTAAATAATGCTCCGAAATACCCCTCAGAATATCACAATACGAATTGATTGATAGGTATTTAGTAGAGTGTGGGCCGTAAAATAAAACTCACGGTATCCCTTTTCTGTTGTAATAGGTGACTTAGAGGTTCCCCAGAGGCGAAGAACTTGGGGGAGGGACCCTTCGACAAGTCCTGGCATTGTTTCCACATTCCTGTTCCAGATTCCTCAATTTCGTATACACAGTATTATTCGACCTCCCTTGGTCAACTCGTGCTCTATTCCGAAACAGACGGTATTTGGTGTGCAATTCCTAGGGAGTCTTTCATTTTAACTCTATTCGAGGCCCTTGTCTGCATTTTTGGCCTATACCTACCATTTTTGTAGTGTTCAATCACTTCTATTATTTTCCTCTGATTAGTTTTAATAGAGGATAGTTGCCCAGTCGTACCTCCCGTTAAAACAATAATCACCATCATCACCGGTAGAGTAGACATTTCACGGATTTGAAACGTGTTTTACGGCTGAAAATCCAGTATCAAGTGTCATTTTTTTCTTAATGTAGTCATAAATTTATTTATCCACATACAGTACACCTGGAATAACTGTTAGTGAATCTATTGAGATTCAGAAAATGATGACTATAATTTTGTATTTTTGATAGAATAATTCGGAATATTCTGAAAATTCTACATTACAAAAATATTAGGTATTTAATGGAACTGAGAATATGAATATTTGTCAAGTTCATAGCAATCAAAATGCTGCTATTTACGTAATAATTTTGTTAGTGTACTCCTGGAGTTTATTTAATGATGAATGCTTAGTTATCTTACTCTTAAAACTTATCCATATAGGTCATCCGGAATATTTTGTTAAGAAGGAAGCAAATTTTTCTAGTGTCGACTTAGTTAATGTAACGTTAAAGCTTTTCATCCTGTCGAAAACACTCATTATAACACACATAACACTATAACATGCCTGTAAAAATACACATTATTGACAAGTTTACGTAACGTAAAACTATATTGTACATATAAACGCATGGCTGAATGAGATTTGATAGAATCTGAGCATGTTCTTGTAGAATGAAACATGTCATTCTTTGTTTAATCGTGCTTATTTTTTTAATTAAGTTTATTTATTGTCGCTTTAACTTAGAAAGTCATATCGCGACAATTCATAATTATACATACAGGATTATTACATTGATTACATAGAGTTACAATTGTAAAAATAACAACAGTACATATTGATCAGATAGTAATTATATGTCATTGAATAGATTTGCTTGTCTAAAAAACTTAATTATGTTTTTACACTGAGTATCTTTGTTGAAGATGTCACATACTCTATTATTCTGGTTCAAATTACACAACTGTCTTTGTTGATCGTATAGATGACATTCTAGTAAAATGTGGTCAACAGTCTTTCTTTTTTGACAGGTGTCACATATTGGTGGAGGTTTCTTAGAGAAGATATGAGCATGAGTCAGTTTGCTATGGCCTATACGTATTCTAGTAATGAGTACTTGTTCTCGACGCTGAAGGAATGAAACATCAAATTTATATGTAGATCCACGCCTGATATCATGGAGTCTTGTGAGTTGTTCCCTTGTCCACTCAGTTAACCACTGTTTTCGGATCTTTGTAGTAAGAAAAGGAGCAACGTTGGTGTAGGGGATTGGAAAGTTTGGATCATGTACAGGAAGACGAGTTGCTTGTTCATTGCCTTTTATTCCCTTATGTGAGGGAATCCATATTATGGTAACTTGCTGTCCTTTATTGTTTATGTTTACAGGTATGTTATAGTGTTATATCACAGGCCTATTTCTAATGCCACGTATCTGAAAATACAGTTCTTATCCATTATTTTCCTTAAGACTGGTCACGCCTCCCAGCCAGATATGGACATGTAGTCAATCAGAACAATTTCAGTTGCGTTCATTTTGCTATGGGATTGTGCAAAGGAAAATTAAGCATACCGTGCCGTACTGTAGGAATGTGTGTTTGCACGACGTATTTAAGCACTCCTACAGAATAATGTATTCAAGTTTCATTTCCCTTTACACTTTTGGTAAATATATACGGACTACCTGTATATACTGTAGTCTCGTTTCACAAAATAAGAAATAAGTGTTCAAATCCGTTGTTAACGACAGTTATTTCATTAATCCATGTGAAAGAAAGCCAGTGACATGGGATTTTACTAAAGTAGTTTATTAAATGGGCTATTTTTTAATATCCTTGAAACTAAGAGAGCGTATGAGAGAGGTATGACAATTACTTATTTTTCGCCAGTCCCTAACAGAATATTTGTTCGATTTGAACCGCGGATAGTGTGATAATACTTCATTGATGCATTTGTCGGATATGAAGTCGGATACTTGATTTGAAGTGTAAGTGCCTATACGTTAAGCTAAGGGACAGTACAGAAATTATAACATAATATTTTCTTTATCTCTGAAAATATATTCTGTGGCTTGGGCACACTAACTTTTTACATGTTTTTGGTTTTAGGTCAACAGTACTTTTAAATCTTTCATATATACACACTAGAAACTGATGTAATATTTCTTGTGATAAATAAAGTTGTGTCTAACATTTGAAATACAGTGCACATTTATATCGATGTAATACAAGATGATTCGGCATATACTGTATGTATTAATATGGGCTTAGATATCGCTCATGTTACATGGACCTCTTATGTGAAACTTCTGTAGCCTATCTTCACAAACATCGAAGAGGCTTGTCCGTTTTATATTCCACTGCATTTGTATTTTCTGAGAAATCATACGGGACGTCTTTCAGTAACAACTCGAAATTCTTAATAATTAATGTTGTTATTTATTGCATTACTGTAGCAAATATAAAACCTCATTTAAACAGCGATGTATGTACATTGTATACATACTCACAGAGAACACAATATCCTTCCCACTGCCTTCGTGTATCATTTAAAATACGTCACCATGCACACAATGATCATTTCCTTAGCATAAGTTTAACCTACATTCCTGAAATTTTGATAGGGCTGCTTCATAATCATATACGTTGGAGAAAATCGACATTGTTTTGTACTTGATATATTGATAAACGGAATGAAGATAATGTTGCGAAAGCGTTTGAATAGACACAGATACGTTTTTAAATATGGTATATAATTACATTATTAGTACTGTATCATTTTATTGTCATTATTATTATTATGATTATTATTATCATTATTATTATTATTATTATTATTATTATTATTATTATTATTATTATTATTATTATTATTATTATTATTATTACAACAAGCCACACTATCCAGACGACAAGGTGTTAAAGGTATTTTTGTGATTAAATGTCTTGAAACATGATTCTATTGTTATCGTAGTCATAAACCACTCTTCCAGGAGAAAGAGTCATTGCAATAAAAGTAGTATTCATGCATCCTGTTGATTGAAGGGTATCTGGTAGATAATTCGTACTTTGTGTAAAATATTGTATTGTATTTCCAATAATCCATCTGTATCTCCCCCGTTTAAAACCATAGCAAAGAAAAATCGGATGACATGAAAACGTAATAATAGTATTGTTCATTTTAATCAGTTTACAGTACGATTGGATTTGATCTCAAGACATATTAAATGGAGATGGGAATGAGCGAGACTCACAAGTTAATGGATTGATGAAGGAAATGATTGTTTCTATTATAACAAACATGGTTACATTAAGTATGTAATTTGGTGTAATTATAACAAAGATAAAACTCTTATTTTCAAGGCCACATCAGTACTTCAATCAGGATCAACACTTTTTAATACCGAAGCGTATTCATTTCATATCAGTATACTTATTTAATTCAGTTTTAATATTTGTCTATACTATTTTCAATTGTCTGCGAACTAAAACCGACTTATTATTATTATTGTTACTATTATAATAATAATAATAATAATTATTATTATTATTATTTCATGAATGCCATTTATTGTATCAGTAAATAACATTTTAATTCCGGTAGGCAAGCGTTACTTACGAAGATTTTGGGTGACGACGAGAGCAAAAATGTGAGACAAACGTACTGCACAGTTTATAAAGTAAGGATCAAGTATGACTATATTCGTAGAACTGAATATGTAACTTAATCAGATATTATATTCTACAAAAAAGTTAACAGTCATCAATGTTATGATGAGTATTGCTGTGTATACATGTGAATCAAAACGTATTCAACTTGGGGAACGCTAAAATTACTTGTTTCATATTTATCAGCAAACGTTTATCTGCATTTGGTGAGATCTTCAAAGAATATATTTTACTTTTTCTGAAACAAGACCAAATTTATTTTTGCTCAAATTTCACCTCTCCTTTGATTTCCTTGGAACATTTTGACATTTTATTAATGATTGCTTCTATGTCTTTCCCACTGAAGTATAATTTGGAATTATACTTATTATTATCCTTATTAAACCATTGCTAGTTTATTTTCATCCTTAAAATTACGGTGTTATCCCTGAAGTAACAAAATCAGTCACCTTCGTGAATGTCCGAATGTAGAGTTTTAATATGAAAGCCGTCTGGCCGTTGTTATGAATTCTATCAAAAGTACAGACAGACAAACGTCAATGATTAATTAAATGAATTAAATTCAATTATTTAGAATAAAACGTGATAGAATATCAAAAGCAAAGTATATGGTATTATTAATCTAAGTAACATACCTGAAAGATTTCAAAAAACAAACGTTCCATCAGGCAATATTTGTATGAACACAAATATATTTGGAATTTACAAATATTTCTTGATACAAATTAGAATTCGATAACTCTTCTTTATGAGGACTGAAACGAGATGAAGACCTTAAAAGCATTTGGGTACTAGTAAGGGTGGCCTGGCCGCAAATTCTAACGAAACCAGTCAATATTTTTTGCATGCGAATTGCCTCATTCATTGAGACTGCAGGTATGGAAGTGTTGACAAAAATGTTCGTTAGACTAGTGTAACGGTTTACTTTTGATTCCAGCGCATCACTTTCAGTGGCAGGAGATGTCACCAGCCAAGCTGGATGAGGGGGCTGCTTAGGGGGATGAAACACCCCACCTCATCAGCCCTCTACCCTAATCTTTCAAAACGTCTCCAGGAACCTGTTCTGATTTCGCTACTTTCTGCATACTTATGTTATTTTCAAAAGTATAATGCGTGTAGGCTGGTTTTAACGCCTTCGCTTGCAATTCATTGCTCATCTTTGCAAAGTCTGCTTTATATATCATAGTATGCACGAAAGAAATCCCTGGGAATAAAGGACACATCCTAAATGTGTCTTGTGTATCTCATTTGCATATTAAACTTTCATTAGCGATTATGTAATACAGCACATTTTCAATTTTACTGATTTTGTTTGCTTGCAGCAAGACATATAAGGCCCAACTTTAAACTCATTGAAGGGAGATACATATTTCCGCGTATTTGCCATCAAATCACGCTCGACTGCTACTCTCTGATGACGTATCCCCATTCATTCATTACTCGGCGTATTGATGTGCGCGCGCAGTAATTGATACAACAGCTGATCATTTGAATATACTGACAGCGTGGAACACCGCTTTAAATGTTATTCAACTCTGATTAACAATATATGCGTCACATGGAGCGCTGAATACCAAATACGATATATCAATTATTTAATTTTAAAGAGAATGTACTCAATACTGTAAACAGAGCTATTGATTTCGGAGAGCGTATTGGAAATATGATGGATAGCTGCTACATTTCAACATTGGGAGTTCCGGGTTGCAGACCTCAACACATAAATGCAGTTAACAAGGTGCAATGATTTCTACATTGCAATCAAAATTGCTTTGACTACGTATAGACTATTAAAGCACAGAAATATTTCATATGGCAACCTTTTTTAGTATTTACATAAATATAAAGGTTCTTGCAGGATTACCTACAATAGATAAGCAATTTTCATTTCGTAAACATAAGCCGAATGGTACTATGCAGATAGTCTGTTAAAATAGAGCTGGGAAAAGTCAGCCTAGATAACGTTTAAAAATTATAACAGAAATTGTAATTTCATATTTTAGGGGAAGAATAGGAACGCGGTCTTTTAAAACTATTCCTATGGACTCCAGGAAACATTCTTGAACAAATTTAGTTTACCGTCAGTTCTATAATATATCAATTGACTGTCATCTGCAATGAAGGAAATGTTCGGTATTACTACTGCGACATTACAGTAGTTGAAGACAATAATGCAGGCCAAGGACGTACATTGCTTTCAATACACATTCTACATAATGATTGAAAATTTTAAATTATAAAACTAAAACATAATTTTCCACAATACTTTCCACCTGGCATCTAAACTTAGACTTTTCAAACATTAATCTCCTGCTACTAATTATTTCCATGATTAATATATTGTTGTGAATATCATCGATATACAACTGTGTATCAATGGATTTAGTAAAAATTCACCTTAATTGATTATTTTCTTATTGTAGATATAATTGAGAGTTCATTGTTATTCAGTGTGATACATAATTGTAAAATGATCAAATTCGATACGGTTCAGTATATTTAAAGTACGGACAGTCCAGCAAGATCTTATAATTCTACGCATTTGTTCTTAGAGACAGAAATGTATCTTAGCACGAAAGGGGAATTCTCTAAAAATTTTGATATACAGTATTTGTAAACATTTTCAGTGTCCCCTCGCACTATAGGAACCAAGATGTTGTGTTGAGCGTTTGTACAAATTAGTGCTTACCCTAAATTAGACTAATACACATACAACTTTTGTACATTCGTTAACGAAGGTAGAGTATTTTAAAATTAGTTTCATTTAAGAAAGCTGCATTTCAGTTAGATGTTAGTGAGACTAAACCGTGTATTACATCCAATTTTACGCCCATGTATAGGGCCTATAGGCAAAATATTATCTCACTCTTGAAGTAGATAATGCAAGAACGTGATTGGAAGCCAGTTTATTACACCTAAGATCTTTTAGAAAAAATAATTCATTAGACCTTTAACTTTTCAGTTGAAATGAGCTTCTCTCTTCCTTATTTTGTAGGTTTACGATGTTGGAGAGTTAGGGCACAACATTCAAGCTTTTATAAGCTAGCATTATTTGGCATTCGTTTGCTTCAATACAATTTTTTCTATGAATACTTAATGTAGTTTATATTTTGATAAATTAAAATTTGGCATTACATTAACTGTGTTGCGTAAGCAGTACTTATGTTCGGTGTTTATTCAAATACTATTGAAATCAAGGTGCTCTTAATGAAATGTCGATCATCTTCATGTTAGGGTATATTTGTTATCAGTAAGATATCAAAGAATTAGATTGGACCGGTAATCATGAGACTTAAAGATCGTAAGCGGAAAACAAGGACATCAGTTTTCAATTCTATAATCTGAAAAGTAATAATGCTTAAAATTATGTGTCCAATACTGTAGAAATGTGAGATAGAAATCTCTGTAGGTCATCGTCGCAAATCAATGGAGAGTCGTCTATGTAACTTGAAGAACACTAAGTTACCTGATAGGTGAGGGGAGACAGTCTCTATTGAAATATATACGGAGATGTTGTCGTGGAGAAGGGTGAAGCAATGAGGGTTAGGCGAACAGGTCGTAGCCTTTTTGTAGTCGTATTCGGGATCTAGAGAATGATTCTATTTGTGATTAACATACTCTCAGAATGCTAATTCCGAACATGAAACACCAAGAGAAAGGTAATTAAGGATTCTCACTAAAGGTAATGTATCCGTTTTACTGTTGAAAACTATTATAGTGACAATCCACCTTCGAACATAAAGCTGTTCTTCAGGATTCAGGCTTAAAATCCACCGTCTTGAAACTTGTCCAGAATATCTCCGCAATGTATCATCTGCTTGAAATCACTGATGTTCATGTTTCCTTAGAGCGTATTAAATGGAAAAGGAGAAAAAGTTTTCTAGCAAGAGAGGTTGTTTGCTCCCAGAACTTCTATCATAAGGAACATCCTCTCCTCTATATCGGATTAGCGGACAGAATCGTTATAGGACACCTAAAGTTTTCCAATCGATAAAAATAACAACCATAATATACCCTAATTATATTATATTTTAATGTTCACGTTTGATTTGTTTTCATAGTCTTCCTTGAATCTTATATTTTTAGTCTATGAAACGACCTTCGTTGTGCATTGGAAAGTGATCTTAAAATTCCCACATTAAAATTCCAAAACTATCCTATGAAATAATGCACCATGAATCTTACCTTTGAGATAATAACTAGTCGAATATCATCTGTAAATATTAGGATGTTGTGTGTTATGAAATGAACGAGAATGACTACAGTGGAGGTAAGTGAAAATGTATTACTGAAACAATTTAAATGGCCACATAAAAATTAAAATAGATGAAGCAAACTAGCCTTTGGTTCGGAGGGCCCCGTGTTCGATTTCAGGCCGGCCCGGATATTTTAACTAAGTATGGTTAATTCCTATGGCTCGAGCTGGGTATTTGTCTTCGTCCCAATTCATTTCTCTTCATATGCAAGTAACAAAACATACTACCAACCACCACAGAATCATGTAGGGGCATTGCATTATGTTGACGTCAGGAAGAGCACCCCGTCGTAAAACTGGGCCAAGTGCACATGTGCGACGCATTTCTCACCCGCGACCTCACCAGTGTGGGAAGAGTGCCAGAAGAGAAAGATGAGTAAAGAGGGTGTTGTTACAGGGGCAATTTAGTATTATGAGGAACTGAAGGTGCATTTAAATATATCGTCCCTTAAGAATTAATACCGCGTGTCTGACAATGATCTTCTATCCATTACGTTCCTTAGGACTGGTGACGCCTTCCAGCCACTTGTGGATATGCAGACCATCGGAGCAGTTTACGTTGTGTTCATTTTCCTATACGGTAGTATAAAGGAAACTGAGCCTTGAATACGTTATACTGTAGGAGTGCGCATATACGTCATGCAAACATACGGTACGGCACGGTAAGATTCGTTTTCCTCTACACTACGGTGTATGAAAATGAACTTAACCTAAATTGTTCTGATGGACTGCATGTCCGTATGTGACTGGGAGGCGTGACCAGTCCTAAGGAACATAATGGATAGGAAGAGCATTGTCAGAAACGTGGTATTAATTCTTAAGGGACGATATACTTTCCTAATAAGCCCATTAGGACTGCGCAGAGAATTTAGATGAGTTAGACCCATATTATTATTATTATTATTATTATTATTATTATATATGAAATGAATACGAATATTTTGCCCCATGAACATCCATTATTACAATACATGAATTACTTCCAATTGAGCTCCCTCGGAAATCTGAGACTACAGTATTTTTGAGACATATTTCTCTCTTCTATATGAATATTTTCCCATGTTTTCCCTAATATTCCGGGCTATTGCTTGGATGATGCTTAATTATAAGTCTAAGATAATATTCGTGCTAAAATTGTCTATCAGTAAAAATTTGCGTTCTCTCTAAGCGATAACACGTATGCTAATAAACACAAGTGGTTATCTTACTTAGGTAACATAAATAACAAACACAACAGGCCATACTCTTGATATAACCACTAGGCAACAGGAATATTAAACATTTTCATATTGATCATACTACTTCATTTAGGCTTAGGATGCCCCTTATGTAACTATCTTATCTCAGCTACAGGATGAGTTAGTGAGATGGCCAAATTGTTTGAGCAGGC
Organism: Anabrus simplex; assembly: GCF_040414725.1. Classification (NCBI taxonomy): domain Eukaryota; kingdom Metazoa; phylum Arthropoda; class Insecta; order Orthoptera; family Tettigoniidae; genus Anabrus; species Anabrus simplex. Next base: position 415,562,772 of record NC_090266.1, read on the forward strand.
ATATTATCCCTTCGAGACTATATCTGAGACTTAGTTTTGTACTGCGCAGGAAGTACTGGAAAAGCCTTCCGATTTGCTTCTTTCTTCTGTTACTACATAACAAGAACCAGTGTTGTCACATTCATCTTCTGTACGGCTTACGACTAACTGCACATGATGGATTTGTTCGTATCTGTTCAATACATTTCATTTCTCTAGCGGAGCTCTTCGTTGGTTCCCTCGGCAATGAAAATCGTCTCAACTTGACGAATATAGATTCAGGTATTACGAATGCACTCAGAAGCCAAAGACGATTGTTTGATTTCCGAGTGAAAACAACATTCCCTGACGACGTTAATGCATGTTCATTCTGAACTTTTCGCTCACTTCCAGTAATTGGGTATGTGATAGCTTGTTAGGCCTAGAAGTCTCAAGGTACTCTTCGCAGTCATGTACTAAATCATTGCTGTTAATCACATACACAATAATTAACTTTGCATAGTAATGAGCACCACGTTCCTAGTCTATAGAATAAGAAATGAGGAAAAATTCTTATTCAGGAATTTTGTGTTCATTTCTGACATTCTTTGATTGATAGGCTGTAGGAATATTATTAGAATGTCTACTTCTAGGAACATCGATCACCCATGTTAAACACACATGTGTGTTTGATCCTCATCTTGTATTCGCGAAGTGTAAAGTAATGGTTCTCCTATGTGGTACAACAATCCCGATAAACCTTGCTACTCAAGGGATGTAGGAATTTATTATTTTACAATTGTTTCGCCTGTGGTGGAAGAGTTCTTGGGAGTTGTCATGATGGATGTTATGACCTGGCACGGCTCCGTATCTAGAATTAGATCCGCTGCCATGCTGAACTGGTAAGAAAAATATTGCTTTGCGTTTCAGACGAAGTGTATTGTCATGTAAAGCGAGGTAAGACACAAACTCTATTTCCGTTTACAAATGGTTAGTGACGATACGTTGAAGAGAATTTGGCGATAGTGCAGATTTCTGTACAACTGTGAATTTTCCATGAGGGCAGACATCATTGGCAGGCAGAAAGTGCTTCAGGTTCCTGCCTGATATATGGAATTGCAGACTCAGCTTTCGTACGCCAAGCTCCAACCGCACCATAGCCCCCTCCTCCCACCCCCCACACACCCAACACGGAGCAAAAGGGTCTGATAATAGTAATGGCGACTTTCCCCACTCCCAAAACTCACCCCTACGTACCCCCTTCCTCCCAACACACACACACACGTACAGTCGCCCTCTCTCCCTTATTTAGCTCTCTCTTTAGACTTGGACTTCTCTCTCTATCATATCCAGCATGTACTTCTCTTCCCACCCCTCCCCACATCTTCTCACAGCCTCCTCCCCCGGCCGTAAATCGACTCTGTACAGCAGCTCCGTCCGGGAGGCAAGGGAAACGAAGAACTTTTACATTATAGCGCAGCACAGCCCGCGAGGCCTGGTCAGCATCTTAAACGACAATGGATTTTATCCTCGTCTCCCCCAAAGTACATCCCACATCGAAAATTAGAATTATGAGATTACAAAAAAATCCGCACGAAACCTGATATACTATTGTTAGAGATCTTATTCATTATTGTTGCGAAACCCCCTTTTGCTTAATACATTATGATGGAGACCAGTCTCCATCCTCCTAAGATATTCAAGTCACCAAACAAAAAATAACATTACGAGTAGTGTCCAATTTAAAAATCTAAAACACACCTTGAATGGTGTCTCGGTCACTTGTCCTGACCTTTTTCAGTTGCCTATCACTGAAAATTATGTGCAGTACTGATGACTGTACCAATTGTTGTACATGCTCTTCCATCAAGCACATATTCTATGCTCAGGTCACCACGATTGGCGACATCTAACAGTATCCATTCATTCGAGATCATTTTACGAAGGTTCTTCTGTTACTACGTCCAAAAGTCAGTAAGGTAAGTATTAAAAAAGCAATGATTTCTCAAACGATAAATCATATGGTTTTTGAAACCATTTTACACAAAATATTTAATCGGTAATTAGTATACAGTATTACTTATTCACGACAATTAGATTCGAACATAGACCAGAAAAATTATCAGTAACATTTTTTCAAATGATTTTACTCACCTTTGGATGCAATAATAATTGTTCTCTTCCCATTTATTACTTAAAATATCTTTTTCGTTAGGTACGAAAGAAACAACTTGTTGCATGCCGTTGTAAAATATGTATCATTTAATACGATTATTATTATTATTATTATTATTATTATTATTATTATTATTATTATTATTATTATTATTATTATTATTATTATTATTATGACTATAGAACAATACATTGACCACTTGGCTATAACTGTATTAATATATGTCCATTGGCTGCATTAAATATTATTATTATTATTATTATTATTATTATTATTATTATTATTATTATTATTATTATTATTATTATTATTATCTTACTCAACGAAATTTTGAAGTACAAATTCTCCGTGTAATAGGCGATTTCTACTTACTGTATGCTACTTTGATCCTGGCCTTTTCCCAATTTCCTTTGGTCAGCATTTTGTGTACATTTGTCCAGTTTTACAGCTTGTGCCCTTCCTGACTGTAGCCCTATGTAGAATTATGCAATCGCCACACGGCAATGCTGTGGTGGTTGGTAGTGTGTTTGGCTGCGTATAGATGAAAGATTTCTTGGCACAAAAAACAGTCATAGATGAATAAACCAAATGCAGTTAAAATATCCTACCCGTCCGGGAATCGAACCCTGGGCACCATTTAACCAAGGAAGAGGGCATTTTTAGGTATAGTAATATTTATTCACAATAGGAATTGGTTATTTACCACCTCGTACTTGAGAGCGTTGAAAAGATGTGATAGCTTGTGTTGTGGTGCCATCTTTAACTATGTATCATTCTGTAGACAGTATGATTCCTGCTTATGCATCAGGAATTGAAAATGGACGTCATTCAATACAATCAGTTAAGCACTGGGATTCGGACCACAGAAATACAAATTGTGTAGCAACCAAGTCTTATCTATGGGTGTAATTTAACCCATCTGATTAGGAAAATTAGTTTATGCCCACACCTATTATAGAGTGCAAATCAACTTGAGATAGATGATTCATTCGGATTCTTGATCCATAGAAAAATATAAATAATTACCCTCCTCACTACTTTTATCCCAGTATACCTTCTATTCCAGTCCTTCTCTACCTCTTACAAACACACACACACACACACACACACACACACACACACACACACACACACACACACACACACACACACACGTACACTTTGCAGACAGAGTCATTTCTATTTCTCCATATCACTAATTACCAATTGTGATAATATTGAGTTACTGTGTGTAAATATCATCTGCTGTGAATCTAACGTAAGGAATTTAATATGCAATATTTTTAAAGAGCACTACTTTGTAGTTATTAACAGTAAATTCTCAGCTTTTTTTCGTACAGGCACTCCCAAGAGGAATATCTCTCTCACATATAGCTGCACCCTACTAAGATCTTTGTTGGGAACACCAGTGCTAGGAGTGACAATTATTTTGAATGGGGGACCTTCTCCCAGGTTATCCTGCGGTCATTTCAGGGAAGTCCTGAGATGGTGCTTTATTTAGAGCACAGAATTAATTTCCCAATAAGAGAGGTATTTAATTATATTTAAACACAAACACTGACTGTGAGATATATTCCACTCAGGAGTCTGATTAAAAAATAAAATCTCTAGTACTTTCATGAAGTAACAAGCATGCTGGATGTAATTTTCTTCGAGACAAACAGTGACTATAATAATAATAATAATAATAATAATAATAATAATAATAATAATAATAATAATAATAATAATAATAATAATAATAATAATAATAATAATAATAAATTTTATTATGTGTACCGGGAGAGTTGGCCGTGTGGTTAGGGGCGAGCAACTGTGGGCTTGCATGTGGGAGATAGTGGCTTTAAACCCCACTGTCGGCAGCCCTGAAAATGGTTTCCCATTTTCACACCAGGCAAATGCTGGGGCTGTACCTTAATTAAGGCCTAGGCCGTTTCCTTCCCACTCCTAGCCCTTTCCTGTCCCATTGTCGCCATAAGACCTATCTGTGTCGGCGCGACGTAAAGCAAATATCAATCAATAATAATAATAATTCATGGCAGTACAGCCCTGATGGGCCATGGCCTGCCAAACGACCACTGCTCATCCCGAAGATCTGCAGATTACAAGGTGACACATGGTCAATGCGACGAATCCTCTCGGCCATTAATTTTGGTTTTCTTTTTTTTTTTTTTTTTTTTTTTTGCTATTTGTTTTACGTCGCACCGACGCAGATAGGTTTTATGGCGACGATGGGAGAGGAAAGGCCTGGGAATGGGAAAGAAGCGGCCGTGGCCTTAAGTAAGGTACAGCCCCAGCATTTGCCTGGTGTGAAAATGGGAAACCACGGAAAACCATCTTCAGGGCTGCCGACAGTGGGGTTCGAACCCACTATCTCACGATTACTGGATACTGGCCGCACTTACGCGACTGCAGCTATCGAGCTCGGTACTTTTGGTTTTCTAGACTGGGGTTATATCTCACCATCAGATAACGCCTCAATATTTTCATTACGAAGACTGAGTGGACTTCGAACAAACCCTCACTCCAGGTAAGAATCCCTAACCTGGACACGGTGACCCTATACCTCGGGGCAGGTAATAATAATAATAATAATAATAATAATAATAATAATAATAATAATAATAATAATAATAATAATAATAATAATAATAATAATAATAAATGTAATAGTAATAGTAATAGTAATAGTAATACTACTACTACTACTACTACTACTACTAGGGGTCTAATAATAATAATAATAATAATAATAATAATAATAATAAAAATACGATTTGCTTAACGTCAGACTGACACAGATAGGTCTTATGGCGACGATGGGAGAGTAGATACCTAAGAGTGGGAAGGAAGCAGCCTGGCCTTAATTAAGGTATAGCCCCAGCATTTTCCTGGTATGAAAATGGGAAACCACGAAAAACCATCTTCAGAGCTGCCGACAGTGGGGTTTAAAGCCACTATCTCCCACATGCAAGCCCACAGTTGCTCGCCCCTAACCACACGGCCAACTCTCCCGGTACACATAATAAAATTAATTATAAATATTATTATTATAATGATTATGATATGTTAAAATACTGGGCAAGGTCGCTGAGCGACATCGTCGCTGAATTTTCACCAATATGGCAGCGATTCGAATTAGAGCTAATGATTGTTAGACTTTAAAATGAAAATTTATTCGCGTGTGGTTGGAATTCCACTGAAAACTGGAGGTTCCGTTGGAATAATCAACAGTGACGTGAAACTACAAGCTTGCTTCCTAGTTAGTTAAATACAGTACCACTCAAAAGTATATTGTGGGTAGAATTTTTTCGAAACAAATTTAAGAAAAAATTTAAATTGCAAAACATCAGTTGCCAACGTAAACATATGTATATTTGTGATCGATTTAGTGTTAACACAACTCCTATTTCAGCTTAACTGTATTCCATTACAGGTACACTTAGAATTTCGTGTATCTAAATAATTTTGTAGATTAAACAATGCGGTATATCAATGCACAAAAAACGTTGTCAGATGCTGAGGTAAAAATTCAGTAATTAGTTTCATAGCCATGAGCATTGAAAAAAGCAGCACATCTTCGTAGCATAGAATCCAGAAGCTTCTGCTGAAGTACGGATGGAAGGTTGGTCCATTCCTCTTGTAAAGGAACTAAGAACTGATCCTTACCTGAGCAATTACTGCAGCGTTGACAACGGTCCCTTTTCTCCCAGATGTGTTCGATGGTGTTTAGGTCTGGGATTTTGGCTTGGCCATCCGAAACTTCGACTTTCATCTCTGAAAACAAATTCTTCACCTGGCCGAAGGGATGTTTTGGATCATTGTCTTGTTGTAATGTCCACTTTCGTGGGATATTCTTCCTACCATGCGGTATCATGTGCCATTCCGGAATGTTTGAGGTATCCTGAATTCCCTATCAACACTGGATTTGGATTTCCCTCTGGTGGCAGATCTACAGATTATTCCTTCTCTTTTGCTATGTTCACAACAACTTAAAAAAGTAAAAAGTAGTTAAATAGGACCTACCACATACTCCCATTTAATCGTACGATATACTGTTCGGATTATTTACAAAATACTTATGAGACGACGTAAAATATGTTTCTATGGATACTAGTAAACGTACCTGTATCTTAAGCATGTGAATACGGGAACATGTCACTGTACACCTCATGACTCAGCTGAAGGCTCTGCCCTGTTGTGCCTACACGTAAAGAGGGTTGGTTTAACAGACAACACCTAGCTGTAAAATAATTTGAGCGCTATTGTATTTTCTTGAGGAAAAATTTCTCATGACGAACTTCGCATAGTAATTCCTGTATGTGAGAAAACTGAGGGCCTGTGTGTTTTAATTTATTGGCTGTAAGATACATGGCCTTGAAAACAATCAGAACAACAAACTCCACATATACATTGTATAAAAATTGGCTTACGAGATGTAATATCGAAACTAAATTTGAATTTGAAATACTCATTCAAAGGTGAATTATTAATTTTTCGCAAGAAAAGAAAACATAAAATAAACAATGCGGAGGATTAGACTGTACTTGCATAACTTAATAATGAATTTAAACCAAACTTTTGCATGCTAAGTACAAACAAGTAGTAAAACTTAGCATACTTACGGAATGCTGAATGATGGCATTTACATAATTACATAAATGAACATAGGTACACAATATGATGAGTTCTGGTGTCAAGCATCTGTGCTGACAACCAAATAAACACAACCATAAGTTTTATATATGACCCTTTGGAACAGACAGTTACTGTCCAAAAAAACCCGTAGAACACGTGGTCAGTGGAACAAATCGTCAGCCACATCGCTTGGTTTTCATGACTAGATTATGTATCTCTCACATGAAGCAGCAATTCAGTTGTCCTCACGAGACTGGAGAACCTCATTAAATTCTAAACTCTCAAATGGGGATAAAGGCCATTGGACAAGACGGGAATTGTAAAAGGGGCACAGCAAAGACTCCAAGCAAGTTTAGTGCAGAATAATTTTGTAAATTTCTTTCCTACTGAAATCAATACTTATTCCTAAAACCTAATATTAATATTTCCTTGTATTCAATCATTTAATTTGAAATTTTGAATTTTAATTTTAATAAATTCATAAATTGAAGCGCCAAGGATTATCTGTATCTTCAGTTGCGCCTGTTCCTATATGCAAGTTATGCAAGTGCACTTAAGTTACTTTATTTCGTAGTTAAATAAAGTTACTTTATTTCGTAGTTATGTGTGAAAATATTGGTATCCACCGACATATGAATACTTAGCAGGTTTAAAAGGAAGTAAATTCAGATTAAACGTAAAAACGGTTTTGTGTGAATGATTTACTTTTAATAATAATAATAATAATAATAATAATAATAATAATAATAATAATAATAATAATAATAATAATACGTAGATGAGATATTTCTAAATCTGAACTGCTTACTTGCACAAATAAGCGTGAAATTATTAATCAGGAACCTTTTATGTTTAAACACAACTTAGATTCCAAATACAGCAGAAGTATGTAAAGGCAGTAGACATCTTCCTAATGTGCTACAAACTTAGAACAATTTTTTCTAAATAACTCATTTACTAATTCCACCATAATTATTATAATTTTTATTACAATAATCAAAGAATTTTATGTGGTAAATATTTTATGTTCGATGATTTATGGCCCTGTAACAATTAGCATGGCAATGGCCGAGTTTGCAACTTAATTAGAATTTTTTTCAAATTTGCTATAAGTAACACCCGCAGATAGGTCTTATCGTGGCATTGGGGTAGGAAAGAGCTAGGAGGTGGAAGGAAAAGACCGTTGCCTTAATGAAGGTACAGCCCCATTATTTCCGTGGTGTGAAAATGGAAAACCACGGAAAAACATCTTCACGGCTGTCGACATTGGGATCCGAAACCATTATCTCCGGAATTCAGTCTGATAGCTACGTAACCCAAACGGTGCGGCCACAGGCTCGGTTACAAATGAAGAACCTTAAATGATGCCATTACTGTGTAGGAAGAAATGTATACTTAGAATATTTACAAATATCTTCTCATACGATTTTACTAAACAATGTTCGGGTGTGCACCCGCCTCTAGGCACACTGATCAACACTAAACCATACGATAGTATGGACCATCGTCATACTTGCCACAATGCTTCGTTTAAAAGGGGTTCTATTACATGCCAGTAAAGTAACTAACACTTTTCACTCAGATTTAACCATGCTTTAATGCTAAATGACTAGATGGGGTTAAAATACTAAGCCTATAGCATGAAAGGTGAGTGCTTTCCTGCTAGTGCTCAACTGATGGTTATTAAGCATTGATTATCAGTGAGTACGGGAGAACTTTCTTCTTTTCAAAATGTAAGAATTACGAGCAAAATAATAAATTTCCCACGCCACTGTAAATATAAAAGTTAGTTTTAACATGTATAAGGTACAAAATTTAACAATTGTGTTCGAAAGTGATTCTTGCACTATGAACACTCCTTCGAAATATTTAAGTTATTCATTAGAAGCTTGTGGGAAAGTAGATACTGTAAAGAATTATGGGAAATGATAACTAATGTTGTTGTTGTTGTTGTTGTTGTTGTTTGAGTCATCAGTCCATAGACTGGTTTGATGCAGCTCTACATGCCACCCTATCCTGTGCTAACCTTTTCATTTCTACGTAACTATTGTATCCTACATCTGCTCTAATCTGTTTGTCATATTCATACCTTGATCTACCCCTACCGTTCTTACCATCTACACTTACTTCAAAAACCAACTGAACAAGTTCTGGGTGTCTAAAGATGTGTCCTATCATTCTATCTCTTCTTCTCGTCAAATTTAGCCAAATCGATCTCCTCTCACCAATTCGATTCAGTATCTCTTCATTCGTGATTCGATCTATCCATCTCACCTTCAGCATTCTTCTGTAACACCACATTTCAAAAGCTTCTATTCTCTTTCTTTCTGAGCTAGTTATCGTCCATGTTTCACTTCCATACAATGCCACGCTCCACACGAAAGTCTTCAAAAACATATTTCTAATTCCGATATCAATGTTTGAAGTGAGCAAATTTCTTTTCTTAAGAAAGCTCTTCCTTGCTTGTGCTAGTCTGCATTTTATGTCCTCCTTACTTCTGCCATCGTTAGTTACTTTACTACCCAAGTAACAACGTTCATCTACTTCCTTTAAGACTTCGTTTCCTAATCTAATGTTTCCTACATCACCTGCCTTCGTTCGACTGCACTCCATTACTTTTGTTTTGGACATTTATTTTCATCTTGTACTCCTTACCCAAGACTTCATCCATACCATTCAGCAGCTTTTCGAGATCTTCTGCAGTCTCAGATAAAATAACAATATCATCGGCAAATCTCAAGGTTTTGATTTCATCTCCTTGGACTGTGATTCACTTTCCAAATTCCTCTTTGATTTCCTTTACTGCCTGTTCTATATAAACATTGAAAAGGAGAGGAGACAAACTGCAGCCTTGCCTCACTCCTTTCTGGATTGCTACTTCTTTTTCAAAGCCCACGATTCTTATCACTGCAGACTGATTTTTATACAGGTTGGAGATAATTCTTCGTTCTCGGTATCTGATCCCTATCATTCTCAGAATCATAAATAGCTTGTTCCAATCAACATTATCGAATGCCTTTTCTAGATCTACGAATGCCATGTACGTGGGCTTGTCCTTCTTGATTCGATCCTCCAAGATCAGACGTAAAGTCAGAATTGCTTCACGTGTTCCTACATTTCTTCTGAAGCCAAATTGATCTTCTCCCAACTCAGCTTCAACTTGTTTTTCCATTCTTCTGTAAATAATACGTGTTAAAATTTTGCAGGCATGAGATACTAAACTAATGGTGCGGTAGTTTTCACACCTGTCAGCACCGGCTTTCTTGGGAATAGGTATAACAACATTCTGCCGAAAATCGGATGGGACTTCTCCTGTCTCATACATCCTGCACACTAAATGAAATAACCTTACCATGCTGGTTTCTCCTAAGGCAGTCAGTAGTTCAGAAGGAATATCATCAATTCCAGGTGCCTTGTTCTTATTTAGGTCACTCGCAGCTCTGTCAAACTCTGACCTCAAAATTGGATCTCCCATTTCACCAGCATCAACAGCCTCTTCATGTTCCAGAACCAAATTATCTACATCGTTACATTGATACAACTGTTAGATATGCTCCTGCCATCTTTCTGCTTTGTCTTCTTTCCCTAGAAGTGGCTTTCCATCTGAGCTCTTAATATTCATGCACCTAGATTTCCTTTCTCCAAAGGTTTCCTTGATTTTCCTGTATGCAGCATCTACCTTTCCCAGGACCATACAGTCTTCGACATCCTTGCACTTCTCCTTCAGCGATTCTTCCTTAGCTACCTTGCACTTTCTATCCATTTTATTCTTTAATCGCCTGTATTCTTTTCTGCCCTCTTCATTTCTAGCATTCTTGTATTTTCGTCGTTCATCAATCAGGTCTAGTATCCCCTGAGTTATCCACTGATTCCTAGTTGATCTTTTCTTCCTTTCTAACATTTCTTCAGCAGCCCTACTGACTTCATTTTCCTTCCTCTATTGTGTTTCCTTCAGCATTTTCATTTAGTCCTTGTGCAACATGTTCCTTGAAACAATCTCTCACACTCTTTCCTTTCAACTTGTCTAGATCCCATCTTTTTGCATTCTTTCCTTTCTTCAATTTCTTCAACTTCAGATGGCATTTCATGACCAACAAGTTATGGTCAGAGTCCACGTCTGCTCCTGGGAAAGTTTTGCAATCCAACACCTGGTTTCTGAATCTCTGCTTAATCATAATGAAGTCTATTTGATACCTTCCAGTGTCTCCAGGTGTCATCCACGTATACAGCCGTCGTTTGTGGTGTTTGGACCAAGTATTGGCAAGGACTAAATTATGATCAGTGTAGAATTCAACCAGCCGACTTCCTCTTTCGTTCCTTTGTCCCAATCCAAATTATTCTACTGTACTACCTTCTCTTCCTTGGCCTACCACTGCATTCCAGTCTCCAATCACAATTAGATTCTCGTCACCTTTTACATATTGAATTAAATCTTCTATGTCCTCATATATTCTTTCAATTTCTTCATCATCCGCTTAACTAGTAGGCATATGTTATTGGGCATTTTGTTTCCTGTCCAAATGCAATTAAATATTTTTCTATATCAGAAACACAAGTGAAATATTGTGTGATAGTAAAACATCTGTTTGTTAGGAATAATAATCGTTTACAAAATGACATTATTTTAAGAACTTTCCTAAATCTGATTTTTGTTGACAAATCCACTATCCTCCCAAACTTAATCCAAGCACTATTGTTCGCATTATATATTCCGTGAATCTGGTACCTCCTGATTTTGATGAATACATACGGTTCATTTTGCGTATTTCACGTGTAAAAAATCATTATTTGTGCACTTTCGTCCTTATGCATTGCATACCATAAGTGTGGTAACCGGAAATGTCCTTATTATTTAATAATGATGCGCATTAATTTTATGCTGAACTGCTCTCAAATCCTATAAAACTGTTTTATGGAAGATTTCCTGTGAGAACGTTAGCACATTTCGCATAAATTTGTCGATGGCTTAGAAGTAACAGAAATAGCGTCTTCAAGGAGGTAATTTTGTAGTAAGCATGACAAATGTACCAAGAGAAGAAAATAATTCTTAAAATTTTTTTATTACGTCGATAATATCAAACTCAGAACCAGATAAAGCATAATTTCTCTAAATTTTACCATAGAACCATCGTTCTATGATGACAAAATATGCCCTGAAATTACGTTCCATATTACGTAATGGCTACTTACAAGTTGTTTAATTCAGAATTTCTACTTCGAAATTTGCATACTTACGTGTGAAGTGTTCTACTTGAAACTATTTTCATGAAGGTTGACAGCCGTCTTCGCAGGATTCAACAATGAAGAACTACATTTGCTATTATTAATCAACAACTAGCTTCGACTTCGTTGACAAACATTTCCATTTCTAGAAATAAAGTAGTTAATTTACCTTCATGTTGTAATATTTAATCTACATGGTTTGTTGGCACCTAGCTAATGAAATTACTTCTTTGAGTTTATTATAGTGAATATTTATTAACGAAAGTGTACGACCATTTACTGGAGTTTAAAAAAGAAGTGCTCCATTAAATATGACAGAGAGCAGTGAATTGAATTAATCGGCACACTTACTACTTGATATTCCTTGAGACGTTTTACAGTGACTAATAGTAAAACAATTATTCGAAGCCGCTTTCGTAATTTATGTACAATTAGATCCAGTTCATTCCTGAAGGAGCGTATTAAAACATTTCTGAATACTTAATATTACCAATCAAACTACAGTCAGATATTCAATCCATCCGAAATTTCTCTTGATTTAAATCATACCATTTATCGGAAGAAATGAATTACTAATATTATTTATTAATAGCATGCCTGAAATATCTTCGATTGCAAAAAAAGGTAATTCACTGCAAAAGTTATGAATTTTCCGAATCAGTGCTCCTTTTCGCAGTAAATAATATAACTTTTCAAAAGGGCGAATCTAAGTTAAGAATCATGAAAATGAAATAGGAAAGACATACATTAAGACTGAGTAATCGTTAACAATTAGTGTTTATCACACCACATTTATCCATTCTCTTAATTTATACTTCTAACTTTAGAATCATAAAAAATAATTAGGAAATACATATAATATATTAGGAATGAGTAATTATTAAAAATACTGTTTATTGCACCACCCTGATCCATCTTTTTAATTTATTTTACTGCTTACTTTGAAATGTTTCAATAAAAATCTATATTGTACATATTCGTTTGTATTACATATAGAACATTAAGTATGCAATTCATCATAGTGTAATACACTTATCAATGTGTTTTGCTATAAATTCTGCACGATATTATTGTATTTATAATTCAGGCAGTTATTGACTTGTGACGTGATTAACTAAGAGTAAATGTACCTTTCTTAATACTTTCCTTAGGGAAGAGCCATACAACAATATATTACTAAGATATCGTCGTTGCTTGGACAAAACCTCCTATGTGATAATATTTTTGGATGTATAGTGACCCGAAGCACTTACATTATGAAGAGCGAGTATGTCTTGACGGTATGCACACAATATTGCACCTTAGCTGACAGAACCTTACCGGCCAAAGTTCAAAGCTGAAATATTTCACATAGGAGGTTTTGTCCCGGCAACGACGATATATTTGATAATTTGTAAGTTGTTACGTCTAATTATTCTTTGTGTGATTCAAAGTAAACTCGGACCTTCTTTTCGTTATCATCTACTGTTTCCTTGAAAGAAGATGTCATCAAGTAGACCACGATATGGAAATTCATAATATTGCCCTAATTTTCACAAAAATGTTGTTTAGATGGAAGGTTTCAGTTAATTATTTGTAGTAATCTTACATATTTGTACGTTGATGGAATAATATTTACACAATTTTAAATTGCCACTAATAGCAAATATTCAGAAATACTTGGCAATATGCGAAACTGAGTACCAAATTTTTAATCATTCTTGGATTTCTAAGGTTTAAGAATTCGTTTCTGGCTGATTGTAACAAATTTCTATTTCTGTAACGATTGTGAAAAACAAGGTAACTGTCAATGTACCTCCTAACCATTATTTTCCTTAAAACTGGTCGCGCCTCTAAGCCACGTATGGATATTCATTCCATCAGAAAATTTGTCCTTGTGTTCATATTCCTTTGCCTATGTGTACAAGAAAATGAACCTTACATGCATTGTACTGTAGGAGGGAATCATGCATAATTTTCTGCAGGAGGTGTATGATACAAGGTATGTAAGGTTCATTTTCCTGTACACATAAGCATAATGAACACAACGACAATTGTTCTGATGGACTGCACATCCGTACGTGGCTGAGAGGCGTGACCAATCTTAAGGGAAATAATGGTTAGGAAGTGCATTGTCAGTTACCCTGTTTTTCACAATCGTTGCAGATTTATGCCCATCAACAGAAATCTGACATATCCATAACAAGTTAGTTAATGAGTGGTATCCTCAGATATCTTTATTTTCTATTAATCATTATGAATGTAAATGTCTTTACTTTCTAAATATATTTACATTGATCTACTGAAGTTTCATTCTAAACAATTACAATGATCCAGTTTTAAAATTACGAAATAATTGAAAATGAACAGAATGGTTTAAGAGACAAAGACGACCTACTCCAGAAACAATAAGTCCAGCACAACAAAATCCAATTTATTTTTATGGAATAAATCCATATGCTGGATTTACTACACACTGGTGATAAACAACCCTTATATTTACGATTCATTACCTTGCGCTAGAATCATCAATTTTCTATACGAAAATTACTCCTTTTAAATTCAGATACAAATTCATTCTGAACATAATCATCAAGAAAATTAATTTAAAGTTAAAATTTGTGACATTTTTCCTATTAAAAATAATTCGGGTGTAAAATGCAAAATAGCCGTAGCAATCAGTGAATTTAGAACGCTCTTATATTAGTCAATCAAACTTAGATTGATAACGTTAAGAATTTACACAAGTATATTTGCTCTAACTGACATCTCTCAGAATGAATATTTTACTTGACATTTCTATCTTTACATTCATCAATGCCGTCGTCATATCTCCCGCAAACATATCAACTTATCTACACTTGTAATATAACTTATAGATTAATAATGGTTATATTAATATATCGTCGCTGGAAAGGTAAAAGGTTGTATTCCACAAAGCTCTTCCTATCAATTATTCTCCTTAAGACTGGTCACGCCTCCCAGCCACATATGGATACGCAGTCCATCAGAACAATGTCCGTTGTATTCGTTTTCCTATGTCGGCGATTAAACGAAAATGAACCTTACATGCATTGTACACTAGGAGTGCGTAAATACGTAATGCAAACGTACATTCCTACGGCACGGTACTGTAAGGTTCATTTTCCTTTACACATGGGCATAGGAAAATGAACACAACAAATTTTGTTCTGATGGACTGCATATCCATACGTGGCTGGGAGGCGTGACCAGTCTTAAGGAGAATAATTGATAGGAAGAGCTTTGTGGAATACAACCTTTTACCTTTCCAGCGACGACATGTACACATAATGAATGGATATCAGGAGAACTACTACAAATATTACCTCAAGAGAGTGGTCACTACACTTGCGTCTTATCTCCTCATTAGTATATTTCAAAGTATATCTCTTCCGGCATGACCGAGATCAGCAAAGACACACCGAAATGTTCTTAAACCCATTGTACATAACGGAATAGAAATATTTGTTATTATTACCTATACAAATAAGGCATTTTGCCTCAAGGATTATATATAAAAATATGTCATATATTCAGTGAGTCAATATTATTTTATGTATATTTACTGGCACAAAACAATTCAATGAACATGTAAGTTGATATTCTTGAACTGTAACATATATGCTTTGTCAACTAAGACACGGAGTAACTCGTATTAGTAACGGGCTTAAGAAACCAGCGAAAAGGTTATCACCGTGTATCCGTATGGAGAAATCGTTGATTCACGAGTCACTGGGATGAGTTACGCGATTCACTGAGCCACTAGTATGGTAGTTAATCTTTGAAAAGGTTTTCTTGTTTCCCAGTTTAACTGCACGTAATTTCTGGGATGGGGATTTTCTTGGAGACTATATTAAAATTCTTCCCCATTTCAAATCCGGTTCGTTAGTACCAGAATTAATACACCAAAATACGGTTTAATACAATTTTTATACACAAACTCTAAAGTCAAAACGTCGCTAACACTAAAGCAAACATTGTAATTACAGCTGGATTATATTGCACTACGACTTGTAGTACAGCTCAACTGCAGCTCGTCACAGTAGTCATATAAAGGTGAAACATGAGAAATACTTTTGTACTAATGATACCTAAAGATACCTACGACCGTACTTTAATACATATAATATCTCATTTAATTCAAGAATTCCAAATAAGTTATCTCAAAAAGAAGATCATAATATCATTCATTCAATAAATGTATTAGGAATCATGAATATGTTTATGAGAATTATTTCCAAAATGTGGCTTTATATTCCATAAAGCCCAATTAGATATTTTACCGTATACCAAATGAATTTCCCATTCCTACCAATTGTGTGCTCTACTAGTCTGCACAGGTACCTCTGATAATTGCATCATATGACATTTTCAAAATCAACTTTTCTCTCACAGTTTATTGCATAACTACGTTACCTTGACCACCTATAGATAACAAAACAGGTTCTTAAAAATCCTCTACTGTTTGAGGCGTTATATTTTGGGGAGTATTGCACGTCGTAACGCATAATGTTACGGTAAAATCTTCGAAATATTTTTAAATGTAACAGGATGCTCCCTCGAAGATGATTCAACATTTACGAAGTGATAATCAGAATTATTCTAGAATGCTTCTCCAGTTTTAAGAACGGTGAAAATTAAGTGGAGGTAATTCGGTACAGTGAACTGCAACGGTCATAAAATAAAAAGTATATAATGTAATGAGTAATACAAAACTGTTCAAGCGTGTTGGTTTTCTCAACCAGAACGATATCAGTATTAAATCGTCTGCTTTATGTACGTATTTGCGATTATAAAAATTACAAATATATGTATAACAAGCTGTTACCCACGGCCTCCAGCGCGTGAATTTCGTAATTTGGCAAAAGTAATCGTTCCTCGGTAATGCAATAACACAATATCTGAAAATCCCTAAATTATAACAAACTCATCGAAAAACTAAGGTTTTTTTTACCCCATAACCTCTTTGTAAACTACGTTTTGTGGTATTGCCTTTTAGGGCTAAGATGACCTGGTTACTGCCAGAGATAACACTCCAACATGCGATGTAGAACTCTACTTGTGAAAAACAGTCCCTTCTCAAGCCGAAAGAATACGTGTTTCTTTATTTTTAAATGAGATTCCAAATATACATTTCCGTGTGTGTAACATGTTCAGTTTTTGAGATATAAGTAATCCCAGAAAATAATTCAAACCCTTAATCAGCCTCTCCCTCTACCTAAGAGGATTTTCCGCAGTAAAATAGATACATATTCCTTTATTCTTAAAATATATTCCAAATACCAATTTTCACGTCTCTAATGTTTACAGCTTTTGAGATATAAACTGCCTAATAAAAAGAAATCAACACCTTTTCATTTATTTTCACTTCCGTTGATTGCCTTTCGCGAAAACAAAAAGTGGATGTTCGTTTATTTTTAAAGGAGATCCCAAATACCAATTTTCACAGCCGTAATCTATATATATAAAACAACTTGTCCTGACTGACTGACTGACTGACTGACTGAAGGATTTATCATAGCCGAGCCATAACTACTAGACATACAGAAATGAAATTTTGGGGATACATTCATAATAACATGTCGGTGCTCGCTAAGGGAGGATTCTTGGATATTCCGTCGCTAATGGGGTGAAAAAGGGGGTGAGTTTTTTGAGGTGAGGATATCTATATCTCAAAAACGTGAAAGTTTACAAACGTAAAAACTGGTACTTGGAATATTTCTTGAAAATAAAGAAACACGTATTTGTTTGTTCCGTGAAAATACCATTAAGGGAGGGGGAGTGAAAAGTGGGGGGAAGGGATTGTACACCTTTTATGAGGAGTCATATATCTCAAAAAACGGAAGATGTTACAGACATCAAAATTGAAATTTTTGAATCTCCTTTGAAAATAAAGAAACACGTATTTTTGTGTTTTTGGATAATCCGATTAATGGGGATGAAAAGGAGTGAAAATCGGGGTGAATTAAAAAAATACTATATCTTCAAATTATCTCAGACACGTAATATATTACAGATTGAAAACTGGTATTTGGAATTTCCTGTCAAATCAAAGAAACAAATATTTTTTCGAAAAATCCACTTAAGGGGAACAGATAAACGGGGTGGATTTTTAAAATTAGCGTATCAACAGTATATTTCAAAAACTTAACATGTTGCAGACATGAAAATTGGTCTTTGGAATCACCTTTTAAAATAAAGAAACACGCATTTTTTGGAGTAGTTTGGGAATCAACTTAACGGGCTGGGTTGAAAAAGGAGTTGAATTCTTTTTATGAGGATACTTATATCTCAAAAACCGAAGATGTTACAGGCATTAACATTTGCATATGGAATCTTCTTTCAAAGTAAAAATCATGTATTGTTTTGTCTTAGAAAAATCCAGTTAAGGGGGTGAATGAGTTGAAAAGTTAGTTGAATTCTTTGTATGAGAAAACTTATATCTCCAAAACTAAAGACGTGAAAATTGGTATTTGGAATCTCCATCAAAAACAAAGAAACATGCACCTTTGGGGAGGGGGGAATCAACTTAACGGGTAGAAAGGGGGGTGAAAGAGGAGTGGAATAACTTTTATGAGGATACTGATATCTCAAAAACTGAACATGTTAGAGACGTTAAAATTAGTATTTGGAATCTCCTTTAAAAATAAAGAATCACGCATTTGTTTTTTGTTGTTCGGAAATTTGACGGTATGGGGTTGAAAATAAATAAATAAATAAGGAGTTGAAATATGCTTATGAGGATACTTTAGCTTAAAAAACTGAAGCTGATACAGACGTGAAAGTTGGTATTTTGAATTTCCTTTCAAAATGAGGGAAGACGTATTTTTTGTTTTCTGAATGTCCACTTCAGGCGGGATAGGAGTGGAAAGAAAGTCAAGAAGAAGAAGTTGAATTATTCTTATGAGTATACATTCATCTCAACAACTGAAGGTGTTACAGACGTACAGATATGAAAACCGGTATTTGGAATCTCTTTTGAAAATGAAGAAATACATATTTTTTTGTTTCGGGAAATTACCATTAAGGGGGGTGAAAAAGGGTTGTACACCTTTTATGGGGAGACTTATATCTCAAAAAAGTGAAGATATTACAGACATCAAAATTGAAATTTGGAATCTCCTTTGAAAATAAAGAAACACTTATTTTTGTGTTTTGGGATAATCCGATGAATAGGGGGTGAACAGGAGTGACAATCGGGGTGAATTTTTAAAAAGATTATATCTGCAAATTATCTCAGACACGTAACATACACTTAAGAAAATGGAAATTGCAACACCATGAAGGCATTTGTCGTGTGCTTTGATTTCCAAGATTGGAACGATGCCATATAGGTATGTAAACGATGAAAGTTTCAGACCCAATGGATTGTTGCTACAGGTCTCCCCACCTGATTGGTCGCGGAGGAATCAACTCCAGTATACGGACTCTGGTGTAGCGTAGTTGGCTTGCAGTCTGTGCAGTGAAGTGTTCCCCGTCAAACATGCCTCAACGACAGAGAAGAGCACGCTATCAACAACTGTCGCCGTTTGAGAGGGCTCGGATAATTGGTCT
Organism: Anabrus simplex; assembly: GCF_040414725.1. Taxonomy (NCBI): domain Eukaryota; kingdom Metazoa; phylum Arthropoda; class Insecta; order Orthoptera; family Tettigoniidae; genus Anabrus; species Anabrus simplex. The sequence goes on from NC_090266.1 coordinate 415,582,321, forward strand.
GTGAGAGGCTGGATTATCGCTAAGGACTGTCGCTGCAAGAGTTGGCCGACAGGCATCTACGGTACAACGTGTATGGCAGAAGTAGTCAAATGAAGGTACCCACACTCGTAGACTTAGCACAGGCCCAGCGCGACAGACAACTGTGAGAGAGGATCGCCGCATCATTCGGATGGCCCGGATGAAATCCCATGCAACAACAGCGCAAATTCGAGCAGCTGTGGCACCCCACGTTTCACAACAAACAGTTGGTAATCGCCTGCGTGCAGCTGGTTTACGAGCCCGTGTCCCTGCAGAAGGTGTTCCATTGACCCCAAAACAGCGACGTGTAAGTCTGGCCTGGTGTCGAGAAAGATCGACGTGGGTTGACGAATGGCATAGGTTCGTCTTTAGTGATGAATCGCGCTTCTGTCTTGCCCGCAGTGATCGCTGGAATCCTTTGCGCCGACGTACCGGGGAGAGGGGCCGCCCAGATCTTATTGTCGAGAGGCACACAGGGCCAACACCAAGCATTATGATCTGGGGAGCTATTGGCCTTAATGTGAAATCACAATTAGTGCTTGTTGAGGGCACTATGACTGCTCGACAGTACGTTGATAGGGTACTCAACCCAGTGGTTGTCCCTATGATGGCGAACATTGCTAATGGGATGTTTCAACAGGACAATTCCCGGGGTTCACACTGCACGCATCTCCAGAGAAGTTCTCCACGACATCACAACCTTAGAATGGCCCGCCAGATCCCCGGACCTCAGTCCTATTAAGCATGTGTGGGACATGATGGGTCGACAACTGGCCAACAGTCCTCAGCCACCCACAACTCTGGAAGAACTGACCCGTGCAGTGCAGCAAGCATGGGCCACAATTCATCAGGAAGCGATCCAGGGCCATATTGACTCCATGCCTCGACGATTTCATCAATTCATTGCAGCTCGTGGTGGGCACATCCTGTATTGATTGTTGTCCAAACTTGCGGTCAGATGGACCTGAAAGTGTAATCATCGAATCACAATCGAACACTCGTCCAGCATGTTCAATTGCAGCAATGTAGCACCACTCCTTCTGGATGTTGCAGTTTCCATTTTCTTCAGTGTATTACATATTTGAAAACTGGTATTTGGAATTTCCTGTAAATGTAAAGAAACATAAATATATTTTCGGAAAATCCAGTTAAGGGGAACTGAAAACTTAACATGTTGCAGACGTGAAAATTGGTATTTGGAATCTCGTTTAAAAGTAAGCAAACATGTATTTTTGAAAAATTACTTGAATTATTTGTATAAGAATGTAAATATACATACACATATATACCAAGAAATCTAAAGATGTTACAAACGTGAAAACTGGTACTTGTAATCTCCTTTGTGAATAAAGAAACACGCATTTGGGGGGAATCAATTTGGAAGGGGGGTGTTTAAAAAAGGAGATGAATTCCTTTTACGAGGATACATATATTTCAAAAGATGAAGATGTTATAGTCGTGATAATTGGTATTTGGAAGCTGTTTTAAAGAAACGGGAACTGTTTGCTTCACTTGAGTGGGGAGTGTGAAAGGAAGTAAAAATTTGAATTCATTTTCTGGAGAAACTTAACCTCAAAGCTGAAGGTTACAGACGTGGAAATTGGTATTTTGATTCTCCTTTAAAATAAACCCGCATTTTTTGGGTGGGGGGAAACCAACTTAACGGACGGGGGTGGAGTGAAAAGGAGTTGAATTATTTTCATGAAGATACTTATATCTCAAAAAACAGAAGATGTTACAGACATGAAAATTTGTATTTGGAATTTTCTTACAAAGTAAAGAGACGCGTAATCTTTTGTCTTTGGAAAATTCACATAAGGGGGGTGAATTAATTGAAAAATTATTGGATTACTTTGTATGAGGATACTTATATCTCGGAAACTAAAGATGATACAGACGTGAAAATTAGTATTTGGAATCTCCTATAAAAATAAAGGAACACGCATTTGGGGGGGGGGGGGGGGGAGAAGCAGCTTCGGGGCGGGGGCGGTGAAAAAGGAGTTTAAATCCTTTTTATGAGGATACAATTATCTCAAAACTGACGGTGTTACAGTCATGATAATTGGCATTTGGAATCTTTTTTAAGTAAAGAAACAAGTTTTCTTGGTTTTCGGAAAATTCACTTAAGAGGGGCGGTGAAATTAAGTGCAAAAATTTAATTCTTTTTATGGAGAAACTTATATCTCAAAAACATAAGGTTACACACGTGCAAATTTGTATTTGGAATCACCTTAAAAATAAAGAAACACGCATATTTTAATTGGGCGGGGAATCAATTTAACGGGCTGGGGTGAAAAGGGAGTTGAATTCTTTGTATGAGGATACGTGTATCTCAAGAACTGAAGATGTTAGAGGCATGAACATTTGTATTTGGAATCTTCTTTCAAAGTAACGAAACACGTGTCCCTTTGTCTTCGGAAAATCTACTTAAGGGGGGTGAATGAACTGAAAAATTAGTTGAATTCTTTATATAAGGATATTATATCTCAAAAGCCAAAGATGTTAACTGGTATTTGGAATCTCCTTTAAAAATAAAGAAACTCGCACATTTGGGGATTGGGGAATCTATTTAACGGGCAGGAGGGGGGGGGGAGGCTGAAAAAGGAGTAGAATTACTTTTATGAGTATGCTTATATCTAAAGAACTGAAGATTTTACAGACATGAAAAATAGTATTTGGAATCTCCTTTAAGAATAAAGAAACACGCGTTTGTTTTTTGCGGAAAATCGACGTAAGGGGTGAGGGGTTGAAAATAATTACATAAGGAGTTGAAATATCTATGTGAGGATACTTTATCTTAAAAACTGAAGCTGTTACAGACGTGAAAGTTGGTATTTTAATTTCCGTTCAAAATAATGAAACGCCAATTTTTTTGTTTTTCCGATAGTCCACATAAGGCGGGAGAGGGGTTGAAAACATTAAGGAAGACGAAGTTGAACTATTCTTATGAGTATACCTTTACCTCATAAACTGAAGGTGTTACAGACGTACATACATAAAATCTGGTATTTGGAATATCCTTTAAAAATTATGAAACACGTATTTTTTGTTTTCGGAAAATCCAGTTAAGGGGATGAAGGAATTGGAAAAGCGTGTGAATTTTTAAAATGAGTACCTGTATATCTACTTTATATATATCAAAAACTTAACATGTTAGAGACAAGAAAATTGGTATTTGGAAAGTCCTTTAACAATGCAGGAACCTGTACTTTTTTTTACGGAGAAGGCACTTTACAGGGGGTGAAAACTAGTTGATTTTTTATGAGGAGACTTATATTTTAGAATTGGAAGTTGTTATAGATGTGAAAATTGGCATTTGGAATCTCATTCAAAAATAAAGAGACACGCATATTTTAATTGGACGGGGAATCACTTAACGGGCTGGGGTGAAAAAGGAGTTGAATTCTTTGTATGAGGATACTTATATCGCAAGAACTGACGATGTTAGAGGCATGAACATTTGTATTTGGAATCTTCTTTCAAAGTAAATAAACACGTGTCCTTTTGTCTTCGGAAAATCTACTTAAGGGGAGTGAATGAACTGAAAAATTAGTTGAAATCTTTATATAAGGACATTATATCTCAAAAGCTAAAGATGTTAAAGACATGAAAACTGGTATTTGGAATCTCCTTTAGAAATAAGGAAACTCGCACTTTTGGGGATGGGGAATCCGTTTAACGGGAAGGAGGGGGGGGGGCTGAAAAAGGAGTAGAATTACTTTTATGAGTATGCTTATATCTAAAAAACGGAAGATGTTACACTCATGAAAAGTAGTATTTGGAATCTCCTTTAAGAATAAAGGAACACGCATTTGTTTTTTGCGGAAAATCGACGTAAGAGGTGGTGGGTTGAAAATAATTACATAAGGAGTTGAAATATCTTTATGAGGACTGAAAAAGGGGTTGAAATATTTTTAAGTGGATACTTATATCTTAAAAACTTAAGATGTTACAGATATGAAAATTGGTATTTGGAACCTCCTATAAAGATAAAGAAACACGTACTTTGGTTTTTTGGAAAATCTACTTAAGGTGTGGTGAACAGGAGTGACAAAGAGGGTGAATTATTAAAATAAGTATATCTAGAAAACGTAACATGTCACAGACGTGAAAATTGGTATTTGGAATTTCCTGTAAAAGTACAGTAACACTCGTAATTCATCCCCACTCATCACAGTAGTACGTATAACAAGTCATTTGTACCGGGGACCATACGTTCCTGGAATTCTCTCCCGGCTGAAATTAGAGATATAAGCAACCTAAAGCTATTCAGAAGAATGTGCTGGAAATTTTACCTACACTCAGATTGATTTACTCTTAGAAGTACCCTTAAATTTTAGATTATTAAGTTAAATGAATAAAATGTCAATGTAAGGTTAGAAACATTATACTTTATATTTTTCGAGATATAACTTTAATAATAGTAAATATTATAATTTAATTTTAAAATGTTAAAATGATTTCTATGATGCTTTACATTTCATACAAATTACTTTCAAATTCATATACAAAATGTCTACCATATTCAACCATTAGAAGACACACAGGTGAGAGACGTTTTCGTTGGCAGACCTTCTTCAGCCAATTTTCCCACACCTCGTGGCGGGGCGCGGGTGCGGTAATGTTGCATATGTATGTGGAGTGGGCCATTTTTTCACGTCAATCATACTATTTCACTATTACGTGCTTTTGTTTCTGTTGGCAGTAGTGTGCGTTGTGTGCATGTGGTGAGCTGTGTATTGAAACGAACGCAAAAACCTATTTCCGGAAGCGTAGAAATCAACTACCAGACGTGGCTTAATTCCCAGATGTCTGATCCTTGGCACTAAATATGGAAGACCTAGTTTGAGTTACTCTCCACCTTCCAGATCTTATATCGTGTTACCAAATCAGGCACTGTATGTATACACTGATCATTCGCCAATTCCGTCCCTATCTTCTGTTTTTCTCTGTCCATATTTGGCAATGTATTCTTTCCACTAATTTACACTCAAATTCCACACTCCACATTCCATAGTGTGTACATTCCTTTCAGATGCCCTTTTCCATCTAGTCAAGAGAGTGCTTGTTTCGATGAATTTCTAACACAAGATTATTTGTTCTGATGAGAGTTTAACCACATAACTCATGTTTTTAACTTTACATGGCGAAGAACAGGCTGAGCGATGTAATATTTTGCATACAACTTGGAGGAATAGATTTTCTTATAACAAGGTGGCAATTTTGTCAGTATGTCGAAGAAATGACTAGCTGGGTCATTACCTTTACTCAGGACCTTTACTCAGCGTGCTTGTGAGTTTCTCCAGATCCATAGATACTATGCTGACGCTCTCATACAATACCAATAGAGAAAATTAGCGATGCTTTTATGTACATAGGAATTTTTTCCAGAGTGGACAACAACCATTATCAACAGTTAAATGACACAAAATATTATTTCTTCCAGATTTTATCTTCACAGAACGCGCTTTGGGTGTAAGACGTCGCACATTACTCACAGGTCTCATCAGACCAGTATTTATAAAACAAAACCTTTTTGGTTTCAACCGAAATCCCATCACACATTCTTTCCACAAGTTTCTTAATGGTCTCTGACTGCCATATGACACACATTGCTTTTCTTAGATCTATCTTCTTCTCAAAGGCCATTCATACATTCAGACATATGCTTTTCCTTACCCGCTTAGCTGTTTCCTTTGTAGAAATTTACGCAAAATATTTGGATAATCCTATCCAGTTAAAAACCAGTATTCTCCGAAGTTTCATTTATATTATTATTATTATTATTATTATTATTATTATTATTATTATTATTATTATTATTATTATTATTACATTTGTAATTCTACATTTCTTTCATAATTCGTCACTCATTTTGCTTACTAAGACATCCGAAAGATCCAGTTTATCACAAAACCAAAAAGTGCCATCTTGCGACATATGAACATTGTTTCAAACAAGCATTTAAGATAACATTTCGAAATCAGATGGCACTGACACTATATATTTCCCTTTTCAGCCACATTTTCATTAGTCTTTGCGCATTAAAAGACAACTATACATATTGTAATTTGTGATTGCTCTGTCTATGGAGCATTATTCCAATTAATACAGTTACATTGTTACGGTACACACCTTTCTCAGTCTTGTTAGAGGGACTTCAAGGAAGGGGCAAGGTGAAGGATCCTAGTCCTAAGATGAAAAGTAAATGTGAGGTTAAGTTCAAGTGTACTTCAAGAAAAACGGAGAAAATTGCAAATGAGTGCGGTCAAGAAAAATAAGTCATTCGAAAATGGTTTCTCGGTCTGTGAGGATGTTTGGAAAATCACTCCCTGGCGTCAGCATACGATCAATAATTTAAATAATCGTTGTGAACCAAAGTATATCTATCTGATTTGATCAATGATCCTGGCTGTCAAATAATATCCCGAATTCTCCGCAGATGCTTCAATAACCTATATCTTCGAGCTTGTCATCCTGGAAAGAAATCTTGTCAACCGAAGGGAATAAAGAAAATATCGATGGCTTGCTTCAAAAATCTCGTATGTCCCAATGCTCTTCCTACCCATTATATTCCTTAATACTGGTCACACCTCCCAGCCTCATTTGTATTTGTATGCAATCCGTCGGAATAATTTACGTAGTGTTCATTTTCCTGTGCTAATGAGAGAAGATCATATAAGCACTGTAAAATATTATTTACTCCTGTAGACATAGCTTTCGAATTCACATGCATAAGAAATCTAAATTTTAATTGAAAAGGGTAGATTTACGAATATCGATGACTTACTTCTAAGACCACGTATGTCACAATGCTCTTCCTAACCATTATTTCCCTTAAAACTGGTCACGCCTCCAGCCGCATGAGGGTCTGCAGTCCATCGGAAGAATTTCTGCTGTGTTCATTTTTCTATGCTAACGTGTAAAGAAAGATGAACATTAAATATATAATACTGTAGGAATGCTCAAATTCACGCAAACAACATCCCTACAATACGGAATTATAAACTCCACTTTCCTTTGTACGTTAGCATAGGAAATGAACACAGCGAACACTATTCTGATGGACTGCATACAAATATGTGGCTGCGAGGCGTGACCAGTCTTAAGATTTATAATGGGTAGGAAGAGTCTTGGGACATATGATGTTCTAGAAGTAGGCCATCGATATACAATTTTATTGACAATAATGAAATATCAACTTCAATTTAATCATTTTAATCATCTACGGTTCCCTGCATCACTATCGCTGATGTTCGCATATACTTCCGAAACTCCACTGGTGTTCTTGTAAAACGTATTTTTGAAGATGAAATGCATTATAGAACGAAGTAGGCTCAGAGTTTCTAGACACTTGTGAGTCCACATGCGGTATATAACTGGCATATTTAGGGAGCATTTTAAGGCACTTAGACGCAGACCTATCTGAAGATAAAGAATAGGTTAAAGATATAGGTTCCCTTTCATGATAATGATGAATGAATGGGAATTTACCGCTTTCTCTTACCTAGTTTTCCAACAGCTCCACGAAAGAATATCTTATTCCGTATATTCAGCGGTTGGTACTATCGTGTATCCTTTAACAGCGAGAAGAATGATTTACAATCACCGGGTGATCACGTATAAATATCACACCGTTAGGGCATTAATAAAATTAGGCAGTATCATGTACGATTTACATTACAACACTCAGTTACACATTAAAAAAGTATTATTTTATATAGATACCTACATAGCACGAACAACTTCAGATAATTTAAATCGATCGGTTTGAATATGTTGTATAGATTTTTCTAAGGATTTAAATGAAACGCCAGAGTATCAAGTAATGTGTCGATATGACAACAGAATGTATGATCATGTCACCAGAAGGCATCAGTCATTTCGGTATATTATATTGAACACACTGCACGAGGTAACCACAACTGACCGTGTCCCTCAGTAATGTTTGGTACATTCAACAGAACCTGTGTGATCTTATTAATATTACAGTATGCATGAGATATGTAATTTCGTTCCGGCCATCTGGTGCTAATTTTCTGTTAAACAAATAAGAATTATCCTTAGACATACAAAAATGCTGGTTAATTATATGTAGGAAGTGTTAGGGGTTGAAGAAAGGAAAATAATATTTTCGCAAATTTCTACTGCGAGTATTTATTATCATTGTTAATTATTTAGCACAAATCATGCAGATTTTATGTATGGTATAGTGAGAAAGCGCAAGCCCCATGTATATTAGCTGATTTCGAGACCAATTTCGTCATACGAGACGTTGATCTCTCTGGAAAAACTTCTCCGCTAAGAAGAAGACCTGTAGAAATGAGACCAACCCAAACGTAGAAAGTAGGAATTAGAAAAGCTTTTTCTGCATTATCAAAAGGACGGCTTGTTAACATTTTTTACATTTAGGAATGCTTATCGTCACAATGCATGAGTCCTACACAATTTATGTTCAGAAAAGAAGCGCATGGACATGAATTCTACCTGCAATATACTGTACTTCTAGAAAATAATGAAGCTTACACATTTTGGAAAAAATGGTATACATATATAAACAATGAATCACTTGGGACAAACTAGGTTTCATATAATCCTGTAGTGCAACATAATTCCAGCTATTACATGTAATTTTTCTTTAGGGAATTTTAAAAGCTTCTTACAACGAGTTATTTCCACTCCAGCAGATTACCTATTTGGATGTGTTCTGAAATGAGCTACAGAAACTAATCAAATGTTCCAACTGGTGGGGTCAGAATAGCCGTAGAAACAATATGCTTCTTTTCTCTAAAAATGACAGGGCGCTTGTTATCCCGATGAAAATTCTCCAGTAGGAGTGGGATGTCTTTCCTCAGCCAATATGTTTAAACGTCACTGTGTCAGCCTCAGGAAGCGCTGAAATGTTCAAACGGGACATGTCTATATTACACCTAATATTTGTGTTAGAATATGACAATTGTTTTTACACCCTCCTCCATTATACCAGTGTCAATTCGATTGCCCAGTGTCGATTTTAGAATCGACGCGGATCAATTAAAGCCTAGCAGGGGCTAACAGTGTACAAGTGTAGAACGGTGTACATTCAGTGTCATAAGGATAATTGTCACAAGAGGAATGCTAAAATACCATTCTCGGCTGTCCTAGCTGTGAGATTCGTACTTGGTCTTGGTGGACATAAGAAAGTGGCTCCAAGGCAGATAATATAGAGGCTGCAACCTCCATGTCCTAATCCTAGTACGAAAGGAAGTACATACATTCACACATGCCTGTAAAAAATTGTAGGTAAATATACAAATTTTGCACTTACGAGGTTGTTGACCATGATGATTCTATAAGGGAAAATTCAATAAAATAAGATTAAATTCTATGTGATTGAAATAACTTCAGTTGGTCTTAAGAGATGTCGCGTTGGTAATGTACCTGCTAGTAAATTTGCAAATCTGAGTCGATCTTGAAACAGACATCGAAATCAAATATTCTTTCCCGAGGTTGCCTGGGAGCCCAATGCTGTTTCTGTGGATCCCATGTAAAAGCAGCGGTCAATTAATGATCCGCGGGAAGAAAGCTGGCCTATGTTTAAAAGCATGGCAACGATTTCGCTCTTATGGTACGCTGTTAAGTAAAGATAAATGAGGAAACGAATGAGGAAACGAAATTTTAATTAATTTTTCGAGAAAAGCCACATGGAGTATTATAAATGATGGTGTAATGGCCATTGTTAAAATGAAATGTTGTTAACACTGTAAACCTAAATAGCAGAAAGGCGGGAGTTTTTATAGAAATTCCCTCACTTTACAGGTGCAAACATGCAACAAAAATCATTTAAGCTGTTTTTGCCTTTCAATTAATGAATACTGAGGCTAGAACTCTTTAGGTGTTCAGCTATATAGTGTGATTTACTTTTCCCTGACTATAAACGTAGTATATTTATTGCTCCTTTTTGATGTGAATAAGGTGCACTTCTTTCAGAATTCTTGACTTTTTCATAACCAAACCGTTCTAAAGAACGACGGTCCAATTCTAATACCATGTATCTGAAAATGCCGTTTATATCCAATATTTTACTTCAGACTGGCACGCCTCCTAGACACATATCGTCCATTAAGAATTAATACCGCGTATCTGACAATGCTCATCCTATCCATTATGTCCCTTAGGACTGGTCACGCTTCCCAGGCACACACGGACAAGCAGTCCATGAGAACAATTTATGTTAAGTTCATATTGCTATGCTGTCCAGTATTTTATTAAATAAGACCTGCAACGTGATTTACTTGAAATTACGTTATCGTTTTCTTATACTGTATTGCACAAATCTTAAAATTCAAATCATATGTACCTTATTTTATATTTGGAAGATTGTTTAAGAGTTATTGAACATTCATGGAAGGATAAGTGAAAGTACACGGTACTTCTAATCCTATGTTACTGGAATGTACCCCATAGTACTGTTGTAACAACTAAGCAGCATCTACTATTTTTATGTCAAATTTCCTTGAATGAACGTCAGTTTCTTGAAGAGAGTTAGACGTATTTCTCATCATCCTGCCATGACTGATCACACTGAGTGCAAGAGCAGTTTAAGGATAATTTATCTAATTTCTGAGCCTTGAAATGGGCACTAAATTTTAGTCTGAAACATTGCTTCAAGTGGCACATAAGTTGGTATTTAGTAGGTCACTCTTTCATCACGACAATGGAACAGGATTTTGGCTGACAATGAAAGAATATTTGTGCAATTGTCGTGAGCTGTCCACCTCATGCTTCAAATGATATCAGTAAAGAACTTTAATCACAGTTAAGACTATTTTCGGACGATGTTACACTGTACAGAGCAGTAATTAACTTACATAACATCAGTGGGGTGCAGACAATGTTGTGGATGGATAGCGGACAAAGGTATGTTGGTAAATGTGATGAAAAGTCAAGTTGTAAGTTTCGCCGTGATTAAAAGTCCTCTCAGTTTTGATTACAGTGTTCATGTGTTGATAGGATCTCATGGGGAACACTGTAACTACATAGATGTTAATGTAAGGAATGATCAGCATTGGGGTAATCGTATTAACGAGGTTGTTAAGAAAGGTTACAGATCTCATCGCATGGTTATGAGAGAATTTAGGGGTTGTAGTAAGGATGTAACGGAGAGGGCGTAAATTATCTGGTAATACCCCACTTAATATATGGTTCCAAACCGAGCTCGATAGCTGCAGTCGCTTAAGTGCGGCCAGTATCCAGTATTCGGGAGATAGTACGATCGAACCCCACTGTCGGCAGCCCTGAAAATGGTTTTCCGTGGTTTCCCATTTTCACACCAGGCAAATGCTGGGGCTGTACCTTAATTAAGGCCACGGCAGCTTCCTTCCCTCTCCTAGCCCTTTCCTGTCCCATCGTCGCCATAAGACCTATCTGTGTCGGTGCGACGTAAAGCAAATAGCAAAAAAAAAAAATATATATATATATATGGTTCCAATGTATGGGACCAACGCCAGAACAACTTGACGCAGGAACTGGGAAAGACCCCAGAGAAAGCAGCACAATTTTTGAGGGTGATTTCCACCAGAGGAGCAGTGTTACAAATATGTTGCAAACATTGGTCTGGGAAGACTTGGGAGTAACGAGACGAGGTGCTCCTCTAGGGCCTATTTATTATGTTTCGAGCTGTTAGTGGAGAAGTAGCGTGGAATGACATTAGTATACGAATAACTGGCACGTAAAAGAACTCCTGCGGGACTAAATTCCGGCACCTCAGCGTCTCCGAAGACCGTAAAAGTAGTTAGTGGGGCGTGAAGCAAATAACATTATTATTATTAGTATACGAATAAGGTTGAGCGGAGCTTTTATAAGTAGGAAAGTTCATAATACCAGGATAAAGTTGGAATTCAGAGGACAAATTGGGGCAAATATTCATTTATAGGACGAATAGTAATGGATCTAAATAAATTACCAAAGGAAATTTTCGATAAATTTCCAAATTCATTGGAAACGTTAAAGAAAAGCAAGTTATACACTTGAAAGGGAATCAGCCCCCACTGCGTCAGCCCTAAATGCAGATTATTTATTTATTTATTTATTTATTTATTTATTTATTTATTTATTTATTTATTTATTTATTTATTTATTTATTTATTTATTTTGAGAAGGATTTCATTCCGTTCATTGGTCATCAATATGCTTCACAACTACATCCTAAGTACCTGTAAGGAAAATTTTGAATTTAATGGCAGTTAAACAATGAGTGTCGGAACGTAAATTCACAAGTTACCACAAATGAAGAGAATTTCAATTCCTAGCATTAGATCTTGAATTCTATTAATGAAAATCGATCCAAATACCGAAGATTTAAAAGGTTTCAATTTCGTCTTATAGAATAAGATTGACCAGGGTCCAGACCCAGTCATGTTTCCTGAAAATTAAAATCATATTTATACACTATTCGGTCACTTAATCACCCTATAGTTCGGAAGGACGAGGTCTGGAACAAGTTAGGTAAAAATAAATACATTAGCCACACTGTTTACTACACGGCAGCCCAGTGCTGTATACCTATTCATCAAGATAATAGACCGGATTCAAGTTCCCTCAACCTCACCCTGTTCAACTTCGGTCTAGCGAGACGGCACCATCACCACTTGTTAAACATTTAAGTAGCTCAATGTTTGGGAAACCTTTGGGCCATACTTACGCGTGTTGCGAAGGGCATCTTCATAAGCAGGGTATTTTCATTGCTCCCAACAGCTATTTGATTCACTGTACATGTGTTGACCTTTATGAAGGTAACCCTCTAGGGTCCCGTATGAGAATGTAAATGTAGTCAAGTCACAATGGGAGTGGTGCCGGCATGTTGAGTTTGGAGGACCTCCGACCTGTTGAAAGGTGTCCCGTAACGGGACGTCGTGTTGTAAGGAGTGTAACTAACCAGTTGATGACAGGCGGGTTCTTTGTGGGATGAATTCAATGGGAAGGTCCCACTGGTTCCGCTCCGAGATAACACAAGAACGCAAAAAAAGCAAATTTACCTCAACTGACTTCTATCTCCATTAAAGGATCCCCTTAACACCAAGAAGCGTGCCTGCCTTGTACTACTGAACGTCAATATCACCCTCTAACCTAACAAATCTACTATTTTATTACTAATGAAATCCAGGAGAAATAAATTAATACTTCTTCGCACTGTTCTGTTAAAAATTATTCGACCTTGTGCTATGATCTTCTACAGAACTACTAACCATTCATTAGTATGACAATTATACCGCACAGTATTCACATACTTTTCGTCCTAGATGTCATGTTTCGAATATTATTTGAACAATGCATGGGGAACAAAAGTACATAACTTTCCTAAGTGTAAGAAGTGATATGTAAGACGAACGAACCTTTGCCTATAAACGACTTTTGTAACTAATTAGCCTCAGTCCTATGATAATGTTTATTTTCTTCACGAGTATTATGCGCTGTGAGGATGCACTTCGATCATCATTCGCCTAGAATTGCCACATTTGCTGAAGATTTTCTACATTGAATGTGTTTGAAAGCTTAACACACCCGCATTATCTGCTTCTTTATACACGACGTCCATAATCATCCGACAGAACTAATAATATCAAACAAATACCCTATTAAAACCGAGAGCTGCACGTTACTTTGAATCACGAATATTCTGTCTGCAATATATTGTGTCAGTCTTATCCTGTATTCGACATGATTTAGGCTACTATGGACTCTTTTCAGTCTTCATGAAATTTCTACAGTTTCGTTTCTTTTTCTGACGATATGAAGGAAGAAAATTAACTTTCATTCATCTCCATGTTGTGTAGCATCTATCCTTAAGGTCAGCAAAACAACTTACATACCGTGCATCATTATACTTTATATTACACTTTATAGAATCATTGAGCTTCTATTTCAGGAAATCTACGGACGTTTCAAAAAATAATATTCTTAGGAGTCTTTTGTTTTAGTGCTTATGTGACTTTCCCAACAATGTATTTCTCACCTGAAGCTTCTCTCCCAAGTAAAAAGTCCTTATTCATGCTTCATTACTGAAATCTCGGGACAATGCAGTCATGCGCCTGCGATTGTATACCTTTAGCAGGAACTGTGGCCTCCTACGATTCCACGTCTCTAATTCTGAAATAGCTACCCTAAACTCAAATTCTAACCATTCTTCGGTCGACCAGTGGGTAAACTCATCTCCTAAATGCTCTTCCTGCAGTCCTTTCGTATCAACGAAATTCATACCTTTTGCTTCGGTCATTCAATGTACGTGTAAGTCTGTTCATTGCATCACACGATAGTAATTTCTATCAGCTTAATCTCCATTTTTTCCGTCTCTTCATCATTGAATTTACACAGCATAAGGAGCAACAGGTGAATTATAAGAAAGTGCTCGGAAATGATACGAGTCCCGTTGTGCATTAATTACAGACAGATTGAATCTTATCCCACACTTGGGCAATGTGATGATGTTGCTAGGATATTTACGTCTCACTAATGTGCTCCATTTTTACTCAGTTCTCCCTGTGATCATGAGAAATAAAACTGAGTATTTCAAGCAGTGAAATATTTGTTGTTTTTAATACATTATTATTCAGCAATGAAAGTATAATTGTAACAAAAGCAAAAGCGGAATCACAACCTAAAAGGGGGTAACTCTGAATATCCTCTTGCATTATCCCTCAATATAAGACAGATTAGGGCCCGTGCGGAAATCGCCTTCGTGGAGTGCCTCTGGTTCATCAACGTCGCGTCGTAATGGTGTGTTCTCTTATTTAAAAGTTCTCAACACTAAGTCTAAAATTTATTCGAGAGGGGGCGTTCTTATTGTGGGATTTAGAGATATGTTCGATTATGAGCTAGGTACGTTTTTAATACAATGATTTGTATTCATTATTGTCATAAGCAGTACGTTGCAGACAGATCTCCAAAAGAATCACAAATGACTCATTCACACACTCCTGATCAGCAGGGACCAAGAAAGTGATCCTCTTATAACAAAAGTGGCCCTTCGTGGTGTTTGTGCAGATGGATTGACAGCAGTATATCTGAGCTCAAATTTTCGTAAAAGTCACGCTTAACTGCCATAAAACTGACGAATTACACTTTGAAGTTACTTTAAAGCATGATTGTACATCAATTTCTGGCCTAAGAAGTACATTTTTCGCTAACATGTAAACGGTGTCCGCCTCTGTGTGTGTAGTGGTAAGTGTGGTTAGCTGCCACCCCCGGAGGCCCAGGTTCGATTCCTGGCTCTGCCACGAAATTTGAAAAGTGGTACGAGGGCTGCAACGGGGTCCACTCAGCCTCGGGAGGTCAACTGAATAGAGGAGGGCTCGATTCCCACCTCAGCCATTATGGAAGTGGTTTTCCGTGGTTTCCCACTTCTCCTCCAGGCAAATGCCGGGATGGTACCTAACTTAAGGCCACAGCCGTTTCCTTCCCCCTTCTTTGTCTATCCCTTCCAATCTGCCCATCCTCCGCCAAGGCCCCTATTCAGCATAGCAGGTGAGGCCGCATGGGCGAGGTACTGGTCATCCTCCCAATTTTGTATCCCCCGACCCAGAGTCTGAAGCTCCAGGACACTGCCCTTGAGGTGGTAGAGTTGGGATCCCTCGCTGAGTCCGAGGGGAAAACCGACCCTGGAGGGTAACCAGATTAAGACGAAGAAGATGTAAAAAGTGCTCTTCACCTACAAACTACCACAATTTCTGTTCTAGCTATAAAATAATTAGTATTTTTGCAAAATATCGTGCGAGCTACTAAAGTAACCAAACATAAGTAACTTATTAGATCATTACAATATTTTAGTACGAAGACTTACTTTACATTTAAAAAAAAAATATATTGCTATTTGTTCGGGACGTCAACCCATGTGGATCTTCTGCCCTTGCTGGCACCATATTGTATGAACCTGCGTGTAATTGGCATGGCGGTAGTGTGGATTGTTGTGTGTGAGGAAAGGAATATTAAGGACGTCACAAACACCCAGTCCTCAGGCCATGAATATTAATCATTACAATTTAAAAACCCTGACCCGGCAGGGAATCGAACTCGGGGCCGCCGGGTGACACGCGGACGCGTTGCCCCTACACCGCGCGGCCGGGCTTCTTTGCAATGCTACTCAGTATCAGTGTCATTTTTACTGGGCCGATGATATTTAAACACCAAGATCATCATCATCTTATTTTTTTACTTTCAATTGGTAGGAGATGGTGTGTGTGCTCCTCTGTGGTGTAGTGGTTAGTGTGATTATCTCCCACCCCCAGAGGCCGCCTGGGCGAGGCACTGGTCATTCTCCCCAGTTGTATCCCCCGACCCAAAGTCTGAAACTCGCTGAGTCCGAGGGAAAAACAGACCCTGGAGGGTAAACAGATTAAGAAGAAGAAGAAGAACAAGAAGAAGAAGAAGGAGATGGTGTGTTTCATTGTCTCTATTTTACGGATAATACGACTGAAGTTTGGAATTATTGCATTTCAAGTTGAATCCTCTGAGTAGTAATCACATCATTTTCCGCATACATAAAAATATGTTCTCATCAGGTGAAAGAAGCTCTCAACACTGGTATCCTTAAGAAACGGGATATCTAAGTCTACAATGCTTCGTAATGAATATTAAAATTAAAATTGTTAACGACAGGATAAGCTTAACAGGTGAAAATGTACCTCTGTAGTAGCCGGTACCTATTCACAGTCATAGACCTAATTGTCGTAGTCATCAGCATCAACATACTACTGGAACATGACTCAACCTGTCCTTACATACTTTTTCGATAGTAAATCTAGATCGAAAATCAGGACATCAGCTTACATGATATGGAAAATCATACAAAAAAGAGACAGAACTATCCATAACAATGGATTAGGAAACCGAATTATCATCTTGAACTCTGTTATACTACTCATACCGGTGAGCGCCTATCAAATTACATAATCCCAGTATCGTACAAGAAAGCCAACAAAAACGGCCGAGAGGATCCGTCTTGTTGACAATACGACACCTCGTAATCTGCAAGCCTTCGGGCTGAGCAGCGGTCGCTTGGTAGGCCATGGCCCTTCTGGGCTGTAGTGGCATGGGGTTTCTTTGGTCAGTATTGTACAAAGGAGAAGACCAAAAAATAAAAATAAAAGTAAATGATATGCTCCGAAACACTGTTGTGGCGAATTTGTGTAAAACAGTCTCTGACGATTATATAAGTATGGCCATTCACGTGCTACACCAGAAATATAAACATAATTATGTGTGCATAGAAGTAGCAGAGTTTGAAGGAGTCAATCACACAGATCAAAATATCGTCGTTGAGTAAACTATTGAGTAGACAAGGCTATTTCTGTCCGTTATTTTCCTTAAGAGTGATCACGTCTCCCCGCCACATATGGATGTGCAGTCTACCAGAACAATTTTCGTTGTGTTCATTCCCTCTTAAATTTAAGAAGACAAACACCATTTAATAGGAGGAGGAAAGACCTAAAGCCCTAAATGCAGTTCATTGATTGATTTATTGATTGATTGATTGATTGATTGATTGATTGATTGATTGATTGATTGATTTATTGATTGATTGATTGATTGATTGATTGATTGATTGATTGATTGATTGATTGATTGATTGATTGATTGATTGATTGATTGATTGATTGATTGATTGATTGATTGATTGATTGATTGATTAAAATACTTTTTCAAGATATGTTCGAGAATTTTTCCGATTCTTCGAATTATTTCAAGAAAGGACTAGGTAACAATTGATAGGGGATCTGCCACCTGGATGACAGGCCTAAGTGCAGATCAGTGGTGACTGATGTTGTTTGATCATTAGCACGTTCTGATTTTGTTTTTCAAATTTCGAATATACATTTTGTTACAGATAGTGGGTTACGTTAAGAAATCAAGAGTGCGGTGAAATGAAATGTCGTATGGCTTTTAGTGCCGGGACATCCCAGGACGGGTTCGGCTCACCAAGGTGCAGGTCTTTCTATTTGACCCCCGTAGGCGACCTGCGCGTCGTGATGAGGAGGAAATGGTGATGAAGACGGCACATACACCCAGCCCCCGTGCCGTAGGAATTAACCAATTAAGGTTAAAATCCTCGACCCTGCCGGGAATCGAACCCGAGACCCTCTGAACCGAAGGCCAGTACGCTGACCGTTCAGCCAACGAGTCGGACAAGAGTGCGGTAGAAAGTGTACATAATCGCCTTTAATGTGTAGATCGGAAGGAATGTGTTTACATGCCAACCCCCAAGTTATTTCAGCTGTTTCAGTTCTGTGAGATATAAATTAACTAGCAAATTGACAGTGTATTATCCTTTTCGTAGCATTCAAGAACAAACTTTGATAACTCTCAGTTTAGTCCTTCAACTGGACCTCGTTTTATGAATACCAAACATTGTAATATGTATCACGTTACACGCACAATAATTTAGGTACATTTTATACTATTAATGTTTAACACTGTATTACGTGAGTAAATATCGAGGCAATCATGTTAAGCCACAGTGAATTTCTAGTATCAAAATGTAAATTTCTGAGTTATATTACTTAAGGCATTTTGTGTATTTGCATGTTAAACATATGTACATAATTGGTAAGGATCAGAGAGCCATTTTCTGGGATATTACAACTCTGTCTACTTGTGTAAAAAGGTGGGACGATAATCTAGAGTAAAACTATGGCTAGGGATATTCGGGGAAACAATTTCAAGGGTGTGTACACTCAGACGAAAGTAGTTAGGAAAAGGTGAAAATTATAGAATGAAAAGCCGTGGGATGGGCTCTACATTTGATGAATTCTAATGATTAAAAGAATGAAAAGGCGTGTGGCTTTTAGTGCGGCGAGTGTCCAAGGACATGATGTTCAGCTCGCCAAGTGCAGGTCTTTAAAATTGAATCTCGTAGGCGACCTGCGCGTCGTGAGGAGGATGAACTGATTATGAAGACGACACGTACAAAGTACACCAAGTCCCGTGCCAGAAAAATTAACCAATGATGGTTAAAATTCCCAAACCTGATGGGAATCGAACCCGGGACCCCTGTGTCCAAAGGCCAGTACGCTAACCATTTATCCATGCAGCTGGACTTTTTAATGTTAAAACTGACGTTCAGAATTTGGACAAGTATTCTGATAAGTTACATTTTGATGCCCAACAGTGTGACTAATACTGCACATTTGAAGTAAAAATTATATATTTACAACACTGTACTTGTTTCGCAACATTATACTCATGTGGCTCAGTCAGCAGATGTAGATAAATCGGGAGTCCATAACCACGCAGCCTAGGAAATGTAAGCATACGACAACGGGAACTTGGAAGCAAAACTTTGCTGTACGTGTTCTATCCTGGATTGTAGTATGAACGTCAATTTAATTTCCACGTTTTTTTCAATAATCACAATCCTATAAAATTACTGGTGCACTCAGTAGAATACTATGGGCAGTATAATAACACAGGTTACCGCCCAGAGTTTATTGATATATCTCAAAATGTTGTATCATAGGTCGTCTCATTGTTGAACTATTATTGGTAATACTGAATATCCACGTTACGTATATCCATATCCACTTAACATAAATACATTGTTGCTTTAAACGCGTAATTTCTTTATCTGACGTGGCATAAAGGGAACTGAATTCTAAATAGTAGTCGTGTTCTTCCAATAGTTAGCTATGATCCTCATGCACATGAAATACGTGGAGAGATACATTCAAGGCCGCAGTATGCTTACTTTTTAATAGCATAATTGTTTTGAAATCATATGTCTTCGCAAGTAATCTGTCATACGCGTGAAACAAATCCCAGATTAAAGTAATCCATCCAAGCCGGACGAGGATGAAAGCTACAAATGTGTTTCTTTTCGTTCCTCCCCGAGTGGAACATATGTAGTTGATGGCAGTGGGGATTTGAAGGCGAAGAGCAAACTTCAGTATCACTTTTGAGCACACCGTTATGCCCTTCACACACAGTTACTGTAGTTGGGATGATAAAACAAAACTACTATTTTCCGCATCGTCACTTAAGAAACAGTACCGTGTATCTGACAATGCTCTTCCTATCAGTTATTTTCCTGAAGTCTGGTCACACCTCCCAGTCATATATCGAAGGCCTAGTTCCAATACCACGTATCTAGCAACGATTTTTTCTATCCGTTATTGTCCTTAAGATCAGTCACGCCTCCCAGATACATTTGGATAGGCAGTCCAATGCGAATGTGTAAGGGAACACGAACCTTAAAGTGCCGTACTCTAGGGATATGTGTTTGCATGACTTATTTAGGCACTCTTACAATATAATATTTTAAGTTCACTTTCCTTTACCCTTTGGCATAGAAAATGAGCGTATTTAAAATTGTGCTGAAGGACTGCATATCGATATGTGGTGTGTATTATTAGTTTAGTACCTAATGCTTGCATAATTTTTAGAAGTATAAATTACAGGAGAATGGAAAGACAATAATTTTGTTATCAGATGTAAATATATATATAGCGGGTTAAGAAAAAATACCACGTATCTGCAATGCCCTTCCTATCCATTATCCTCCTTAAGACTGGTTACATCTCCCAACCACATATGAATATGCAGCCCCGTAGAACAATATTCGATGTGTTAATTTTCCTGTGCTAATGTGTAAAGGAAAATGAACACAAGATTTATTTCTGATGGACTGCATACCCGTACGTGGCTAGGAGGCCTAACGAGACTTAAGGAAATTAATGGATAGGAATAACATTGTCGGATACGTGGTATTGTTTCCTGACCCGCGATATATTGTATACATGTGCGTCATGGGTATTTCTTTCGTCGGGAGGGGAGCTTTGTGCGCAGTGGCCAAGCTGTTGGCAGCTTAAACAGACAGTGGATACCGGTAGATGGAATTTTCACATCAGGAAGTGCCTGTGGGTTTAAATCCCTGGTCCAAACATAGAATTAAACGCGATAACTCCAGTGTTTGCAGAAATATGTGGAATAAAATTTTGCACTAGGGTAACTTAGCGCAACCCCCTATCCTGGACGACGTAACCTTCCGTTTCAGTCTTAAGCAGCCGTTTCCGAAAGTAAAGTTCCGTCCAGTCAATCATCTGGTGCTGAAATGAGAAAGCGTAAAAAGCGCTTTTTGAATAACCAATCGCAGTAGAGTTGAATAGACTGCCCACTCGCCCTGTTTCGGATCACCAGGAACCGAGGAGAAAGTATTATTATATTGCAATCTAACCTGTTTGATACAGGCCTTCACTAATGTTCATATTACAATTTCTGTTCCTATTAACGCATTGCACTTTATTATTTGATATCAGCAGTGTGTTGATACTCATTTTAAACGTTGTAGCAAGTTTTTGATATTAAGCAGAGTTATATGTTCTAGAACAGAGGTGCTCAGCTGGGTGCCCGTTGAGGCTAGCCCAGTGTGGCCGAGCTGGCCTGATGTAAATGAGGGCAGCTATCGTAGCAAGCATACGTCACAGTTAAGCGAGGGAGCGAACACGCTTTGCAGGAAAGCGAGGGAGCATTGACGTTCGATTGCGGTTACGAACCTCGCCTCCACTACTCAGCAAAGTGCTGATTGTGACACATTATTTAAATTAAAACTCTGTACTCGCAACAAAAAACTGACTACTTCAAGTTATTCTGGCCTGATTCACTGTATACTGCGTTCGATGCAAACAGTCCATTTTATTTTATTATATTTATTAATTCAAAGAAAACTGACACGTTATAATTTTTCTGTTACAGTCTCTAACGTAGAAGTTTTAAACGTACAAGCTACGATTTACATTTTCTTGGATGGGAATGACAGTACTTTCATTTTTTGAAGGTAAAATTCCCGTTATTCATTAAGCAAAAAGTAATATAATTGACATAATGCAACAATGATTTTGCACAATGTTGTAGTGTTGTACGACTTTCCGTGTTCATTGAATTTCTGAAAATAGTATTTAAAATTTTACAGGCGTCCGGTGTTAATATCTAGGCTATAAATGGCGACAGAGAGTTTCATCACGATTAAAGTACAACAACAACAACGAAAACAACATCAACAACAATGTAAATGTATCTACCAGATATTTGTAGAGTATGCCTTCAAATAAATAACCTAGCTGATGTCATTCCGGCAAGCATGATTGGATTGCTTGTGATTTTATCAGATAATTTAAACCCAAACAACCACAGCCACAGCTTATCCGCCTTAACTCCGTATTATATTAGAAATGTTTCTAAAGCACCTATTGCAATGCAGTAGTGAAAATTGTAATTCATTGCGTACATTATAAAATGTTTGAGGTTGTAGGCCTAACTCTTAAATTGTATCCGGTCAAAATACGTAAACTGCAATGAACGTAAGTAACTTATTTCTTGCAACGTAAATTGAAAATGACGCAGAGTAGTTCCCTGCATATTTCATTATTTTCTACCTACAATTCAAACTCGGGTATCGCCGCAGTGATCGATAGTGACTATAAGAACTTAGCCCAACGTTCACGGCCTGTGACGTAGCCACAACGTCACTGTGGTTGAATAGTATACGCGCGCTCATCGCCTGCCAACCTGCCCACTTATAGTGCTGGGCGCCCGAGGGACGGAATGCTCAGCGTGAGTACTGTGCTCTAGAACGAAAATACGAGGGCCATCCGGAAAGTAGTACCTTTAGCGCCGCATGAAGTGCTGACGATTCGGGTAGCCGATGGGCAAGGTCAGACCGCGTCAGTGGCTTGTCTGCCTGCTCTGTGCGAGGTGGAATGACGCTAGCATTGCCTATGTTGTGTCTGTGATCGTTTAAAATGTTTAAACAGATTGAGAACCCCGCCAGTTGTGAAGTGAGGGCCGTGATTAAATTTCTTAATGCAGGAAACATTCGACCTTGTGACATTCATCGCCAATTAACGGAGGTGTATGGAGACAATGTGATGGACGAGTCGTCTGTTCGGCGCTGGTGTCGCAACTTCAACCTGGGGAGGGGGAATACACACGACGAGGGGCGTTCAGGGAGACCATCTGTCATTACAGACTAACTGCTGAGCGCAGTAGACGAATGCGTGAGGAACGATCGGCGCGTCACAATTGATGAACTCTGTGAACATTTTCCTAATGTGTCTCGAACAATTGTTCATGAAATTGTCAAAGACCAACTAGATTATTCGAAAATCTGCGCAAGGTGGGTCCCTCGCCTGCTTACAGAGGAGCACAAAACCAAGCGTATCGCATCAGTACTGACGTTTCTGGGACGTTATTCCGATGAAGGAGACTCTTTCCTGACTCGCATCATTACTGGGGACGAAACATGGGTTTGTTATGCATCACCTGAGAGTCAATGTAGTGGCATCATGCTCATTCACCAACCAAACCAAAAAAATTCACGACAGTTCTGTCCATCAGGAAACTCATGGCAACCGTTTGCTGGGATCGCCGAGGTGTACTGCTCATTGATTTTATGGCCCGTGGAGACACAGTTATTGCTAGTGCGTATTGTGAAACATTAAGGAAATTACGTCGGGCAATACAAAATCGACAGCGAGATCTATTGTCTACAGGCGTCATTTTACTTCATGACAATGCCAGGCCTTATGCAGCTGTGATAACACGACAACTTTTGCAGCAATTCAAGTGGGAAACCTTCGACCATCCCCCGTATAACCCGGACTTGGCCCCTCCGGATTTTCATCTCTTTGCGAAGCTTACAGACTTTCTGGCGGGAAAAAGATTTGATGGCGATGAAAATCTTAAAAGAGCCGTGACTACATATCTCAATACGCTGGCGGCGGAGGACTATGACGCTGGAATACAAAAACTCGTCCTACGTTATGACAAATGCCTAAATTTGCTTGGAGATTATGTGGAGAATTAGTGTAAAGTATGCTCATTCCAATAAAAATATGTATATTTGTTAATATTTACTCCTCTGTCTTTATTGCGCAAACGGGTACCACTTTCCGGATGGCCTTCGTATAACCCATACATTATTTGTAATCGTGCATATTTTCTCTTCCTCTGTTTTCCTTTTCCACGTATTTCTCATTGTACAAAATAATGTCTATTCTTTCCTCGGTGTGATTCACTTCCACTATTGTGTGAATATATTTTTGTCTCACTTCGGATCCACCTTCTAGATATTTGACTCTAAGTGATTCTATCCCCCTACAAAATCTTTATAGAGTTTACTCATTCACTGTTCTCCACATAATAATCAACGTTTCTCGTTATCTTTCTCCCTTTGACTTTATTCTCGGGTATAGACCTACATGCCTTTGCTGGCGGGACCTAGTGTTTACAGTGCACTAAGTCTTCTGGCATGGGCTAGAACAATTTTGTTACTTTCATTGATCTGTCTCTGTCTTATCCTTGGCTTTGACAAAATGAAAGTGACTGAGGTATTTAGCGATGCTAGTAATGCCATTCCTTACGCAGCCAGTCCCTGCTATGAATGGTGTGAAAATATTGCTCATAGGGTTGGTTGGTGCATGGGCTTGGCAGATTGATATGTAATAGCAACTTCTGGCTCGGTGAGGAAAGCAACTGGAAACTACCTCACTCCTCATTTACCTAGTACCCCTCTTCAGTGATGCCTAGGTCATCTATGACAGCTCATGGCGGAACTGTTGAGGATCCAACCAGCCTTCGGGCTGATGACTAAACATACACATACATAGACCTACATGAAGTGGAAGAGTAGCATTGATCAAATTGATCTCATTTCAGTGGCAGGTTATCGATGGCCTAGAATGAATACCTCGTATTTCACAAAGTTCTTCCTATCCATTATTCCCCTTAATACTAGTTACGCCTCCCAGCCACACATGAATATGCAGGCCATCAGAACAATTTTCGTTGTGTTCTATTTTCCTCGGCCGATGTATGAAAGAAAAGGAACCTTACCGTACCGTACTATAGGAAAGTATGTCTAGATGACGTATTTACTAACTCCTAGAGTATAATTTTATAAGGTTCATTTTCCTTTACTCGTAAGCATAGGAAGATAAACCCGACGAATATTGTTCTGATGGACTGCATATCCAAATGCGGCTGGAAGGCGTGACCAGTCTTAAGGGAAAGAATGGATAGGAAGAACTTTGTGAGATACGAGGTATTCAATCTAGACCATCGATATGCCAAACATTCTACCTTGTTAACTTGAAAGTTGATGAACAATGCGAAAACAAGTCTCAAAATGTTATAGTTTCCAAGATTAAATGTTGCTGATGTCGAAAAGGCCCAAAAATATTAAATAGTAGGTAGGAAATAAGAACTAGAACTGGACTGATAATGTTCTCCTAGAATGGCAATCCACCGAAATCGCGTACAACTGTAGGAAGGAACGATCGCTGACTTTCAAGAAAAATTTTCCACTAGAAAGTAAAAACCGGGCTTGACTGAAGGTAGTAAATGACATAAAACTATCGAGAACGATTCTAAAAGTATTCATAAAAAAGATATTAAGATTACGTTAGGAATGAAAATGTTGGATGCTACTCTCATTTACCCACCGCATGTGATCTCAACGTCCAAATCTACTCATACAATTAATCCACTTAGTTTCAACAATCGTGTTAATTCTTAAAAGCCGCGATGATTCTTTACGCTGACCATGCGTTACCCTGAAATCAGCAGGCCTTTAGACTTAGCAGCAGTGGCTCGTTAGCCCAAGAACTATCAGGCCTGTTCAGTTGTTCGTTTATGTCCATTCCTGACGTAGTATTTTCCTCATTATTATGGAAAATCTACTACTGTTCACATCTATCCGTGTCGATGAGCGTTCCGGTTACATTTCACAAGCACAAACAGGTTTCAGATAGTACGGAATTATTTTTCAGTCACATTAAAAATCGACATCCTTCTTCTTTTCCTGCCCCTTTTTGCCACACCTGTGGGGTCGCGGGTGCGAACTGCGTCGCACATGTGGATTTGGCCCTGTTTTAGGGCCGAATGCCCTTCCTGACGCCAACCCTATATGGAGGGTTGTAATCACTATTCCCTGTTTATGTGATTGGTAGTGTGGTATGTTGTCTCAGTATGATGAGGAGAGTGTTGGGACGGACATATAATCCCAGTCCCCGAGCCAGAAGAATTAATCAGAAGAGATTAAAATCCCCGAGCCGGCCGGGAATCGAACCTGCGACCCTTTCAACCGAGGGCCAGTACGCTGACCGTTCAGTCAACGAGTAGGACCATTAAAATCTACATTACTTTTCTTTATCTTGAATGTTAATAATGTCTAGGGTTATTTGAATGTTATTAAGCTGTTTTTTTTAGAACATGCCTGACTTCGCACCGACACAGATAGGCCTTATGGCGACGATGGGAGAGGAAATGCCTAGGAGTGGAACGGAAGCGGCCGTGGCCTCAATTAAAGTACAACCCCAGCCTTTGACTGGTGTGAAAATGGGAAACCACGGAAAACCATCTTCAGGGCCGCTGACAGTGGAGCTCACTATCTCCCGGATTCAAGCTCACAGCTGCGCACCCCTAACAGTACGGCCAACTCGCACGGTAAGCTGTTTGTGTAAGTCAACACCGACGTGGTATCTTAGGAGAGACAATGACTGGAGACAAGATGATCTTACAGCTCTCACAGTTCCATATTCAACCACGTATGCATAGTGCATGAAGGTCTCCTGGAGAAATGGTTTATACGTAGTAGTTATAGGATCTAAGGATGTCGAAAATTAGTTCCGTAAGTTCCCATTATGTTATACCAATTCATCAATAGTGAACATTTTGTGATTGTCTGGCCTGTTATGGCACTACAAAATTTCAGACCCTCCTACTGGGAAGTAATCATCTTGGTAAGCTCAAGGCGCTTGCTTGACTGTAATGGATAGTGGGAGATATTTTTTTCGCCATTGTGTTGGTGGTATCTCCCAGTAATTTAATATTTAATTACATAACTTCACGATATCCATACTGACGTAATGTATGGTAAAGAGTTCCATTTTCGTACCCAGGGTTGGACTCTCGGCTCACCCAAGTAAATGAATTCTGGTCTCAAAATCGGAATGGGTCCAACTGAGCTTTCTGAAGTCACCTGAAGAGCTGTTTGATACAGCACACATTGGAACTGATCATGAATGCAAAGAATTACGGTTGAAGGAAATATCACGGTAACCACGTAAAGCTATAAAATTGGAGGTCATCTGGCTTCGTAGAAGTCATTTTAGCAGGCTCTAGTCACTCACTGGTCTATAGGGGCCATGGGATTGTTTATTTCGCCATCGCTTTCCCGGTATCACGGAGTACTTTAGATTTACATTACACATGTTGGGTTTTCTTCAACGACAGTATATCTTCGTGCACCTTCATGTTATGCAAATTTGTAACAAGTAACGTACGTGCATTGGAACTGCAAGAATGCGTGATAAATATAATTTTCACACATTTCCTGGAATATTACTTGCTCACATTTCAGTTTTTATACGCACCAAGTAACTGCAGATGACTACAGAATATTTCAATGCAGCCACCCAGTTTGAAACAACAAGCGCATGGCATAGAAGGAGAGAGGAATATGATTTCTACACTCCTCCTACCACAGAACATCTACTAGACGGGCCAGTTTTAACCCCTGCAGTATGTCAGGGAGGTGGGTTGCGCCGTAAAAATCAAATGGAGTATTTTTGCGACTTCCAAATGGCAAGAGGTGCAGGTGAAGTCCAGCAGGCCCCCGTCATGCGATTATTAACAGTATAATACTCTTCTCATGCAGGGAGTTCAGTTATAGGGCTGCCAGCGAGGTTAGTTTTTCAAAGTTCCTCTTCAGAAACTCCATTGTATTTATCGCAAAGATAAATGTGCTTAATAATTAACTACTCTCCGTCTTAGGACACGTTGGAGTGCCACAACTTCGTCCTGGAGAACGATTCTTTAATTTGATCATACATCAACTGATATGGATCTCTCGCTTTTAAGAATTATGATTTTGGTGGGATTAAATCCTGTTCATATTCAACCTGAATGATACTTCCTTTTTGCATATGCAATTTTGCGATCTATTCCCAATAAGCTAGGCGGAGTGATTGCACTAGTAATATCTATCGCAATTCTTCTTATCCTTCCTTTCACTGCAAATAATAAATTCCCTGGAATCCAGTTTTATCCAGTTAATCAATACAGAATTTGAGCACCTTACCAATTACACTCCTCCGCCGACCTATTACGTAGAGGTTCACAGAGTGAAAGTAAAAGTATTGGTGATGAATGTCGCATTAATTACAACTTTGCAAGGTGGAAAAAGATTAAAATATTGTAGCCTATCCTTCATCATTGCAGACTTCATTAAGTCAAGATAGTTTCAACATGTGACGAGCCTCCGTGGCTCAGGCGGCAGCGCGCTGGCTTCTCACCGCTGGGTTTCGTGGTACAAATCCCGGTCAGTCCATGTGAGATTTGTGCTGGACAAAGCGGAGCTGAGACAGGTTTTTCTCCGGGTACTCCGGTTTTCCCTGTCATAATACATTCCAGCAACACTCTCCAATATCTTTTAATTTCTTCTGTCAGTCATTAATCATTGCCCCAGAGGAGTGCTACAGGCTTCGGCAGCCGGCACAAGTTATATCCTCGCCGCTAGATGGGGGCTTCATTCATTCCATTCCTGACCCGGTCAATGACTGTAAACAGGCTGTGAATTTCGGGTTTAAGTTTTACCATGTGCAGGATAACGAAATGAAAATGTTTGCAATTCCTTATGAATTTTAAAATTCGTAAGGAATAGTTTTCCAGCTTTCGTAGCTAGCACAAAATTGTATACCGAATTTTACAAAATGAGGAGTCAAACCATGATGTGGCAGACCTATAGAGGCCTAGATACTTTGGCAGGTAGTCAACCTCAAGGAGTTCGTAGATGAGGATCCATTGGCACTATATGATCCCACCTTATTGTTCTGCCTTCTTGAACAGGACAGCTTTCGACAGTACCACTTACCTTCCACTAATACTTCAGTGCATCTTGCCACAGACGATCAGAATAGACTTGAATTTAATTTTAAACCAATATTTTTGAAGAAGCACTGTAGATCTCTTGTTTCACCTGTTTCAAAACAAGGAATAAGTAAAAATGATTACGTTCAATCCGTCTAATAACCCTATAACTAACGCACCGGTTTGTTTTCATTAATTTGTGCATTGTCTGTTAAGAAAAAGTATATTCACGGAGCGAGTTGGTTGTACGATAATGATCATATATTACATAAGTCTTATTTCGGTAGGTGGATGGTTTGAACCCCCTTGTATACATATTTGTTTATCCATTTTCCCCCCATCAGCCGAATGCCGGTTCTAAAACAAAATTAAGGCCACGTCCGTTACATCCCCAAAACCCGCGGTGTAGACCTTCTGAATCATTGACATCTAGGCAAGCAGTCCACGAATTTTGACATTCGGTGTAGTATTAATAATATTGTACACTAGTGCCCAAATGAATATCATGTAAGAACTTCAGCCCTTCAGCCCACTGTTTACGGTCGTTATTTATCATGATCTTTTGAGCATATTATGCCATTATGTAACTACAGTTCAAACTTCAACATTACACTTGTTTATAAGGACATCCCCATACACGTGGGCTAGAATCTCTCCAGATTGCTCATTGTCTGATTCCTAGACGGTCATGAATTTTAAATTGCCTGCAGTGACCAGATGCTGTATAATAGCCCTCCAATGAGGTAACTGAGAAGATAAGTCAGTAGTAAATCAGGCCATTGCCCTCTTAAATAGCTCTCTTCGGGTTTCTTTCTCAACTCTAGGTAACTGTTAGTACCGCATCCAGCATTTGAGTATAGCTGCTTCATTTTCACTTATTCCAAATAAGGTCGGCTTATTTCTAAAACATCGAAGGTTACAATGCTCTTCCTACACATTATATTCCTTAACACTGGTGACGCCTCCCAGCCACATATTTATATGCAATCCATCAGAACCATTTTCGTAGTGTTCATAAGGAAGATCATAACATGAAGGAGAAGTTGGAATTCAAGAGGAGAAATTGGGGCAAGTATTAACAGGACGAGAGGTAAGGGGATGGAATAATTTATCAACCGAAATGTTCGATAAATTTCCAAGTACTTTGATAACGTTTAAGGAAAGGCAAAGTAAACATTTGATACGGAATCTGTCACATGGCCCTAAATGCAGATGATTGATTGATTGATTGATTGATTGATTGATTGATTGATTGATTGATTGATTGATTGATTGATTGATTGATTGATTGATTGATTGATTGATTGATTGATTGATTGATTGATTGATTGATTGAGAAAACAGTGCTGACTGTACATTTTTGCACCGTCCGGATCCATGGCTAAATGGTTAGCGCGCCGGCCTTTGGTCACAGATTTCCCGGGTTCGATTGCCGGCAGGGTCGGGAATTTTAACAATAATAGGTTAATTCCCCTGGCACGGGGACTGGGTGTATGTGTCGTCTTCATCATCTAATCATCATCATCATCACGACGCGCGGGTCACCTACGCGAGTCAAATCGAAAGATCTGCACATGGCGAGCCGAAATCCTCCGCACTAAAAGTCATAAGGCATTCCATTCCGTTGTTGCACCGACAGTATGTTGGCACGCGTTACCATGGATAATAAGCACATTTTGTGACATTTTTCACTGTCATTGTCCATCTTTGCTCAAGAACTAAATCCTGGCATATCACCTCCCTTTGGGCGTACCATTAAACGCAAATGATGCTTCACCACATTCCTCGGTTTAGTGGAACTCTGTCTCAGACTAACCTGGTTCTGAGCTGATAGTACAAACACTAAACCATGCAGTGATCTTGGATATACCGTCAGACATTTGCAGTGTTGCCACTTCCTGTTATGTTTCTGTTGAACAACCCTTATAAATACCAGTGCAGATTTCACAAACACAAAAGTTACCACACTTCGGACACGCGGTAAGTAGGCTATACGGGACGGTTCATCACGATGTTCTATAAACGTTGCACAAAACAACAAATAAGACAAAGCAGATTAATTAATAATGTACTGTAATCGTCCATGACAACAACACATGATATGCTCTAAGGTAGGTCCCGATTAGAATATCAACTCGTTATGTCGGAAAATGCAACGTGTTATCTGTAGGACACATCTTACCATCTGATTGCCGTTTTGTTCGCATTATATCATAATCGAATTTCAAAAGATGGCTTTCTTCTAAAACCTCGTATGACCCAATGCTCTTCCTATCGATTATATTCAATAAGACTGGTCACGCCTCCCAGCCTCATATTTACATGCAGTCAATGAGAATAATTTTCCTTGTGTTCATTTTCCTTTGCTGATGTGTAAAGGATAATTGACCTTACTATACGGTATTGTAGGGATTTGGTTTGCATGGAGAATTTACGTACTTCTACAGTATAATATATTTCAGATCCATTTTACCAATCAACTACATTGAGATTTAAAAATTACAAATAAAATCAAAAGTTAAAGCTTATTGGAAATATTATGGAACATTTCATACATTTACGAGCATAGTAAACCCACCAATGTGACGCAGTAGAAACTAGAGTTAAGTATTTCTAATTTGTGAATGTGTTAGTGTGTGATGGAGGTTGTAATACTTGGCTTATTTCTCCAATTCCTACTGCATGTCGCCTCGGTGTTTCCCAACTGGGAAAACCTCGTTCCTTTTCTTACTTTCTATAGTATTTGTGATTTGAAGAATCCGAATATGTACACATAACTGGTTGAGATATGCCTTTCACTGATATTTCTAACGTCTTGTTTCTATTAGAACGCCTTTCGTATTCCCAATTGGATTTGCGTTTTGGGAAATGAACCAGGATAAGTACGTGATTTGATATTTAAAATAATTCACATTATTGACAGAGATGGAGTGTGAACCCGCAGCGTTGAAATTAGTGTGCCTCTATACCGACTCCTAACCAGTTGAAAATACTTACCAGTTAGGTATTTTTTAATGCCTTGTAGTCTCCAAAGGGGCTGGTGAAGGTATTTCGAGCTGACGCAGTATATGCGACCTGTGCTTCTAATAGGATGGGGCCCTACATGTGATGAATTCTAATTATGAATAGGCAAATGTACCCAGACCCCGAGCCATCGGAATTAACCAATTAAAGTTAAAATCTTCGTTCCGGCCGAGAATCGAACCTGGGATCCTCTGGAACAAAGGCCAGCACGTTATTCATTTAGCAATGAAAATTAATTATTTTTTAAACAGTTTGATTATTACATGTATGAATCTTCAACTGGTTAGGGGTCGGTATAGAGGCACACTAATTTGAATGCTGTGGGTTCACAGCCCATCTCGGTCAATAATATGATTTATTTTATATCTCATATCTGGTCCTTATCCTGGTTAATTTTTCAAAACGCAAATAAGAATGGGAATATGAAGGACATTCCAACAGAAACAAACCAAAACCCAAACACCGTGGCACTACAGCCCTTGAAGGGCCTTGGCCTACCAAGTGACCGCTGCTCAGCCCGAAGGCCTGCAGATTACGAGGTGTCGTGTGGTCAGCACGACGAATCCTCTCGGCCGTTATTCTTGGCTTTCGAGCCCGGGGACAGTATTTTACCGTCAGATAGCTCCTCAATTCTAACCACGTAGGCTGAGTGGACCTCGAGCCAGCCCTCAGGTCCAGGTAAAAATCCCTGACCTGGCCGGGAATCGAACCCGGGGCCTCCGGGTAAGAGGCAGGCACGCTACACCAATACCACGGGGCCGGCTTTCCAATAGAAACAAGACGTTAGAAGTATCAGTGAAAGGCATATTTCAACCAATTAAGTGAGAACTAGGTTATTCAAATTCGTGACGATTAGTACATTTTAGAAGATACATTAACTCACGAAAGTGCTACTTACTGGGATTCCTTGGTAGTGAAAGATGAGGTACGCCCTCATAGTGAACACATAGTGAGTAAATTTCCAAAAGAGGAAAGTGGAAAGTTTCTCGGATCTTACTTCTTACCTGTCAACATAAAATCCAATGGCGCATGTTTCCTATACCCGATGAATAATTTCCTTACACTCCAGCCCATTTGGAGACTACAAGCCATTAAAAATGACCAAACTCGTAAATATCTTCACCATATTCACCATATGAGGAATGATACGAACTGTTGCACCTTTTCCTAGTGATTCTGATTTGTTCTTACTCTGGATCTTTCACTAGGTTCCTACAATCCGTATGTTCCTTGATCACAGGTGTGAGCGCAATCTGACACGAGTTGCAGTTTCATATAACACATTACCGTCGTAACATATTTGTTTTGGGATTTGTTGTTTTCCATAGTTCAAAAAATAGAGTTATGAATTTACAGGAATGCTTGGTCCACTGGACTTCTTTTAAAATATAGAAAACACATCAGTGCTCAAAACGAAAGCTGGTCGTATATAAGACGTATAGGGTCGCCTTATGGGTGCAGTAGCAAAGAAGAAATTAGGTATTGCAACAAAAGGTAGCGGAAGTAAGACGTGTGGTATCAGATAGACCTCAAATAATATTCAAGAATATAACAAACCTGTATTTTCAAATATAGCTCTTGTGCAAACATGAAATGCCCATTTTAAACGCCAGATTCATTAACCATGCTGTGAATACTTCTGCTAATATTGGACAAACGTCCACGTGCACTGCAGTCATATTATACGTACCTTTCCTTTTCCTCACTTACTTGCCGAACTTTAGCTTTTGATACATTCTAAATATTATTGTATACGAACAGTTAATAATTACATATAGTGATGTA
Source organism: Anabrus simplex (assembly GCF_040414725.1). NCBI lineage: Eukaryota > Metazoa > Arthropoda > Insecta > Orthoptera > Tettigoniidae > Anabrus > Anabrus simplex. The sequence goes on from NC_090266.1 coordinate 415,616,041, forward strand.
TTATAGATCATTTAAGTTCTCGTAAAGTGTGCTGAGTGACGATTCGAAGATTCTCTTAATTCTTGGGCACGTAGAATATTATGAGGACGATTAAAAATCACTGAAAACCGATTTCCATCATATAACAAAATACAGACGATGAGATAAGGAAGGATTACAACAAAAGTGTGAAAATAGGGGATGCTCTTGAAACTGGACACACCTGTTAATACTTTCGAGAATATCGTCGTTGCCGGGACAAAACTTCCTATGTCATAATGTTTTGGAGATATACTGACCCGCAGCACATACATTATGAAGAGCGAGAATGCCTTGACAATATTCACACAATATTGCACCTTAGATGACAGAACCTTAACGGCCAAAGTTCTAAGCTAAAATATTTCACATAGGAGGTACTGTCCCGGCAGCGGCGATATAAAATTTAATTGAGTGGTATGACAGCTTTTACGGAACGTGTATTGTCGTCAATGTACTAAACGTAAAAGTTAGTATTACCTTCACTTAGAAGAGAATATGTTTATAATTACGAGTTTAAAGGTGAGAAGGTGGAGGAGACCAATTAAATTACATCAACGATTATGAAGAGAGCGATATTTGTTTTCATGTAAAAAAAAAAGGAAATTGTTCCCATTCAAACATGCGGTTTGAAGCTGATTTAGATAAGTTTTCACATCTACACTCCCTGAAAAATGTAGAATTAGGACAATAACTATATTGGTAGGTTCCACTAACATTACATACAAGAAACACACTCAGTAAAATTTGCAACATTTGTTAGAATCGTAGATTACGGGTCAAGGGCATTTCCTATTACAGGTTTCTAGAATTATTTTTTTGCTATGGGCTTTACGTCGAACCGACACAGATAGGTCTTATGGCGACGATGGGATAGGAAAGGCCTAGGAGTTGGAAGGAAGCGGCCGTGGCCTTAATTAAGGTACAGCCCCAGCATTTGCCTGGTGTGAAAATGGGAAACCACGGAAAACCATTTTCAGGGCTGCCGATAGTGGGATTCGAACCTACTATCTCCCGGATGCAAGCTCACAGCCGCGCGCCTCTACGCGCACGGCCAACTCGCCCGGTTTTCTAGAATTTCTTGAGGTGTATGACACTTCTCAAGTCATATAACAAACAAGTCAAATTAGTCCTATCTTTTGCTTAAGTTACGAGTAATGTTAACACTGCACTCATCGAACATGGACGCGTAGGAGGAAGTTGACAGTAGAGTTTTGATTTCCTTACCGCACGAAAGAATAACTGCGAATTTGTGTGCAAGTATCGACTGACGTGAAAGCAGCGTTCGGTTCCCGGTCCATCCAACAGCATTAATTCTGGAGCAAGGGCTGGATCGGTGATCAGTTAGCCTAGTGAGATGAAATGGGGAGCTTAACGATTTGGGAGGTAGAAACCCGATCAAGAAAACCAATAAATACGGTGCGGATGTCAATAAGGTATACCACGTGCATTCCAATAACGGCACATCATTTGGCTGGCAGCAGTTGTCTTGGATTTCCATGGCTCCTACTGAACTACTGAGTGTGTGGTATAAATGCTATAAAGTAGAATGTTAGAAATAGTAATTAAAAAAACTCTGGTTTTAATTAATGGACCTAAGTGTGTATGATTTTGACTACTGAAGACATCCATTGTTTGCATAATAAAACTTGTTCCTCACAAACAGTATTCACTTCTGATGTTGAAAGGGCATGAACCCTATTCTCGTATAATGTTACTTACGTATCGACGACCTAATTCTATTACCACGTATCTTACAATGCTGTTCCTACCCATTATATTCTTACACTTGCCACGCCTCCTAGGCACATACCGATGACTTACTTCTAAAACCTCGTATCTCCGAATGCACACGGAAGATTTAAAAGTATGTGTTCAAAATATCTCTATGAAACGAGCTCGTAATGCGACAGTCTTCTTCTTCTTCTTCTTCTACTAATGGTCATTCTTCTTCTGCTTCTTCTTCTTCTCCTCCTTCTTCTCCCCATGGTCTTTCTACTTCTTCCTTTCCTTATTATTATTATTATTATTATTATTATTATTATTATTATTATTATTATTCATCAGTAGTGTTAGAAAGTACTCAGCTATGGTTTTCCTGCATAGTTATCCTTATCCCTATCCCCATTTTGCAATGTTTTTCACCCACAGCAAACACATGAAAACTGAACATTCGTCAATGTGATATACTTCTGGAATTGGACAAATTAATTGTAAATATTAGTAGGTTTATCTACATTATTATTATTATTATTATTATTATTATTATTATTATTATTATTATTATTATTATTATTATTATTATTATTATTGAAATTGTAATTCGTTCTTTGTTGTATGTTAATTCCTTCGCAGGAAGCAAAATGTTAATTTATATTGTGTATTATAATAGTTATTTTTATGTATAGCAGGATAGCATAGTACCGTAGTAATTTGTTTCAGTCTCTTTTTTCATTTATTCGGTATGTTATATATTTTTATGTTAATTATGTATTTCACTGGTTAAGTGTAAGATAGGGACACGTGTCCCTAACTTTGCCAGTTAAAATAAATCATGTCTATCTATCTATCTATTCATTATCTTCCATAAGTCCGACTCGTTGGCTGAACGGTCAGCGTACTGGCCTTCGGTTCAGAGGGTCCTGGGATCGATTCCCGGCCGGGTCGGTGATTTTAATCTTAATTGGTTAATTCCAGTCCGCCTCTGTGGTGTAGTGGTTAGCGTGATTAGCTGCCACCCCCGGAGGCCCGGGTTCGATTCCCGGCTCTGCCACGAAATTTGAAAAGTGGTATGAGGGCTGGAACGGGGTCCACTCAGCCTCGGGAGGTCAACTGAGTAGAGGTGGGTTCGATTCCCACCTCAGCCATCCTGGAAGTGGTTTTCCGTGGTTTCCCACTTCTCCTCCAGGCGAATGCCGGGATGGTACCTAACATAAGGCCACGGCCGCTTCCTTCCCTCTTCCTTGCCTATCCCTTCCAATCTTCCCATCCCTCCACAAGGCCCCTGTTCAGCATAGCAGGTGAGGCCGCCTGGGCGAGGTACTGGCCATCCTCCCCAGTTGTATCCCCCGACCCAGAGTCTGAAGCTCCAGGACAGTGCCCTTGAGGCGGTAGAGGTGGGATCCCTCGCTCAGTCCGAGGGAAAAACCGACCCTAGAGGGTATACAGATTACGAACGTACGACTAATCATACAGCCTAGTACATCGTAGAGTATCGGGAGAGTTCATAATTCTCAACCTTCCTGCATCATTTACTCATACAGTGATATTACTACAATTGAAGGTGCGAACTTCCTTCAAGTTTCTTCTCTGAAGGTGCTCAAATACGACAGCCCCGTGTCGGTAGATTTACTGGCACGTAAAAGAACTCCTGCGGGACTAAATTCCGGCACCTCGGCGTCTCCGAAGACATTGAAAAGTAGTTAGTGGGACGTAAAGCAAATAACATTATTATTATTATTATTATTATTATTATTATTATTATTATTATTAGTATTATTATTATTATTAAGTTTCTTCTCGCTGTGCCGTAAATTATGCACTTTAGGACTAACGCCACTATTGCTGTAGCAAAATTTTAAGCTGTTATGTTTGAGTAAGTGACTTCTTCTTATTCTTCTTTATATGTTTACCCTCCAGGGTCGGTTTTCCCTCGGACTCAGCAAGGGATCCTACCTCCACCGCCTCAAGGGCAGTGTCCTGGAGCTTCAGACTCTGGGTCGGGGATATAACTGGAGAGGCTGACCAGTACCTTGCCCAGTAGGCCTCACCTGCTATGCTATGCGGGGGGATGGGAAGATTGGAAGGGATATATAAGGAAGAGGGAAGGAAGCGGCCGTGGCCTTAAGTTAGGTACCACCCCGTCATTTGCCTGGAGGAGAAGTAGGAAACCAGAGTAAGTAACTACTTATGAAAACTGTCAAGAAGTCATAGAATGATACCTCTCCCTATATTTCAAACATTTTGTGTGATTCATACTTTCTGTGGAAATGTGCGAGTATCTACGCCAGTGGTACTCATACAATCTTACATCTACGGTTTATCCATCACACATTCCTTCCTAGAGGATATATTTTGTGGCTGAAAAGCAGTCCTTGCCTATCTATACAAAGGTACACATTTGAAGAGAATATTTACTTATTAATTGTTGTATAATAATAATAATAATAATAATAATAATAATAATAATAATAATAATAGCTTTTCCGTTCCACTAACTACTTTTTCGGTTTTCGGAGACGCCGAGGTGCCAGAACTCAGTAACGCAACAGTTTATTCACACCTGAAAATATACCGACACGAAGCTGACGTATTTGAGCAACTTCAAATATCTCCGGACTAGCCGAAATCGAACCTGGAAACTTGAACTCAGAAGACGAGCTCTGTACCAACTGAGCTACTCGTCTATTCATTAAGTGTTTACATATCGTCGGCTTACTTCTAATACCTCGTATGTTACAATGTTCTTCCTACCCATTATATTCCTTTACACTGGTCACGCCTCCCAGCCACATATTTATATGCAGTCCATCAGAACCTTTTTCGTAGTATTCATTTTCCTATGCTCGCGTGTAAAGGAAAATGGACCTTACCATACAGTACTGTAGGGATGTTGTTTTCGTGGCGAATGTAAGCACTCCTACAGTTTAACGTATTTAAGGTTCACTTTCCATTACACACTACCACAGGAAAATAAACACAACGAAAATTGTTCTGATGGACTGTACATCCATATATGGCTGGGAGGCGTCACCAGTCTTAAGGAAGAAAATGGATAGGAAGTGCATTGGGAGATACGAGGTTTTAGAAGTAAGCCATCGATATATTTTCACTGTAGGCTACTATGCGTCTCGTCACCAAATAACCGTGATAGAGTTATGTGCCGGGGCCGATGACCTAGATGTTAGACCCCTTTTAATAACAAGCATCATCATCATTAATTGTGTGCCTCCATAATACCCCGTTTGAACCTGGCTTTGTTATTCTGCTTCCCTTCATTTTTGTTGAAATCTTACAATATTAGCTTGAAATATAGTTTCCCAGGTATCTCTAATTCCCTTTGTTCTGAACTACGCTTGAATGAATTGTACGTACGCTGATAACAAGCGAAACTTTACACAGTATTCGCTCGTTTCTCTTCCTTACAGGTAACTTTCCACCATTTTCTCTAACTTTCTCTAAGTGACAGTATTCCGCGGTTTAACCGCTTGTGTTGGAGTGCAATAACCCGGAGCTAAAAACGGAGCAAAGTACGAATTACTTGGCATGCGAGTTCCTTTCAACGTAAATTGAACTCACATATTTAGCATTCTTGCCCCTCTGATATTCTAGTTCAGGGCTGCCTGATGTACCTAATATTTAAATCACCTTGATATTTGATATTTCAAGGCCTAATCGTGGAACTTTTCATTTCTTGTCGAGTTATAGGCCTACCTCGTTTAGTTGGCACAACGGACATCATTCTCTATGCAGATATAGGTGCATATTTAATCAATATTGTACCAGCATATCGATGGCTTACTTCTAAAACCTCGTATCTCCCAATGCACTTCCTATCCATTTTCTTCCTTAAGACTGGTCACGCCTCCCAGCCACATATGGATGTACAGTCCATCCGAACAATTTTCGTTGTGTTCATTTTCCTATGGTGATGTATAAGGGAAAATGAAACTAAAATACGTTAAACTGTAGGAGTGCTTAAATTCGCAACGAAAACAACATCCCTATAATACTGCATGGTAAGGTCCATTTTCCTTTACACGTCTGCACAGGAAAATGAACACTACGAAAATGTTTCTGATGGACTGCATATAAATATGTGGCTGGGAGGCGTGACCAGTGTTAAGGAATATAATGGGTAGGAAGAGCATTGTAACATACGAGGTTTTAGAAGTAAGCCGACGATATCTTGAAATAATTCTTTTTTTGCACTTGTCAAACACTTAATTTAATTAATTCTAAGTAGTTTTCGAATACATTATGTTATAATCTTGAAATCCATTTCATTCCCTTTTCTAATGTTTTTGGGTACTTGCTCATGTACTGTATACTTAAAGACCGTCGGGACTAAAACTAGTGAGACGTGGAGTTATTCAATAGTGGCCACTTCACTGTGCCACCTAAAACTTCCACCACTATTACTGAATATGAATATGAAGACGCCTTTCTCCGGCTTTTTTCTCACCAAAAGCTCCTTTTCTGTACGTGTTCTAGCAATGTTTAATACCTTATCAACAAGGAGAACCTAGACATCTTTGTATCGTTTCCTTCCTTCTGTCATGATAATTATTTATCATGTAACGTAATTTTCTTTCTTTTTCTTTCCTGTTTCTTCTTCTTTATTTAGTGTAAATGAGTTTTCCTTTGTTAATGTAGTTCTTTATGTAAATATTATTATGTATATTGTATATGTATATTATTATGTATTATGTATATCGTCGGCTTACTTCTAAAACCTCGTATGATACAATGTTCTTCCTACCCATTATATTCCTTAATACCGGTCACGCCTCCCAGCTACATATTTATATGCAATCTATCATAACCTTTTTCGTAGTGCTCATTTTCCTGTGCAAACGTGTAAAGGAAAATGGACCTTACCATACACTATTGTAGGGATGTTGTGTTCATGGGGAATTTAAGCACTCCTACAGCTTAACGTATTTAAGGTTCATTTTCCATTGCACGTAACTATAGGAAAATGAACACAACGAAAACTGTTCTGATGGACTGTACATCCATATGTGGCTGGGAGTCGTGACCAGTCTAAAGGAAGAAAATGGATAAGAAGTGCATTGGAAGATACGAGGTTTTAGAACTAAGCCATCGATATGTAATATATAGTATTGTACAGTTTTTATTGTGTATATTTGTGTCCTTCGTAAATATTTATTTATCTTTCATTTTATATAAATATCTATTGTACATATTTCTATCTTTGTAAATCGGAGTTATACTGTTGCTGATCCTGAATAAATAAATAAATAAATAAATAAATAAATAAATAAATAAATAAATAAATAAATAAATAAATAAATAAATAAATAAATAAATAAATAAATAAATAAAAATATGTATATCTATAATTAACTGAACGCTTAGCAATACAGCCCTGAAGGCCCTGGCCTACCAATCGACCGCTGCTTAGCAGATTACGAGGTGTTCTGTGGTCAGCACGACGAATCCTCTCGGCCGTTATTCTTGGCTTTCTAGGCCTGGGCCGCTATCATAACGTTGTTAAATATCCTCAATTCTAATCACCTAGCCTCAGTGAAACACGAACCAGCCCTCAGATCAAGGTAAAAATCCCTGGCCTGTCCGGGAATCAAACTCGGGGCCTCTGGGCAAGACGCAGGCACACTAACCCTACACTACGGGGCCGGAAATCTATATCCACCTAGAATAACTTTTCCTGACTGACTGACTGACTGACTGACTGACTGACTGACTGACTGACTGACTGACTGACCCATCATCGCCGAGCCAAAATTACTGCACATGTAGAAATGTTGGGGATACATTCATATTATGATGTAGGTGCTCACTAAGGGAGTAACTTTGGATACTCCGTCGCTAAGGGATGTAAAGGAGGGGATGACTTTAAAAAATGACTGTATCTCTATCACGAAAACTGAAAATTGGTGTTCGGAATCTGCTTTAAAAATAAATGAACACGTATTTTTTGTTTCCGGAAAATCCTGTAACGATGGGGGGTGAAAAAAGGTGAAAAATAGGTTGAATACCTTTTATGTGGATACATACATCTCAAAAACGTAACATGTCACAAACGTGAAAACTGGTAATTGGTATCTCCGGTAAAACACATTTTTCTGAAAGTCCACTTAAGGGAAAGTGTTAAAGTGTGTATATTTTTAAATGAGCATACATACAATATATCTCAAGGACGTAACACCTTCTACACGTAAATATTGGTATTTTTAACCTCTTTTAAAAATGAAAGCAACACGCATTTGTTTGCTTTCGTAAAAACACTTCAGGGGTCGGGGGGGGGGGGTTGCAATAAGACTGCAAAAGCTGTTCAATTATTTTTATGTGGATACTTATATCTCCAAAACTGAAGATGTTACAGAAGTGAACATTGGTATTTGGAATCTTCTTTAAAATAAGGAAATACGTATTTCTTTGTTTTCGGAAACATATTCTTAGAGAGCGGATAAAGTTGAGAAAGGTGTTGAATGCCTTTTTGAGGATATTTATATCTAAAAAACTGGAGATGTTACAGTCGTGAAAAGTTTTATTTGATATCTCCTTTAACAATAAATGTACTCGTATTTTTGGTTTTTGGAAACCTACTTAAGGGAGGTGAACAGTACTGAGAAAGTTGGGTGAATTTTTAAAATGTGTATGTCTCAATAACGTAATATGTTACAGACGTGAAAATTGGCATTTTAATACCTTTTCTAAATATAAAATAACCTGTATTTTTTTCGGTAAAATCACTTGCGAGGTGGGGGAAGAAGGGACTGAAGTAAGTTGAATTATTTTTATTAGGATACTGGTATCTCAAAATCTGAAGTTATTATAGACGTGAAAATAGGTATTTGGAATCTCTTTTTAGAAATAAAGAAACACGTATTATTTCGTAAAATTGATTTTGATGATGATACTTATACCTCAAAAAATTGATGATGTAACACACATGAAAATTTATATTTTGGAATATTCTCTAAAACTAAAGATACGTGTATTCTTTTGTTTTCGAAAAATCTAATTAAGGCTGGGTGAATGAATTTTAAAATAGTTTAATTCGTTGTATGTGCATACCTACATTACACAAACGGGGGATTTCCGGACGTGAAAATTGGTGTTTGGAATCTCCTTTAAAAATAAGTAAACATGCACGTTTGTTGGGGGAAGGAGGGAATTAACTTAAGGCTGTGTAAAACGAGTTGAATTCTTTTTATAAGGGTACAAATAAGAAGTGGACTTAAAACTATAAACCGCTAATGGGTTTCGACTGGGGGATGAGAAATGATGACATAAAGATACGTTTATATGAAACTGTTTGAATTATGAAGTTGAAATATCAAACGGTATCCTAGGTGTTAAGTAACAGAAGGTCTGAAACAAATTTAACCCCTCAGAGAGTTAAATCGGGCTAAGATCCGGAAACAAATATAATAATTCCTTCCTCCGAACGGTTTAACGTAAGAAGACAAAATTCCAAATAGGGGTATATATTTTTAATTCTATGTGTGAAATATGAAATATGTTTTAACGTTCAACCACCAAGGTGTCAAATGAGGTTAGCTCCTTAAACTAAATTATTCATCCCTCCAAAACAGCTTGGCATACGAAGTTGTAATTTTACGAGTATTATCTTCTTTCCTAGGTGTAATATACTGTATCGCCGGCTTACTTCTAAAGCCTCGTATGTTACAATTTTCTTCCTACCCATTATATTCCTTAACACAGGTCACGCTTCCCAGCCACATATTTATATGTAATCCATCATAACCATTTTCGTAGTGTTCATTTTCCTGTGCAGGCGTGTAAAGGAAAATGGACGTTGCAATACAGTATTGTACGGATGTTGTTTTCGTGGCGAATTTAAGCACTCCAACAGTTTAACGTATTTATGGTTTATTTTCCTTTGCTCGCAACAATAGGAAAATGAACCCAACGAAAATTTTTCTGATGGTCTGTACATCCATACGGGGCTGGGAAGCGTGACCAGTCTTAAGGAAGCAAATGTATATTAAGTGCACTGGTGGATACGAAGTTTTAGAAGTAAACCATCGGTATATTTCAAAGGATTTCTCCCCTGAGAGGTACAGACGGTAGTTGACTCTCAAAAACACAATATCCATTCTTCCTGAACAATTTCGGGCAAGAACTATAAAGTTAATAAACATTTCAAAACATTCACCCCACAAAAAGGTATTCATTCCTCCATTACTGTTCAACGTACAAAATCAAAATTTCACAGATTGGTCGCTTTTACATCCTGGATGTTAAATAAGATAGGGTTTAAAACATTCAAATTCTTCCGTGTGGTGTTAAAATGAGTGTCAGATCGGAAAATAAATAATCATTTCCTCCAAACCGCTTGTTATCATACGAACTGAGGGCGTATTTTGCAGGATCAGCTGACGGTGGACCCTCCAAAATGTAAAACTTTGAATAATAACTTTAATTTTAAAACTGTAGCGAAGCAAGGTATAAAAATATACGGCTTATATCCTTAATAAACGATTTGGTAAGAAGAGCTGAAAACTAATAACTTCTTTCCTTTTGGTGGCAGTAGCCACCTTATTTCATTTTTATAGCTGGGTGAACACACTTTTATTATACATATTTAATATAGTCATAATTATGAAAATCAAGGCTCGAAGTTTGCGAAGACTTTTAGTTGGATGTAAAAAGTTTTGGAATTGTATACTAGAATGAGAACGTTTTGAAAATGACTTCATCATTTGGATTAAGGTAATATTATAATTATAGGTATATTTTCCTGACAGCAGACATCACAAATCATAGATATATAGCTGTCTAGCAAAGATTGGTAGATTAATCAGGAACCAGGGGAAGAAGCACATTCTTCTCACAATCAAATGACAATCGATATTCGAACTGTTTTTTCTTCAGGAGTTTTAAGGTTTTCAGAAAATGCCTTTTGCGTATTCACCATAAACTTTGTCATGAGTTCAGTTTTTTCAAGAGGCAACTTACGTGCGACAATTATGACGTTAAATCTGATGCACTCCGAGCATGCATCCGTTGCTGGATATTTGAAGCCAGTATTAGGATATCTAGCAAACACCTTTCTAAAAAATCCATATTCAACCTACAGATCCTTGTTTTTTGTACTATAATGCTTTCATAACTTTTTTATTGCTACTGTCACCGGTTAGATGTTGTCGTTCAGACCTTTCTATACCATAGTGATTCATTATGCTTCTTGAAAACATTTATAAGTTTATCACGACCTCTATTTTCTTTAAGTATGCTGCCCGAGTTCATAAATTCTTAGATTCTGTATTCGAAATCTTGAGATTCCATGTATGTTCGCAAACGCAGTACTACAGACTGAAGTCACACGTTTGCTTCCTTTTTACAAAATAACCTATAGTAACTGAATTTCCTGATTGAATGCCTTTGACGGAACGCCTTATTGTAGGAATACTTTGCGTAGTGTGCTTCAATACGAATTTATTTTCGTCTAATTTTTTAAATAGTTAGCATAGAAGGCTGCATGAAATTGTTGTATATCATGCATTGTCAAATCATTACAACCATAAACACACTGTTCTTGACTACATTTCGGAAGATTATCGAGATAATCAGGCCTATATCTGGAAAGAAATAGCAGGGTTGAGTGCTTCACAGGGTTCAGGCGCTGTCTTTCGGACCCCAACAAGGCAGGTTCGAACCTGGTTCAGTTCGGTGGTATTTGATGGTGCTCAACGACGTCTGCCTCCTGTCAGTATACCTACTGGCATGTAAAACAACTGCGTGACTAAATTCCGCCACCTCGACGTCTCCGAAAACCGTAAAAGTAGTTAGTGAGACGTAAAGGTAATAACATTATTATTATTATTATTATTATTATTATTATTATTATTATTATTATTATTTGCTAGCGGCGTTACGTCGCACGGACACAGATAAGTCTTATGGCTATGATGAGATAGGATAGGCCTGGGAGTTGGAAGAAAGCTGCCGTGAATTTTATTAAGCTACAGCCCCATTATATGCCTGGTCTGAAAATGGCAAACCATGGAAAACCATCTTCAAGGCTGCCGACAGTGGGATTCGAACCCACTACCTCCCGGATGCAGGCTTACAACCTCCCGCCCCTAACCGCACGGCCTATTATTATTATTATTATTATTATTATTATTATTATTATTATTATTATTATTATTATTATTATTACCGAGCTCGATAGCTGCAGTCGCTTAAGTGCGGCTAGTATCCAGTAATCGGGAGATAGTGGGTTCGAACCCCACTGTCGGCAGCCCTGAAGATGGTTTTCCGTGGTTTCCCATTTTCACACCAAGCAAATGCCGGGGCTATACCTTAATTAAGGCTACGGCCGCTTCCTTCCAATTCCTAGGCCTTCCTATCCCATCGTCGCCATAAAACCTATTTGTGTCGGTGCGACGTAAAGCAAATAGCAATATATATATATCGTCGCTTCACCGGTAAAAGGTTGTAATCCACAAAGCTCTTCCTATCCATTATTCTCCTTAAGACTGGTCACGCCTCCCAGCCACATATGGATATGCAGCCCATCAGAACAATGTCCGTTGTGTTCGTTTTCCTATGCCGACGAGTAACCGAAAATGAACATTACATGCATTATACAATAGGAGTGCGTAAATACGTAATGCAAGCATACATTCGTATAGTACGGTACAGTAAGGTTAATTTTCCTTTACACAAGGGCATAGGAAAATGAACACAACAAAATTTGTTCTGATGGACTGCATAACCATATGTGGCTGGGAGGCGTGACCAGTCTTAAGGAGAATAATCGATAGGAAGAGCTTTGTGGATTACAACCTTTTACCGGTGAGGCGACGATATTCTTATTGAAAAGAATTGCATTAAAATAATTAATACTGAAATTATTTTACATTATTTATACCAACTATTCAATTTCTTCGAAACTGTTTAAAGCATTAGGACTCGCACCTTCGGATAAAAAATTACAGGTACATTTAATTCTTATATTTCTCTTCGTTTTTTCCTCCATTTTGACAGATAATTTCGTTTCTGCGACCTCTACCAGGAGGCGAGAGCAACACAGCATATGCAGTGTTACTAATTGCTGAAAACTTAAATTGACCTTGCGGGGAAAATTAAAAAAAGGATGGAGAGCGTTTTGGAACCCATCACGTAGGAAAAGTTATAGTTTTGGAGCAGTACTCTGGTGGAAGATGAGAATTTTGAAAAAAGGTATAATCTACTTTGAAGCTATGTTACACAGCGAAAAACAAATTTTAGCCATAAAATGGGTAATAGATTTGTTAAAAGAGTTCGTTAAGAGATTAAAACCGTCATTAACTATTTTTATAAAATTTGGAAGGAAGCAGTTTTGGAAGTGGTTTTCTTCATCCACTCTATTTAATTATTTTTCAGAAGCTCTCTATTGTATAGTTCACGTTGTCTCTCAATGTATGAAACTGTGTGGTTTCTGTTTCTTTTAGAAGAGATATATTTACACATTCGAATCAAGCTCCGTGTACCTCTCGACTACGAGAATACCTCATTACAGCCTTAGCAGAACGATATGTGAGCTAACGATTATACACGATATGTACATGTTCTCTAGTTTATCTTATTTTCTTCACACTTCGGCCGAGGAATATTACGAATATTAGTGGTGTGTAATTCTATATAATCGCAGACAATTACATTTTAGATATTGAAGTGATCGTAACAAAAAACCATGGTGCTACAGCTCCGTTGGGCCTTTGCCTACCAAGTGACCACTGCTCAGCCCGAAGGTCTGCAGTTTACGAATGGTCAATGAGACGAATCCTCCAGGCCGTTATTCTTGATACTGATCATGAAGTAAAACAAAATAATTTAGTGAACAATTTTGGACTAAAAGTTGAAAGGTACAGAATCTCACGTGTTAGTAGTGGATTATGTGTTTTATCGATAACATCAGTACACTTAGGATTATATGTATGTCAGATGGTAGTTGACCATGCAGTTATTAGAATTAAAAGACTTCTAGATTGCAGCTCTGTAGCATAGAAGATTTTAGTTCCGGTGTCACCGGCCGTAAAAGCTTACATTATTTCACGTACCTTAAAATTCTGTAAACATCTGATTCTGGGATTGAACGATTGGTAATCCCGACTTCAAACACCGGGCTCCAGGTTCTATTCCCTAACGAACTATGGGATTTGAACAATGTACAGCTAATTCCTGTGCGTCGGAGGCTGGGTACTTCTTCAGCATTCAATATTCGTGCATCGCTCACACTACAGACTAAACCTCCCTACAATGCAATGACGCGGAGTTTAGTTCGCACGACAGGCGCAACCCGCGTACGGGTGCAATTGCTCCAAGAAATTATTGTTAATTCTGACTTTCCTGGAAATATCTGAGTGGGCATTTATGTGAAAAGAAGGTTAGTGTGTTTTTACAGGCATTTTATAGTGTTACATATGTTTTGACTACTTTTTCGATCGAGTAAGAAGCTTTAAACTTGTATTAGCTTTGCAGACAGAAAAATGCTTCCTTCTTAACAAGATATCGTCGGCTTACTTCTAAAACCTCATATCGATGGTTTACTTTTAAAACTTCCTTTGTCCCAATGTTCTTCCTACCCATTATATCCCTTAACACTGGTCACGTCTCCCAGTCACGTATTAATATGCAGTCCATCAGAATAATTTTCGTTGTGTTCATTTTCCTGTGCAAACGTGTAAAGAAAAATGGACCTTACCTACAATAGTGTAGGGATGTTGTTTTCATGGCGAATGTAAGCACTCCTGCAGTTTAACGTATTTAAGGTTCATTTTCCTTTACACGCCAGCATAGGAAAAATGAACACAACGAAAATTGTTCTGATGAACTGTACATCCATATGTGGCTGGGGGGCGTGACCAGTCTTAAGGAAGAAAAGTGGTAGGAAGTGCATTGGGAGATAAGAGATTTTAGAATAGCCCATCGATATGACTAATGAAATTGATCGAACAAATGACCAAGTCTTTCAAACTTCTACAGTCATAAGGTAAATCAACAACGTGCTAGCCCGATTACTGGAAGCAAAAATACAGAGAAAGAGGTGGTTTATAGTACATAGTTCATTCTAAACGATGAAAAAAATGAAATGGCGTATGGCTTTTAGTGTCGGGAGTGTCCGAGGACATGTTCGGCTCGCCAGGTGCAAAGTCTTTTGATTTGACGCCCGTAGGCGGCCTGAGCGTCGTGATGAGGAAGAAATGATTATGAAGACGACACACACATTCAGCCCCACTGCCAGAGAAATTAACCAATGATGGTTAAAATTCCCGACCCTGCCGGGAATCGAACCCGGGACCCCTGTGACCAAAGGTCAGCACGCTAACCATTTAGCCTTGGAGTCAGACATTATAAACGACGAACAATAAATCGATGGCTTACTTCTAAAACCTCGTATCTCCCAATGCACTTGCTGTGCATTTTCTTCCTAAAGACTGGTCACGCCTTCCAGCCACATATGGATGTACAGTCCATCAGAACAATTTTCATTGTGTTCATTTTCCTATGGTCATGTGTACAGGAAAATTATCCTTAAATACATTAAACTGTAGGAGTGCTTAAATTCGCCATGAAAACAACATCCCTACAATACTGTATGGTAAGGTCCATTTTCCTTTACACGTCTGCACAGGACAATGAACACTACGAAAAAGGTTCTGAAGGATTGCATATAAATATGCGGCTGGGAGGCGTGACCAGTGTTAAGGAATATAATGGGTAGGAATAACATTGTAACATACGAGCTTTTAGAAGTAAGCCGTCGAAATATCTCCTGTATTCCCTAAAATCAACAGAAACAATACCTTCATGTCGATGTAGAAACAAAGTACTGAAAGGCGAAATTGGTCTCTACAGTGTTCCTAACTTAATACACCAAAATGTAATTAGCAAAAATAAAACTGCAATATATGTTGATATGTTCTCTTGACAGGGTCGCTGGTTTAATTACCGGTAGGTTCGGGGATTTTAATTGATTCTGGTTTATTTCTCTGTCCCGGGAACTGGGTATTCCTTTTTTATCGCTAATAGTTTTAACGTCTCACTAACACATCGAAGGTTTTCGGCAACGCAAGGATAAAAAAGGACTAGGATTGGGAAGGTAGCGGCAGTAGCGTTAAGTAATATATAGCCCCAGTATTTGCTTCGTATAAAAGTGGGGAACTACCGAATAACCATCTTCTGGAAGGGTATTTGAGATTTTCTAACAGTGTCCTCGTCATGTTCACTCGACACACCACACCAACACCCAGCACAGAATTACTCAAGAGTAAATATATCCCTCCATATAGGGTTGGCATCAGGAAGGACATCTGCCTATAAAAAGGTTCAAATCCACGTGTACGACACCGTTAGCACCTGCAACTCCTAAGGGTGTGCCCTACATATCTCTGAGTTATAAACATCATCTCATTACTTCCACGTATCATGAACACATTGTGCTTGAAGAATCTGCGTAACATACCGATGGCCTAGTTCTAATACCAAATATGTGAGAATGCTTCTCCTATACATAATTTCCCTTAAGACCGGTCACGCCTCCCACCCACATACGGATACGCAGTCCATTAGAGCAATTTTCGGTTTGTTAATTTTTCTGTGGAATGTGTAAAGGAAAATGAACCTTACTGTAGGAATTTGTGTTTACATAACGCAATTACGCACTCTTACAGAATAATATATTTAAGAAACAGCAAGATAGGTGTGAAGTAGATATTACGAAGTTCGCAGGACGTGGCGGCCTTATAAGTCATCACCGTGCAGCACCTAGAGGACACGTATGTGTAAATTATGTAATAGGGAATTTCCACTTCGGGGCGGGGGGGGGGGGAATCTCAAGAACTTAAATAGGTACCTCCACAATCACTTCGAGGTGAAGCCATGAAAGAACGGAACGAGCTGGGGTACGCTTTCACAAATAAGGAATCTCAACACTCTCTGAGGAAAAAACTGTACTAATGTCAACAATGTAATACATTGATGATTTCGAGACACCGTTACATCCACACGGAGGTGAGTCTATACAACATGCAGTAATACGTTTTCACGAAGCGAACTACGAAAGAACCAAAATAACAATGCTCTTCAGGACCTGCTCATCTGATGAGTTAAACTGAGCACTGTACCTGCATTGCGGGGGGCCGTAACCCTTGGGTGAATTACAAGGCTATTTATTTATATATATACCGAGCTCGATAGCTGCAGTCGCTTAGGCCTAATTGCGGCCAGTATCCAGTATTCGGGAGATAGTAGGTTCGAACCCCACTATCGGCAGCCCTGAAAATGGTTTTCCGTGGTTTCCCATTTTCACACCAGGTAAATGGTGGGGCTGTACCTTAATTAAGGCCACGGCCGATTCCTTCCCACTCCTAGCCCTATCCTGTCCCATCGTCGCCATAAGACCTATCTGAGTCGGTGCGACGTAAAGCAACTAGCCAAAAAAAAAAAAAAAGAAGAAAAGAAACAAAAATTATATGTATTTAATTTAATGGTTAGTGCGCTAATGTACTCATCATTGTGGATTTATGTGTCCTACATGTTGTAATGCTCTACTAAGCAAACAAAACTTTCTTGGTGACGTCGCGAACACCGAGCTCATGGGGTAGAGGACAACGATGTGGAGGAAATTACGCTTGAGGAAGTATAAAGTGTGGTAAACAAACTCCATTGTCATGATAATAATAACAATAATAATAATAATAATAATAATAATAATAATAATAATAATAATAATAATAATAATAATAATGGTGTACGACCTCTGGAGAGGCCTCGTGCGGGTCTTTCTCCCGCAGACGGACTATTAGGCGACCTACATGTCTGTGAAGATGAGGGCCCTACCTAGGATGATGTCTAATGCTGAATACTCCACAAATATTGGAATTAACCAATTAAGTTTAAAACCCCCGACCCGGCCGGGAATTGAACCCGGGACCCTCTGGATCAAAGGCCAGCATGCTAACCATTTAGCCATAGAGCCGGACCCATTGTCACAAAGCAGCAGGAATAGATGAAATTAGACCTGAAATGGTGAAGTATAGTGGGGAAGCAGACATGAAAGTTATTAAGTGGCAAGGAGGGATTCAGTTTGGTGGAAATGTAGTAAGCAGTTTGGCCTAAGCCAACGACTTGGTCTTAATTGTAGGTTGTGCTGAAAACCTGCAGTCTACTATTTTGGACTTAAAACAGATGCAATGAGAATGGTATAAAAATGTGCCTTTCCGAGAGTAAATTGATGTCGGTAGGTAAGAAATCTAAGATAACTTAATGTCAGTTTGGGAATGAATTTGATGGGTTAAACTGTACGCACAAACCGGCTTCAGTGGCGGAATCATGTTAGGTGAATGGAGGATTATAGGTTACCCAGGAAATAATGGTCTCTCTTTTGCAGGGTACGAGGAGTAGGAGACCAAGACGACGATGGTCAGACTCAGTTTCTAATGATTTAAAGATTAAGAATATAGAACTAAAGGAGGACACAGAACTAGTCACAAATAGAGGATTGTGGTGGCGATTAGTAAATTCTCAAACACATGCAAGCTGAACGCTGAAAGGTATAACACCATGTAATGAATATGTATGTATGTATGTATGTAATAAGTAAGCTGCATATCGTCGTTGCCGGGACAAAAACCTCCTATGTGATAATATTTTTGGAGATATACTGACCCGTAGCACATACATTATGAAGAGCGAGAATGCCCTTATTTCATTCACACAATATTGGACCTTAGATGGCAGAACCTGACCGGCCAAAGTTCTAAGCTAAAATATTTCACATAGGAGGTTTTGTCCCGGCAGCGACGATATGCTTTTATAAAAATGAGAAATTAGATATACGACTATCATTTATTTATGAAAGATTTAGCATTGTACATATTATTATTAAGAATGCAATTCATTTGATTTTCCCTTAATTTCTGATATTGTAAAACTTCACTCCTGAGAGCATGTTAATCAAATCTTAATATTCAGCTCTTTCCGTAAGTCCTCCTTTGCACGGATACGCTACACTCAGGCATTAATAAAAATGGCCTGTGACCTCCGGACAGTTTGGTAGAGATCTTTCGAACTGAGGACCATGGGTAATTTGCATGTTTGTGAGAATGAGGCCCTACCTAGAATGAAATGTTATTTTGAAGGTGGCATAAATACCTAGTCCCCGAAGAAGAGTAACCAACTAATGCATGTTAAAATCCCCTACCCTGTCGGGAATCATACCAGGGAACCCTTGGACCGAAGACCAACATACCATCCAGTTAGCCGTGAAGCTGGACCACTTAGGTATTGAAACGCTATTATTCCAATTGTTTGTCATACGCATTCATCTATCCGTGCTCTGAAAGGAAACTCTGTTCATATTTTACATCTTTATAGTGGTATACCTCCCGCTTGCTATTTCACTCCGGTGTCATACGAGGCAAGGGAAACCATCAAGTGGTACATTTCGTAACCGTGGTGGAAAGGGAAAATGCTAGCGCATTGACTTTTGCCTCATGATTACGACAGGTAAAGTATAGCGCGGACGGTGCGCGTGAAATATAATATGAAGTTGAGACCACGTGTCATCTGCACCTGTGGACTGCAGTTAATTTACCGTCCATCTGATACCAGTATTATTGATCAGACCCATTTAATGATAAACTGATTATTCACGTCAGAACACAACCCTTTTATTTTAATTATGGATATCATTCTGCTCCAAACAGCACTTTACTTTTGCCATGTTAGAAAAATTAGACAAATTTGTATTATCATTAGCAGCCCTGAACACAGATTTATAGTAGGAGAAAATTCTATATTAATTACAACACCTTCATCATTATAATTCAGAAGGAACAACATAAATCATTTGTATCTACCCTGCATTGAAAATCAGCCAACAACTTTCCTCGTAGGGAAGTAAATAACTTTCAGTAAGTTTGCGCAATAATTAAAATAATTCACATTTAATTTATTATACCTCAAACGTTCACAAACCCTTCTAAATACTATCTTTAATGTGTATAACCTAATATTATCAGTCAAGAATATTTTAAGAGAACTGAGGTGACGTATAAGGTAGAGGGATACAACGACGGTTATATAATTGGGTTTTGTTATGGTAGATTTCATGGGATTCTAACAAGTGGTTTTGGAATATTGTGATCAGTAATCTATGAACTTCATGTGTATTAGCTTTACGCGATAAAACTTTCATTAATGTGATGTACTGTATGTTCGAAATAATTCCGTCTAGAATACAGTAGAGTACATTTCTCATGGTTCTCTGTAAATTTTCAGTCCAGTGGCTGGATCGTAAATGGCACTAAACAAGGCTACGCTGTTAGTGGAAAACCACAGAAACCGACGGCAGCGCAATGATGAGGCGTACAAGGCATGATGAAGAGGGAGGTAGTATGCCAGTGCTTCCCTCAGTGGGCTGGAGTAGCACCTATCATAAAATCCAGATGTAGTTTTCGTGCTCTGAATATCATTTATCAACACCTTCCATGCTGTCACAGCCATGTATAAGACTGAGACTTCGGTGGAAGCTACATTTTACTGTGGCCTGTGACAAGGAATAGATGCAAAAGCATAAATAAAAATAACATTAACAGGCGGTTCGCATGGCCATGAACACAACATTAATCTTATAAATAAAATTCTAGGTGTTTCGTTGTCTGTAATGACATTTATTTCGTCAAATCTTGATATAATTACCCATTTGAGGACATTTCAAGACCGTGTCGGTATTCCTTAGTTTTCGTGTCTGCTTGTTTGTTCCACCATCACGGGTAAACGGAGGAATAGATCTCTACCAGAATTCATATTTATCGTCTACTAATCCGAGAGAAGGTTTTGATATGCATATCACTTAAAAATCACTGAATAGACTGGGGGTTCATACGAAGTCCTGAAGGTTTTTTTATCTTTATCTTACACTATACAATATCTCTCGACCAAACTTCATATTTAGAGTGTACTCATCCAGGAGCGAGTTTCGGTATGCATATCATTTAAAAATCACTGAAGAGACTGGGGGTTTAGACTAGAAGAGTCTTTTATTTGTTTTCAAGTACACTATTGATGGTTCATGTTTGTGGGGTACTGCAGTCACGTTCTAGTTCGTGAACCATGGGCAACGGCTGAGTGGCCTAGTAAGTGGTCCTGAGAGTCGGGATACCAGTTACTATGGAATGGGAGTGGGCATCTCGGACATATTCTGAGTCATGGCCCTCCTTGTGCGCGGGCGGCTAGGACTATACAATTCACCGGTGGTCCATAACCCGTTAGAGGAAAGATCCTCACTTGGACTATGTGCAAGTAGGGTAGCATCCTGCTTCATGAATTTACCGAGCTCAGAACATTTTAAGCAAGCCTCGGACCTATGGGAGTAATGGAGTCCCACTCCCATTTGACAGGCTAGGGACTCCTTGGAAACAACTTGGCGAACGAAATGGAATTCGATGGGGAGCTATCAATATTAATGGGGCTTATGGAAAAAAGAAAGTCGAACTGGCTGAGTCAGCAAAGAGAATGCATCTGGATGTGCTAGGAGTAAGTGATATTCGGGTAAGGGGAGATAATGAGGAAGAGATAGGAGATCAGAAAGTGTATTTGACGGGTGTTAGAAAAGGAAGGGCAGAGTCTGGTGTAGGGCTCTTTATGAGGAATACCATTGCACGCAACTTAGTTTCTGTTAGGCACGTAAATGAGCGAATGATGTGGATAGATTTGTCAGTTGGAGGAATTAGGACAAGAATTGTGTCCGTGTATTCACCATGTGAGGGTGCAGATGAGGATGAAGTTGACAAGTTTTATGAAGCATTGAGTGACATCGTGGTCAGGGTCAGCAGCAAGGATAGAATAGTGCTAATGGGCGATTTCAATGCGAGAGTTGGGAATAGAACTGAAGGATACGGAAGGGTGATTGGTAAATGTGGGGGAGATATGGAAGCTAATGCGAATGGGAAGCATTTGCTGGACATCTGTGTTAGTATGGGTTTAGCTGTTACGAATGCATTCTTCAAGCATAAGGCTATTCACCGCTACACATGGGAGGCTAGGGGTACCAGATCCATAATAGACTATATCTTGACAGACTTCGAATTCAGGAAATCTGTTAGGAATGTACGAGTTTTCCGTGGATTTTTCGATGATACAGGCCAGTATCTGATCTGTAGTGAACTAAGTATCTCTAGGCCTAGGGTATAGAAAGTGAAATCTGTCTGCAAACGAATAATGGTAGAACATCTTCAGGACGAGGAAATCAGACAGAAGTACATGGATATGATTAGTGAGAAGTTTCGAACAGTAGACAGTAAGCAGGTTCAGGAAATAGAAAGTGAAGGGGTGGCATACAGGAATGCTGTAGTAGAAATAGCAAGGGAATGCCTAGGAACAACTGTGTGTAAGATGGGAAAAGGCGAACATCTTGGTTGAATGATGAAGCGAGAGCAGCTTGTAAACGTAAAAAGAAGGCTTATCAGAAATGGCTCCAAACAAGGGCCGAAGCAGACAGGGATTTTTACGTAGATGAAAGAAACAGAGCGAAAGAAATAGTTGTTGAATCGAAAAAGAAGTCATGGGAAGATTTTGGTAATAACCTGGAAAGGCTAGATCAAGCAGCAGGGAAACCTTTCTGGACAGTAATAAAGAATCTTAGGAAGGGAGGGAAAAAGGATATGAACAGTGATTTGAGTAATTCAGGTGAACTGATAATAGATCCCAGGGGATCACTGGAGAGGTAGAGGGAATATTATGAACATCTTCTCAATGTAAAAAGAAATCTTCCTGGTGGTGTTGCAAACAGAAAAGCTCATGGGGAGGAGGAAAATGATGTTGGTGAAATTATGTTTGAGGAAGTGGAAAGGATGGTAAATAAACTCCATTGTCTTAAGGCAGCAGGAATAAATGAAATTAGACCTGAAATAGTGAAGTGTAGTGGGAAGGCAGGGATGAAATGGCTTCATAGAGTAGTAAAATTAGCGTGGAGTGTTGGTAAGGTACCCTCAGATTGGACAAAAGCAGTAATTGCACCTATCTATAAGCAAGGGAACAGGAAGGATTGCAACAACTATCGAGGTATTTCATTGATTAGTATACCAGGCAAAGTATTCACTGGCATCTTGGAAGGGAGGATGCGATCAGTCGTTGAGAGGAAGTTGGATGAAAACCAGTGTGGTTTCAGGCCACAGAGGGGCTGTCAGGATCAGATTTTCAGTATGCGCCATGTAATTGAAAAATGTTACGAGAAGAATAGGAAATTGTGTTTATGTTTCGTCGATCTAGAGAAAGCATATGGCAGGGTACCGAGGGTAAAGATGTTCGCCATACTGGGGGACTATGGAATTAGGTTATTAAAATCAATAAAAGGCATTTAAGTTGACAATTGGGCTTCATTGAGAATTGATGGTAGAATGAGTTCTTGGTTCAGGGTACTCACAGGGGTTAGACAGGGCTGTAATCTTTCACCTTTGCTGTTCGTTGTTTACATGGATCATCTGCTGAAAGGTATAAAATTGGAGGGAGGGATTCAGTTAGGTGGAAATGTAGTAAGCAGTTTGGCCTATGCTGACGACTTGGTCATAATGGCAGACTGTGTCGAAAGCCTGGTGTCTACTATCTTGGAACTTGAAAATAGGTGCAATGCGTATGGTATCAAAATTAGCCCCTCGAAGACTAAATTGATGTCAGTAGGTAAGAAATTCAACAGAATTGAATGTCGAATTGGTGATACAAAGCTAGAACAGGTCGATAATTTAAAGTATTTAGGTCGTGTGTTCTCCCAGGATGGTAATATAGTAAGTGAGATTGAATCAAGGTGTAGTAAAGCTAATGCAGTGAGCTCGCAGTTGCGATCAACAGTATTCTGTAAGAAGGAAGTCAGCTCCCAGACGAAACTATCTTTACATCGGTCTGTTTTCAGACCAACTTTGCTTTACGGGAGCGAAAGCTGGGTGGACTCAGGATATCTTATTCATAAGTTAGAAGTAACAGACACGAAAGTAGCAGGAATGATTGCTGTTACAAACAGGTGGGAACAATGAAAGGGGGGTACTCGGAATGAGGAGATAAAGGCTAATTTAGGAATGAACTCGATGGATGAAGCTGTACGCATAAACCGGCTTCGGTGGTGGGGTCATGTGAGGCGAATGGAGGAGGATAGGTTACCTAGGAGAATAATGGACTCTGCTATGGAGGGTAAGAGAAGTAGAGGGAGACCAAGACGACGATGGTTAGACTCGGTTTCTAACGATTTGAAGAGGTATAGAACTAAATGAGGCCACAACACTAGTTACAAATCGAGGATTGTTGCGACGTTTAGTAAATTCTCAGGGGCTTGCAGACTGAACGCTGAAAGGCATAACAGTCTATAATGATAATGTATGTATGTATATAATGATTATAACACGACCAAACTTCATATCGATGGCTTTCTTTTAAAATCTCGTATGTCTAAATGTTCTTCCTAGCCATTATATTCCTTAAGACTGGTCACGCTTCGCGGTCATATATTTGTACGCAGTCCATCAGAATAATTTTCGATGTGTTCATTTTCCTTTGCTAATGTCTAAAGGAAAATGGACCTTACCGTACCGTATTGTAGGGATGTTGATTGCATGGCAAATTTATACACTCCTACAGCATAATGTATTTAAGGTTCATTTTCCTTTACAAACTGGCAGAGAAAAATGACCATAACGAAAATTATTCTTTTGGACTGCATATAAATATGAGACTGGGAGGCGTGTCCAGTCTTAAGGAATATAATGGATAGGAAGAGTATTCGGACTTACGAGGTTTCTAAGAAAGCAATCGATATTTAGTATGTACTCATCCAGGAGCGAGTTTCGATGTGCATATCATTTAAAAATCACTGCACAGACTGGGCATGTATACGAAGAGAGAAGCGACTTTTTTATTTTATCTTACACGATTGATTATATCTAGACCGAACTTCATATTTACTGTCCACTCATCCTGGAGCATGTTTCAATAAGGTTGTCATTTTTAAATCACTAAATAGACTGGGGTTTATAGTAAGAGCAGGAGAGGTTTTTTTTTCAATTTTCCTCTACACTGCTGGTCACATCTCGGCCATACTTCATATCCATAGTATACTCTTCCAGGAGCAAGTCCTGGTCTGCATATTATCTAAAATTACTGAATGGACTCAGAGTTTACTGGTATACCTGAAGAGTTCTTTTTTTTCAGTTTTCTCTAACTCTATTGATTATTTGTAAAATCAGTAAACTATATATGAAACGCCCGTTCATTTTAAATAATTTTGTTATGTACATAATTTCGCTTACTCTTCAAATGACGGAGAAAATTACTATTTTCTACGTTCTTAAAGATCTGCAGCCAGTGACGGACATCCTCGCAGACGTAGTCCTACAGGTATTTGAAGGATCTCTAACATGAGTCAATCAGAGGATGCATTATATTTCGCTCGGTTTGAAAATTAACCCCAACTAATGTATCTGGGCACCGAGGTAACATGAGGGAGAATTTTCCCATTCGATATCTGTCTGTCTGTCTGTCTGTCTGTCTGTCTGTCTGTCTGTCTGTCTGTCTGTCTGTCTGTCTGTCTGTCTGTCTGTCTGTCTGTCTGTCTGTCTGTCTGTCTGGTTATCTATATGATTGCATATTCCTAAAAGTGGAAAACCTGCTGGACTTATTTCAACCAAACTACGTATTTTGATTCTACTCACTCGGGATTGTGTTATCAGGTGCATATCGTCGCTTCACCGGTAAAAGGTTGTAATCCACAAAGCTCTTCCTATCGATTATTCTCCTTAAGACTGGTCACGCCTCCCAGCCACATATGGTTAGGCAGTCCATCAGAACAAACTTTGTTGTGTTCATTTTCCTATGCCCATGTGTAAAGGAAAATTAACCTTGCTGTACCGTACTATACGAATGTATGCTTGCATTACGTATTTACGCTCTCCTATTGTATAATGCATGTAAGGTTCATTTTCGGTTAGTCGTCGGCATAGGAAAACGAACACAACGGTCATTGTTCTGATGGACTGCATAACCATACGTGGCTGGGAGGCGTGACCAATCTTAAAGAGAATAATCGATAGGAAGAGCTTTGTGGATTACAACCTTTTACCGGTGAAGCGACGATATGATTTCATGGTAGTGAGATGGAGTTGGTATCTATAGGAAGATTATTCTGAAATATTTTCTTTAACATTGAGTCTATCAAAAGATTGTATAAAAATTGTGTAAGAATATGTTATTTCCTTTCCTTTATGCCATTTAAATATTTATCCTACTAGGGATAATAACGCAGTTGATTAAAAAAATGGGTTTATAGTCCAAGTCCCGTGGGACATGTGGTGCATGTCACTTCAAGGTGGGCAACGGGAAAAATTGAAGAGCCATTTTACTCTTTTCGAAAGAGACAGATATTAAGGGAGCCATCATCAATGTCAGAGCGCCACGTCAGTGGTCAGGGATACAAAACGCAACATGAGAACCACGGAGAATTTCGATCAACTTGGACCAAGTACTATATCGTAAAATAAACTCGGAAATCGTCATCATTCTCTCTCGACTTAATTCTGCTTCATCATATTTCAATTTATTGCCATGCGCTTTCGCATGACAATATCATTTTTACATTTTGCAATATACGTGTGAATAGAGCCATGTTACTTCGCTTAAATTCCTGAAGGTAACATGTAATCCACTGCAAATTCCCATGCGAAGAACGGGTACAGATGCTAGTAGTCAAATAAAACTACAATTTTCTCTAACAGCTACTCTATAAGTAATAATTTCCTACTGTGTCCCCTAAATCGAATAATTCGATGGTTGGACAAATATGGACGCTATGGTGTTTAAATATATAAATTCATACCATTAGAGTTCATTAATTGACGATTTATAATCCGATTTATAATCACCGTTGAAAACAGGTCATGTTGAATGTAAGAATGTAATTCTTACAAAGTATGCGCTTCCCATTATTTAGTGTGGTGTTAAATGACCTTGTAGATGGTGCAGTCTCGAGAATATGGTATTAGCAATATCAGTCATTGAATACGCATGCCTAGATAGTCCCTGCGTTACTGTCCTTCGTTACTCTGTTGTTCAAATTAACTCAAATTCAGACGTAACATAGTACAGTATCTTATGCCATCGGAACTTTTCATAAGCATTTTCAAAATGGACTGGACTGAACATTTTCACGAACATCTCAAGAGCAGTGGTAAGAAATGGTCATCAAACATCTTCAAAAGATTTTTAGTAGTGACAATACAAATTTCCTGTCTTCAGCCTTCCTATCTATATTTATTTTTGCACCCTGAATGAATTCAGGTAATAAAAAGAAATGTTGTGAACCCTTGTGAAGTTCCTTTGCGTTATTTCCTCGTCCTGTATGATAACTTCCGCTATAGGCCCTATACATACAATATTACGGTTGGCATTCTGGGCTATTTCCCACGACCTTGACAATGAATAGAATTTTGTCTCTTGAAAGAGGTCATTAATTTAATTATCAGCTGGGTTGAGTGGCTCAGAACCCAACTAGGCAGGTTCGATCCTGGCTCAGTCCGATGGTATTTGAAATTGCTGAAATACGTCAGCCTCGTGTCGATAGAATTACCCTGCACGTAAAGGAACTCCAGCGGGACTAAATTACGGCGCCTCAGTGTCTCCAAAAGTCGTAAAGTAATCAATGGGACGTGAAGCAAAACACATTATTAATTATTATATAATTGCCAGTGGTATTTAAATTCGAAATTTGTGACGCATAACAATAGTAAATTAGATGAGAAAATTTGCATCGATACGGTCATTAAATCTACAAGTTTTGAAATATGTTTATGTTCACGGCAGACTTTAGGCGTACTCGAGTGAAATCTATTGATATATAATACAGGTATAATTCTGTAGAAGATATATAAATTAATCTGAATCATCATTTACAGTAATTTGTTTTCTACCATGGGTCAGGCAACGCATTAGATATGTTCAGATTTTGACACTGAGGTACTGTACTGTATATCTGGAATTCAATCCCATAAATTTTTCATTTCATTGTCCTGGAAGAATCGTGACTTTTTCTAAAAAGTAACAATGGACGGTATCTTGTAAGCTATCACTTTATCAGGTTGTAATGTAAATCACCTAAATCACACTTCAGCTGCCTAATGTGACATGATATTTGTTATATACAGTATTTTTGTTTAAATCCTAAATTAATTAAATAACTTACGAACAATAAATCGTCGTTGCCGGGACCTAACCTCCTATGTGATAATGTTTTTGGAGATATCGTCGCTGCGGGGACTAAACCTCCTATGTGAAATATTTAAGCTTAGAACTTTGGCCGGTAAAGTTCTGTCATCTAAGGTTCTATATTGTGTGACTACTGTCAAGGCACTCTCGCTCTTCATAATGTATGGGCTGTGGGTCAGCATATCTCCAGAAATACAGTATTATCACATACGATGTTTTGTCCCAGCAACGACGATATACTAACCCGCATCCCAAATATTACGAAGAGCGAGAATGCCTTGACAATATTCCAACAATATTGCGCCTTTGATGAAAGAACCTTACCGACCAACGTTCTAAGGTAAAATATTTCACATAGGAGGTTTTGTCTCGGCAGCGACGAAATTTAAGGAATAATCTCCGTCAGTTATTTCAAATATAGCAGGTCGAAAGAAATATTACTTATAAATAATGTTATAAATTACCAAGAATCCTAATGTCACGTTCTTACAGGAAATTGATTACCCGGTATTCAGTGTGATTGTAAATGCGTATTCTTAGAAATGAATGTATCAATTTATGTTAATGCACTCACTAATCTAGTTTATGACTGACGAGTAAATTATCATACACTACACATTTCAATATATTAAGACTAGGACATTTCCAAGAACATTTTGTACTGGAAATTATTGGGATTTACAAGAGGTCACTGAATATGATGAATACATCGTCGTTGCGTTTCGAAATATTTGACAACGTTGAGAGGAGAAATGCAGACCCGCAGCACATGTATCTCCTAGAACGAAAAAACCTTAATATATTTTATGCAGTACTGAACTTTAGATGACAGGAAATTTTTTGTCAGAGTTCTAAGCTGAAATATTATCACATAGCGGTTTTTCTAAGCACTACGACGATATGCAAATATGTGATGAACGGGTTATATTTAGTCATAACACAGAGAGGAGTGATATACCTTCTATAACTTCTATATTTATAAAATATAACATGTCCAGACTGACTGACTGACTGACTCACTGACTCACTCACTCACTCACTGGGGATTCATTCATATTCCAGTGTATGTACTCACTGAGGATTTTTTTTTTGATATTCCGCCATTAAGGGGGTGAAAAGGGGGAAGAATTTTCAAAATGAGTATATCGATGGCTTACTTCTAAAACCTCGTATCTCCCAAAGCACTTCCTACCCATTTTCTTCCTCAAGACTGGTCACGCCTCCCAGCCACATATGGATGTGCAGTCCATCAGAACAATTTTCGTTGTGTTCATTTTCCTATGGCTGTGTGTAAAGGAAAATGGACCTTAAATACATTAAACTGAAGGAGTGCTTAAATTCGCCATGGAAACAACATCCCTACAGTACGGTGTGGTAAGGTGCATTTTTCTTTACACGTTATCATAGGAAAATGAACACTACGAAAAAGTTCTGATGGATTGCATATAAATATGTGGCTGGGAGGCGTCACCAGTGTTG
Source organism: Anabrus simplex (assembly GCF_040414725.1). NCBI lineage: Eukaryota > Metazoa > Arthropoda > Insecta > Orthoptera > Tettigoniidae > Anabrus > Anabrus simplex. Next base: position 415,645,507 of record NC_090266.1, read on the forward strand.
AGGAATATAACGGGTAGGAAGAACATTGTAACATACGAGGTTTTAGAAGTAAGCCGACGATATCTATGTCTCAAAAACTTAATAGTTTAAGAACGTGAAATGTGTACGTTTGGAATCTACTTTAAAAATCAAGAAACATCTGCATTTTTGTTTTCGGAAATACCACTTAAGGGGTACAAATAAGTGAAAAATTGGATGAAATGTTTTATGTGGACGTTGAATATTACAGACGTATACATTGGTACGTAGAACCTCCTTTCAAAATAAAGAAACACGCATTTTTCGCCTTCGAAACATCCACCTAAGGGGAGAAAAACGTGAAGAAATGTGTGAATTTTTAAAATGAGTGTATATCAAAAACTGAATGTGTTACAGACGTAAAAATTGGTATTTATAATCTCCTTTAAAATGAAAGCAACACTTAATTTTTTGATCTTCGGAAAACGACATAAGGGGGTTAAGGAGTGAAAATGATGTGATTTCTTTAAAATTAGTATACCCCAAAAACTTATTATGTTAAAAATGTAAAAAAAATCATATTTGGAATCTCCCTTAGAAAGAGAAGCAAGCATTTTTCTGTTTTCGGAAAATCCGCTTAAGTGGGCGAAAATAATTGAAAGAGCTATTGGATTTTAATATGAGAATATCTACAGTATATCTCATATATATGTAACATGCTACTGGAGTGAAAAGTGGTATTTGGAATCTCTTTAAAAATAAAGAAACACAATTTTGTTTTCGAAATATCCACTTAGGTGTGGGTGGGAGGACTTATAAGGGGTTTGAAAATTTTTTGGGGGACACTTACTGAAGACATTTCAGAAATGGAAGTATGTATTTAGAATCTCCTTTAAAAATAAAGAAAACCGCATTTTTTTGTTTACTTAAAACCCATTTGAGGGGGACAAAAACTTGAAAAATTTGTTTAATTTTTAAAATGAGCATATCGTCGGCTTACTTCTAAAACCTCGTATGTTACAATGTTCTTGCTACGCATTATATTCCTTAACACTGGTCACGCCTCCCAGTCACATGTTTATATGCAATCCATCAGAACCATTTTTGTAGTGTTCATTTTCCTGTGCAGACGTGTAAAGGAAAATGGACCTTACCATACAGTTTTCGTGGCGAATTTAAGCACTCTTACAGTTTAACGTATTTAAGTTTCATTTTCCTTTATACACTGCCATAGGAAAATGAACACAACGAAAATTATTCTGATGGACTGTACATCCATATGTGGCTGGGAGGCGTGACCAGTCTTAAGAAAGAAAATGGATAGGAAGTGCATTGGGAGATAAGAGGTTCTAGTAGTAGGCCATCGATATATAGAGTTTATCTCATAAAAATAATGTTACGGACGTGAAAATCGGTATTGGAATATCCTTTGAAATGAAAAACACGTAGTTTTATTTTCGAAATACCCACTTAGGTGGGGGGAAGGACTGATAAATGGTTTTAATTCCTTTTTGGGGATACTTATATATCAAAAGCTGAAAATGTTGCAGACGTGGATATAGGTATTTGAAATCTCCTTTAAAAATAAAGAAAAAAGCATTTTTTTTGTTTTCGGAAAATCCACTTAAGGAGATGAAAATAAATGTAAATTCCTTTTTTTATTTTTAAACATGAGTATATCTACAGTAAATAGCATGTTACGGACGTGATAATTAGTATTGCAATCTTCTTTAAAAATAAAGAAACACGTATTTTATTTGTTTTTCGAAAAATCCACTTAGGTGGGGTGCGAAGGACGGATAAATGATTTGAATTATTTTCTGGGGATACTTATATCTCAAAAACTGATTATGTCACAGACGTGGAAATAGATATTCGGAATCTGCTTTAAAAATTTAAAAACCCACATTTTTTGTTTTCGACTTCAAATGGACTGTTTCCCAGTTTTATGCCGCATGCTCCAGAGTTAGCTCTGCCACTAGCGTGGTCACCTCAGCCCTAAAAGGCAATGGATGATGGACCTGGGGCAAAAGGATATTTTTCGGTGAGTTTTTATACTTTAGGGATTTTGCGATAATTTCTTATTGCAGTATGGAGGAATGATTAACTTTATCACGTTACGAATTTAACGCGATCGAAGCCGCGTTTAATAGCTATTTTTAATATAGGAATATTGTTAAGAATGTTTTTTTCTGAACTGCGTAGACTGATTGCTGATGAATTGGTAGGTGTCTGTATGTAAGGATATTAATCGTTTTTCAGAACGGAGATTAGATATGAAATGTGGCTTGCGTGAAACATTACGCATTGTAAGGGTCAATCCTCTTTCCTTTCGTCCAACGTGAAAATGGTACACACCTACTTGTCCACAATATTAGTAGAAATATTAATCAGAAACTACTGTAAACTTCAGGCATGACATACGAATTCTCAATGAAAACAGAGAGGTATTTAATTAGGAATATAGTAGAATAGGAAATCTGTACTGCACTCATAGTGTTGCTTGTAATGCTAACAGAAATCTGGCATCCACGAACTTGATTAACGTTTCTTGTTTACTAAGTGCCTACCTATCCAGTTAGAATATCGTTGTTACTGATAAACTTGTAACCGGACCTTCGTAGACCACACTATAAAGAAAACCTCGTGTCCTCGTCCAGAGGCGGGGCAACTCTATTCTTAGGCACATCTCCATTGAAGATGAACTGCGCGTAGCATTTTAATCACATGCAAGCCCTCCTGCCATAGTTAAAATTTTGGCAAACCGGTAATCTAATCTCGGCCTCCAAGGACGGCAGCTAACAGTGATAACCAATGGTTACGGTTCGGAGGCGAGCGTACACTATACTAATTCGTACTTTCTTAACATTTCCAGAATAAAGCAGTGGGATCAGTTTGCAATGCTTCCAGTATTGAACGTTCAAATCCGAGTTTGAATTTGATGCTGATCAGTAGAAAATACCTTATTTTTTACAAGTTACTTTCCGTCACATCGGCACACGCAGGTCTTACGGTGACGGTGGGATAGTACAGGGACCCACTATCTCCCGAATGCAAGACATATGTCAATTCCTAAAGTTAAGAATAAAGGCGATCCTAATACTGCAACGGATATTCGTTTTGCAACTGATATTAAGTTCCTTACTGATCCGAAAATTCGATCATGGACATCATGTAAGAAGTCCACTAAGAAACACTTCTACTGAAGTGTGCATGTACACTGCTGGATGGCATGATCATACTGAATTGGATGACTTCTTACCCGGCATTCGATATCAACTACAACTTGAACTAACTGCACCACTAGGTGGAGGTGCGTCAAACTGCATTCAATAGGATTACTTTCGTCACCTCAACGGCTGTCTCCATGCAAGAGTTTTGCCCAGATGAGTTATTAAGGATGGTAGATTGAACATTGAATTGATCCTCCGATACACCCCAAAGACTCTGTTCAGTTAATTATAACTTCGTAGGAATGATTGCGTTCGATGGTACTATGTGTGAACTGAATTGCCTCTTCACGGAGAAAGACTTACAATGTACGTTCTTTTCTCATTCTCCTTAAGTGTATTTATCCAAAGAGAAAGAATATGCATAAATTCAGCCTTTTTGTTGAGGATGATAAATCTCAATTTCATATCCAGAGACATATTCTGAAATATAAGTAATAACATTTATCGTTTGAATTTTGATTAGCCAAAATACTCTATGAAATATCATCTCCTGTAAGTATCTATTATAAATGAAAGTAAACAAATGTGTGAGTTATTGGGCAGTTAGTCTTCCTTTTTTCTTTCGTAAAGTATGAGAAACGTAATGATATATGTTCAAAGAACTTCTCCCAACTAGATGAGTAAACCAACAATAAGCTGTGTGCCAAAAATTCTCCCAACTAGTTGGGTCAGTCAGCAAACGTATCTATGTCCATTAGCCCTTCTTATGCTGCTTATCAGCTCAGAAGCGACCTATTGTATTGGCGTACTATTTTAGCCTGTTTCGTCTTGCACAGAGTGATTGTTAGGAAACTGAATGTTAAAAGGAAGCAATCCAGTATTGCATTGATCATGTAGTATGTTCGTGTTGAGTGGACTCGATCCAAAATATTTCAGAGTTGCTGTTTGTATCAAAGCGTACTATGTCGCCAGCCGTCTTGCCTGCATGTTTCAAAGAAATGGTTGTAAGCCACCCACACTACTGTTTCAAATAATAATGAGAAAGTAGATGTAAGCGAAATAATTTCGTTGTTGAATGGAGTGAATATAAATAGAGAGGTGCTATTTCGAACAGGTCCATCAATTAAGTTTTTCATTACGATTTCAAGAAATCTTTTGAGTGTACCGTTATAGGAACATAAGATTTGTTATGATCCATCAAATTCTTGCAGTATATCTCATCTCGAATAGTTCATTTGTAATGCACTGTACATGTTCACAGCCAAGTCTTCGGGGGTGAAGACGGCGGTATAACCACTTCACGTCAGCTTATAAGAGACTATTTATACCTGTCTGGAATATACTTTTATTTGATGCTATGTCAAACTTTTGTCTCCTGTCAATAGTGTTAAAGAGAGTGGAGAGGGGGATTAGGAAATATCGTTGATTTATTGAGTGCTGAATGTGGGGAATGTGGAGAAGTTCATTGAATCTGATGGAGCGGGAGGGAACATAGAGAGAGAAGAGTGAGACAAGGTGTTCCGAGCGGTAATTCCCATTTAAGATCCCGTGGAGAAAAGTTAGATCAGCTACCTGTCGCCTGATGTGCAGCGGTGATATATTTATTTCCCTTAATACCTGCTGCGTAGACAGATTTCTGAGCTTCGCGTTTGTGTTCCTAACAATTGCATCAAAGAAGGACACTGCTCTGTCTAACATGTTAGTATTGGAGAGGGAGGCTGTTGTCCAAATCAGAAGGCAGTAGTTAAAGAGAGTTAGAATGATCGTGAGGAAGAACAGTGGGATCAGGAATTTCTGTGAAGTGGCAGAGAATGCCTAGTAATATCATAGTCTTTGTTGTATATGTTTCTATGTGGTTCTTGAATTGTAATTTTGTTTCGAATATTACACCAAAGTCACGCTGTTGCGTAACTAATGTGATGGGCTTGTCATGTAGGAAATATTATGTCTACAGAGGAGATTTACGTAGTGTTAGTGTCATGTGGTTGCATTTTTGGGGATTGGGGGTAACTTTCCAAGAACGGCACCAGTTCGAGAGGACGTTAAGTGAGGACTGTAGAAGAGCTGAATCTGATGGATTCCTGATCTCCCTAAAAATCTTGTAGTCGTCAACAAAATGTAAGGTATTTGCTGTTCCGTTGAGTTCGGACGGCAAATTGTCCATAAACACGGAAAACAGCAAGGGACCAAAAGTACTGCGTTGTGGGACACCGGAGGTGACTGGTGACCATGAGGACGACGTACCTGGTGTTACCACTTTCTACCAACGGTTATATAGGAAGTCAGCAAGAAGGTTCAGAAGACTGACATGTATATTAAATCGTTCGGAGAGTTTATGGAGCAGAGTGTGGTCTACAGAATCGAAAGCTTTCGAAATATCTACGTAGCAGATATCCAGCTGTGATTTAGTTCCAATGGCATGTGATGCAAAAGTGTGCAGATTGGCCAGGTTGGTTAGAAAAAAGCCACGTTGTAGGAAACCAGGCTGATTGGTTGAGATATAGGGCGAGGTGAATGCGAGGAGACGATGGTATATATATAGTGTGGGGAGAATAGAAATTTATCGATAAGAAGAAACATTAGATTTATTGCCTGATTTCAGAAGTGGGACAATATTTGCCTATTTCCAGATCATATGAAAAGAGCCCGCGGCGAATCTTCTGTTAAATTATTTAGAGGGAGAGACGCAAAGAATGCTGGCAGTATTCTTCAAGAAAAGAGGACCTATAGTGTCGGTACCAGCAGCTTTGTTGGTACGAAGAGTTTGAAGACGGTTATGAGCTTCAGGTGGTGTGGTAGGGTTCTGTTTGAAACCATGCGTACGGGAGTGAGTGGCTGTTTTTGTAAGGGAGGGCAGATGTTGGAGAAAACATATCTGTTGAACAGTTCATTGCGATCGGCGCCGTCCGCTGTTGCATCGTTCTGCTTTACGCAGACAGGAATCCGCTCCGATATCCTTTCCAGTCTTTGGTTACATCACTTAGATTCACGTTTACACGTCCAATAGCCTCTCTAGCTGATAATGCATCAAAATACAAAGTGGCGTTGAGGACAAGATCGATCTTCAACCTCGCCGCATTCAAACGTACCCAGCGAGATAAAACCAGGGCAATACTTATTTTACAGCGGTACCTCTTAGGTAACATTCTCGCCTGAGACTTCGTTGTGCTTTGCGTGTTTCTAGATATTTTGATACGTGCTAATTTTATCCAATTTACATTAAAGTTAAGGGACTGACCTATTACCATTACTTCCCCATTGATTATTAAAGGCCGCTAACAAGACTTACGGAGGAGATGCAAAATTAGTTTGGTGGGGTACGTAATAAAATAGTACATTATGCAACAAGATTATAATGACTCGCTTAGCTCGTTTTATGAACATACTCGTGTCTTAATTACCGGTAACTTATAGTCGAGTTGCGTACGACTATTTATGCTCGACGATAACTATAACTCTATTTTTCAAATATTCATACATTTCTGTCGAAATGTCGCTTGACATTTGAGTTTACTGAAAATAGCGCAGAGCACATGCGCTGGGTTATTGATTTTCCGTGAGTGGATCAGAGACCTTGACAATGCCATATGTTTTCAAAGCTTTGATAGAAGGTTATCATAACCTAGCTTTATTTCAAATACAAATTGTTATTGTAGAGTTGGTGAAGTGAATTTGCGGGAATGTGCAATGTGCTTGTGGAGTATTGGAAGTAGAAGGTGCATTGATGTTAGTACGTGTGTCCGACATGTTTGATTTTGGAAACAAGTGAGAAGCTAGTGCGTTGAGCGCAGGTGCGATGCTATCCTTACCTAATTGGTCAAGCAGTTGTATCATAATGAAAATATGAACTCTGATTGGTGGAAAACCTGGATCATAATGAAACTTGAACTATAATGAGTCTCATTAAGATTCAGTTTTCTGGCATATAATATTTATATTTTGGCATCGTTGAGCGTAAAGAATCTTCTTTTGTCAATTGTAAACATTAGCAATGTTCCCCTTCACTCTGAAGCCATGTTAAGCGATAAATGTCGACCTCTAAGCGATATTATGAGCACACTCTCGATTTGTTCGAAGTCTCTATTCAAGTCCAAACATGCAAAATGTTAACTTTTAATTTTTGAACAGGAATGTCTTCTAGGTTGATCTCGGGACACGTCTATTAGAGCAACCTCCTGAAATAAGGTATAATGTGTACGTACATTCAATTCAAAACTGATGACTGGACAGATAATCCGACGCTAATTGAATATTTCGTCGGCTTACTTCTAAAACCTCGTATGTTACAATGCACTTCCTACCCTACATATTCATTAACACTGGTCACGCCTCCCAGCCAAATATTTATATGCAGTCCATCAGAACCTTTTTTGTAGTGTTCATTTTCCTGTGCAGACGTGTAAAATAAAATGGACCTTACCATACACTATTGTAGAGGTGTAGTTTTCGTGGCGAATTTAAGCACTCTTACAACGAAAATTGTTCGGATTGACTGTACATCCATATGTGGCTGGGATGCGTGACCAGTCTTAAGGACGAAAATGGATAGGAAGTGCATTGTTAGATACGAGGTTTTAGAAGTAAGCCTTCGATTCGCTAAATTTGGGAAGTGGAAATGTTACATGAAGATAAATACTACGGGAAATTTTTTCGCTCGCGTCTTCCACAGGCTGAAATTGCAGACTATGGCCCCTGTCTACAACTTTCGACTCAGAGAAAACCAATGACGCTATGTTCAGAGCACAGAGCGCATTCTCTGGGTTATTGACTTTCCGTGGGTGGATCAGAGACCTTGGCAATATCATATGATTGACATCAACTGGCATCAAACGCAACACATAGCTTGGATTATTCTAACTTTTGCTCTCAATGGCCATGGACACGTGCAAGGCATGTACGTCAGTAGCACAGGGCACGGCATCATGTGGAATGGACTGTTCCGCATCGAGGTAAGGTATTATTGACTGAACGTCTTGTTCCTGAGCGTAGTTTGTAACATACTCGTATTTGGAAAGAATCTGGAAATTATGTACGTTTCGGAATATGTGTAGAGTAAGCATGCTAAGGTGGTGCCTGTTTTCGTCACACTGGGCAACCACAAGTTAACGCAATACCATGGCAGCATCATCCATTTCTTGAAAATATAATACAGTTTTGATTGCAACTGTGTTATTCCAAGTTTCATAGTTACACTCTAAATGTGTAAATGAACTGAAAAAAGCAGTGTCACGATCACGCCATGAAGGCTCTTCCATCTGTAACCTCAGCACTTGGTGGGGTAGAGTGGTTAGCTCTGCGCCCGGCCACCATTGCCACCCCCAGGAATTAAGCTGGTACTCAATTTTGGTGTAGGCTGAGTGACCCTCAGGGCCATGAGTGACTCCGGAAATGAAACCAATTTCTTAAATTTGCCGACTTCCTGACGGGGAATCGAATCCACGCCGGTCTGGGTGAACCGAGCACGCCTGTGCCTCCCCGACAGGGTAGCCCTTATTTGCGGGGTCCGGTGAATTTAATATAAAATTCTTCATGAAATTCTTAGGTTAGTTGTGGATATGTAAAGGCATCTTGAGTGTCTAATTCATCGCGTTTCATCATTTCATCAACTACTCAGCATGTCAATAACATCGTGAGTTTACTTCTTCTTCTCGATCGTGCAATCCCTTGCTGGATCAGAGATCTTACCCAACTCCTTCCAAATTCCGTCTTAGCATGCAGTCATCATCTAAACTGATCCCGCAACCAGCATCAGGACATCAATCCATATGACCAAGCAAGTGGCCGTGTGGTTAGGGGCTTCAATTCGGATGATGGTGGGTTGGAACCCGACTGTAGACAGATCTGAAGATAGCTTCCCCTGGTTTCCCATTTTCACACAAGGCAAATGCTGGGGCTGTACGTTAATTAAGGTCACGGCGGCCTCCTTTCCACTCCTTGCCTCCTCCTATCCCATCGTCGCCTTAGGACTCTGTGTCGGTGTGACGTAAAGCGCATTGTTACAAAAATGGAACCATATGGTTGTACGGCGCCCATTGCCTCGCTCTTGTTCTCAGGGGTGCTATTCAGTTACAACCTTTGTCTAATTCACGAGATCCATTCTCACTGTATGACCTGACCAATCCAAATTTTGAGTTCTGATTACTCCCCTAATGACCTCTACTCTGTTCCTAAGCATGATTGTATAATACCCCATTTATTACCTTTACAAATCTCCTTTATTATTTTTATAGAATACATCATGCAAATAAACTACTAGGTCTACATATTAGCTTAATATTGTTGTTACTGAAGACATGTTTGGCCATCTCGCCATTGCCTGCACCCTAATGAAGTGAAGGGAGTAGGTAGCGGAATTAAAAGGATATACAGTATAAAAGATTTTAGAAAGATAGTTGCCGATGGAATCCCCTACGGTTGTGATTTTCCTCCCTTAGTTAATTAGAAATTCCTGTTTAATATTAGGAGATTTGTGTATACGAATTTTCTTCACGGATTCGCGTGAAATTTCTTACCATATCTGTGTTCCATCTGTCCCATTTACCTCGTGACTAACCAATAAGTTATAGAGGGTCGTCATACTGAGAAATAATTTGAAAACTTAATTTGATATCACTTGCACCGTTGTCATTCTATCAGCTGGCCAATCAGACCACCTCGCGAGGCGGTGTTGCTAAATCTGCATATTGCTTATGACCGCCTTGAGGGAACCAATCAAAGGAAAACTTCGCCAGGGGTGAAATTTGAAGACGGGACTACGAGCTGAGAGAATCGCGCTATAGCAAGTATGCTACGATGAAACCGGTTGAAGCCCATGTTGTGTTTGATGCTGATTTCTCGGTATTGATAGCTGCTAGGTGATCGATGATTTACGGAAACGTTCGTTAGCAGCCCTGTGGCATGCCTCCACTGGCCTGGACTCACACTGCAATGCAAGCGTTCTTCGATTGGTGTTCTCAAGCCGGTCCTAAGCCACGTGCAGATTGGGCAAAACCGCCTAGGAAAGTCCACTTGAAATTGCTCGCGAAGCGATCTGATTGGCTAACTTCAACAGCTGATAAGATGTCAACATAGTGAGATACGGAATTATTTTCAATTTATTTATCAATGTGACCAATCTTCTAATGCTCATATACACGGTTCACGTCGTTCTTGAACACTCTGTACTGTATATTGTAGCCCGAATACGAATTTCTAAATATTGAGATTGATAAAAATACTTCATTGGGTTCACAGCGATATAATTTGGCGTGATAAAACTGTTCAAAATGACATATGGAAGTCAGTATATAATTATTTGTCTCACTCCAGCAGTGAATGTCATTGCTTATTCTGAACAGAATTGACAGTAGAGTCTTGCTTGTCTTTTCATTAATGATTCCAGACATTCAGCGGTGCAATTTTTTTTTGCTAGGGGCTTTACGTCACGCCGATACAGATAGGTCTTATGGCGACGATGGGATAGGAAAGGCCTAGGAGTTGGAAGGAGTGGCCGTGGCCTTAATTAAGGTACAGTGCCAGCATTTGCCTGGTGTGAAAATGGGAAACACACCAGGCAAATGCTGGGGCTGTACCTTAATTAAGGGCACGGCCGCTTCCTTCCAACTCCTAGGCCTTTCCTTTCCCATCGTCGCCATAAGACCTATCTGTATCGGCGTGACGTAAAGCCCATAGCAAAAAAAAAAGAATGTCAATTGTGCTTCTTTTCAGGATTCTAGTATAAGTAATGTGCGAATAACGTCGTTTGAAAATTGTAAATGATGACAGTTATCTCCTCTATTCAACTTCTTATCTACTGGGCTATTATGTTCTTATACTTGTTTCCTTTACAGGACACTGAGGACCTCGCGACTTCCTTGTCATTTACCTTGTGACGGTTCAAGAAGTAGGATCTGATCGAAGATATCATTTACCAATTCTGAAGACGCCGACATGTTATTGGTGTATGGAGAATGCATGGAAAGTGCTGTTCACCCCTGTGCTCTGTACGCCGAAGCATATCCGAATGGACGTCACCCATGCCGAGTATTTGTTAACCTCTACAACTAATTACGTGAAAATGGAAGTTTAACACCTAGAAAACGTTGCTACAAAACCCGCGCGTTAGTTCTCATGCAATCAAAGATTAAGTGGCACAAGTCAAACATGTGTACTAAGCGTTCGTCTCTGTCATAAGCTCCTTACTTTTTTGTTTGCTTGTGGCTTTACGTCGCACCAACACAGATAGGTCTTATGGTGACGATGGGACAGGAAAGGCCTAGGAGTTACAAGGAAGCAGCCGTGGCCTTAATTAGGGTACAGCTCCAGCATTTGCCTGGTGTGAGAATGCAAAACCACGGAAAACCATCTTCAGGGCTGCCGACAGTGGGATTCGAACTCACTATCTCCCGGAATCAAGCTCACAGTCGCGCACCTCTAACCGCATAGCCAACTCGCCCGGTTCATAAGTTCCATCCGTATCATTTCTCTTTCCATCAGGAGCTGCATGGAGACGATTCTGTGCATCGTGTTAACTTCGTACAAGGGCATAAGACAAAATACACACGATTTTCCATGTTTCTTGTTTAAGTGATGAAGCAACATTTACGAATAATGACCAAGCCCCCGGAACATGCACAATTGCTTTGTAAACAATTCCCACTGGCTTCGTTAGGTGGAACGCCAGAGTCTATGGAGATTAATGTGTGGTGTAGAATAGTGAACCATCAGCACGTAGACGCTCATTTCTAAAGGAAAATGAAACTTAAGTGCTTTATACTGTAGGAACGCCTAAATACGTCGTGCAAACGTGCAATTCTACAATGTAGTACGATAAGGTTCATTTTCCTTTACACTCTTGCATACGAAATCGAACACAATGGAAATTTTCCAAATGGACTGCACATTAATATCTTCGCTCCTGTGCTAAAGTCGCGAATGTGACAATGCTCTTCCTACCCATTATTTCCCTTAAGACTAGTCACGCCTCCCAGCCACATATGGATATGCAGTCCAAAAGAACAATTTTCGTTGAGTTTATGTGCTGGCCTTTGGTCACAGGGGTCCCGGGTTCGATTCCCGGCAGGGTCGGGAAATTCAACCTTAATTGGTTAATTTCGCTGGCACGGGGGCTGGGTGTATGTGTCGTCTTCGTCATCATTTCATCCTCATCACGACGCGCAGGTCACCTACGGGTGTCAAATCAAAAGACCTGCATCTGGCGAGCCGAACATGTCCTCGGACACTCCCGGCACTAAAAGCCATACTCCATTTCATTTCAGTAGGTAAATATGCCATGAAAACATACAGTCCTATAGTACGGTTCATTAAGGTTTACTTCCTTTACAAAAGCGCATAGGAAAATACAGTATACTCATCGAAAATTACAAGAGGACCAAATCCCTTACACCCCCTGACTATCACCCCAACTCCACAAAATTGTAGTATGTGTACTGTACAGGTTGGTGCTTATCGTTCACCTGGCATTCACTGTACAAATCCTACCCTCTAATCTGAGTGCATGAATCATCACTTCAAATCACGCTTCTCCAATCGTTCACGGACCATTTGCTGCTCTGTTCACACAACCGAACGCACTACTTAGAATTCACAGGAAGAATATGTGGTTTATGGGTTGGTGTCTGAGTCATGATCACCAGTCTTCGCATGTCTTGGTGCAGAATAATTTGCACTGAGGAATTCACGGCTGATGGAATCACACGATGTGAAGAGACTTCCCCATACCGTCTTTTCTAATGCTCGACTGCCCATGTCAATCAACACACATGGCCTATCTAGTCTTCGTTGTACTGTGTTTGTGTCTTCCCGTCTCTACTTCGCAATCACGTCCTTATCATTCAAGTTGGGCATCTCGAGATGGAAGAAAATAGCCCTGACTGATCACTTATTGGTGTGGCAACTAATATCCGTTTCATATTAGAAGTCACTAAACTCCCTTACTTCACCCATTCTGCATGTATCTCGGAACACTGTGCAACATGGGCCACTCAGCCGATCTTCATAGCAGCAGCGATGGTCGTATTGATATCTAGAACTCAGTCTAGGTATAGAATGAGATGTCCGTATACTTTTTATCAGATAGTGTATCTATCTTCAAATTCAGTAAATGTAAAATGTAGAGGTGATTTATACATTAATTTTTTCAATGCACATTTACAGATGACCGAAAAGATTTCATATTTTCTGACGGAAGAATAGAGGCTTATTGGAAGAAATATACACATTACAACTTCAAGGAAGACAAATGTGAGTTACTTCAGGGCATGACTATTTTACCATGTCACGTTAATCACTAATGGTGACGTTGAATGAAGTGTCGTCGGCTCGTTAGTTAAACTCATTCAATCTTCTCAAATGTTGCTGTAAATTCATGTAAGTGTTCTGGGATATCTTTGGTTCACAGCTCCGTTTGTTTACAATGTTCTTTCAAAATTATCTGATAACATGTCCTTAGTGATATTTTCTGATCGTCAGAAATATTATCCTGGATTATCCACGGATTCTGTTATTCTTATAAAAGACCACTTTGAGATCGTCGTCAGTTTTCCAATATGTAGCAACTGCGGTAGTGGTATGTATCTTTCTACAGCACTTGAGTTAGGAGCGTGTCGACTTTTTAAAAGGAATGGTAACCACATCATGACGTAATTAACTTTTAACTATAAAACTGAGAAACAAACCCATGTGCATTAAAAGGTGTTTCCTATTTTCAGGCTTGTTCTTCAGTTTGTAATCAAGGTAAATTGTTACGACGTGGGTACCTATAGAAATTGAATCATGATCAATGGTAGGTCTAGGTTTTTTAATGCCACCCAAAACTAAGGTGCACCAGATTATGTCCAGCATGATGTATAATTTGTCAAATACTACCACTGCATTACTAATGCAATGGAATGAGCGAGGTATGGGGATTCGAAATGCGGACGTGATATCATTTTTTTTTTTGTAATAAACCTCTCACGCTCCTTTAGATAAAGCAAGACTTAGGGGTTTGTTTTATATTTGGCTCTTTCTTTTAAAAAATAAAAATACGCAGCATACATAATTTCTAAAGCCATATATATTGTGGCTGTCGCATGTTATTCGGGTTTCAGCCATGCACACAAGCAAATGCAATTCCGCCCACCTCTTTCCCATCCCCGCACACTCCCCAGGATGTACGGACGTGCTCGCCTGCCCGCTCGAATTAAGGTAACGTAATTTATAAGAAACAAACATATCTATAATTAATTGTAACCCTCGATATAACTACATTTCTTACAGAGACGTGTAACATATTTCTCGTCGTATTTGGAATTCTTCTTCAACATTTACTGATGAAGAAGATATGGTAACTCACTGCACCAACTGACATTGGACACGTAACAAAATAAAATTTGTCTTCTAATGTATTTTATTTCCCTCCTTGAGTTCATCCCAGGTATAGAATCGCTGCGAATAATGCCAAATATGTCCGCTTGGTTAAGCAAAGTCAAATTATTTGTAATACTCCGGTGTGATTATCACGTCATGACTCTGCCTGCTGTCATTTCTTGATGGATACAGTACTTTTGCATCCATCTCTTGGCACAGGCCAGAGTAAAGTGTAGCTTCCACCTAAGTGCCAGTCAACATCCATGGCTGTGACAATATGGAAGTTGCTGGGGTATGGGTAGTGCTGAGTAATGACGTTCAGAGCATGACTAGTGCATCTGTGTGTTATGAAAGGTGCTGCTCATAGGGTCAGTCGTGCTGCAATAGTACTTTCTGACCCAGTGAGGAAAGCAATGGCAAACTACCTCACTCCTCATCTTGCCTAGTACGCCTCATTTTGGCGCTGCCATTGGTTTTTTGGGTTTCCTTATAACCGCATAACCTTTGGTGGTGCTCTTTGAGGAGCCAACCAGCCTCTGGGCTGATGACCTAACAGGCAGACAGCATCGAACTATCATGATGTCTTTATTATATAGGTAACATTACAGGCGTTACCTGTTTACTTATTTATTTATTTATTTATTTATTTATTTATTTATTTATTTATATTTACGTATTTTTTATTTACAAACTGAATTCACATAAATGTACATCACTTGGACGAAGGCTGAAAATAATATGCTCTAGTTCCCGTAATAATAAAACCACACAATTCATGCTGACAGCTAAAACGGAACGTACAGTACATAGATGCTATGACACAGTCTTCATAAGTAATATAATGCAATAATATCAATTTATTTTGAAAAATGAAGAAACTCAACAAAGAAAAACCTGGATAAGACAGTGCCCAGATTCTTACGTGACAGGTACCTATACGAAATATCTTCAATTGCATTAACTGAATAACAGAAATTCAGTTGTAGGAAACAAACATACCTATTAAAAATTGAAGAAAGGGAATGACGGATAAATTTCCACCACAGCACTTTAACGGTTGGCGCTATTAGCTGTCGTCCATAGAAACGCTAGTTCGATTTCTGATACTGTCAGAGCTTCAACACAGTTAAGGGGAGCGATAAGTGGTTGGAAACGTACATACTGCTCACCTTCTGAGAGGTTGACGCTAGAATGAGCTGCAACTCCTTAAAGAATGCAATAAAATGAATGTACAATTATCGAATTATTATATACTTGAATAAAAGCCGAACATTGACTATTGTGGCATGACAGTGCTGAATGATAACACTAGAATGTCATGTTGTCGTTGCTCCTGCAAAAACCGCCATATGACTGTCAGTATCGGAGAAAAGTTTGACACGCAGTGCATGTCTCGTTAAGAAGAAAATTATTTGAATATCGCCGCGCAATATTAAACTTCAGATGGCACATCCATGCCAGCCGAAGTTCTAAGCAGAAATATTTCCGCGAAGCCGCTTTAGAAGGCGCAACGATGACATAAGTTCATGCTAATTTTGGAATACAGGAGTAATATTTATGGCGAATATTAAAGAGAATTTTATTATTTTTGAAAATAAAGTCAACAGAATAATTCTCAAATGATATATATATCCAATTACACCCCAAAAAGAAGTGGCAATTCCTTGGGCAGATGTAGTTTTATAATATTAATGGAATGTCGATATTCTCTGTTATATTAAATAGAAAAATCATTTTTTCGATTTGAGAGTGAAATGGTACTTTTTATAAAGCTATCTCACAAAATGCTCATCCCTAACGAATAAAATAATATACGCCTCAGATACAGTATTTTTAAATTTTGTGTGGCTCTTTGTAGGCCGGTGGAGCCCTTTTAAGGCAGACACTCCGACGAGGGTGGGTGGAAGCTGCCGTCTATGGGAAACTGAATGTTTTTATATTGGAGGATAGTGTTGTGTATGTGTGTGGTGTGTGAGTTACAGAGATGTTGGTGACAGTAACAATACCCAGTCCCCGAGCCAAGGGAATCCACCATTTACGGTGAAAATCTCCGACCCGATCACAATTCGTACCCTGGGCCATCTGAACCGAAGGCGACTAATCTGACGATTTATCCGAGAAGCCTGAAATGCCTCATATGATCAATAGATAGACAATTCTTTGTAAAGAATTAATATTTAGCGCAGTAATTTTACACACATACATCAAAATAGCCTTTCCTTCAATCGTGTGTGTGTTGTTAAACTGTGTTGATATCTTGGCCTGTCCTATGCAGGCCAGAAAGGAGACCTTTAAGGTGTTTGTATACATACAACCACGTACAATTGCACGAACCCCAACCAACAGGCAGAACACCGCACTCAAATGGGTGGCGGTATTTCAGTTGAACTTGTAGCACTAGTGTGGAAACATTACAAGTGTATTTTAAGCAGTGTAGTGAGCTAGTGGGATGGCACGACGTGCAGTGTCGACATGTGGACGTATACGCATAATCGCATCGTTTCATGAGGAATGTACAACAAGGGCACTTGCTCGACGTGTGAGCCGTAATCAAAGTGGTACAGGGACACAAACTGTTGATACGTTGCCTCGCACACGTCGTCCAAGAGCTTCGACTGTTGTTGATGGCCGTTACCTTCAAATTCCAGCTCGAAGGAACCCTGAACACAATGCTACCATGATGAAAGTGATCCTCGGGCAGCTACAGGTCACCGCGTTTCAACTCAAACTGTGTGGAACAGCTTGTACGACGCACAACATTACTATCGACGGCCATTGTAAGGTCCAGCAATCAAGCCTAAACATCATGAGGCGCCGTACGAATGGGCCAAGCATTATGCTGAATGGTCTCTACAGAATTCGAATAAAGTCATTTTCACCGATGAGTGTCGCGTAAGTCATGTTCTGGTCGTCGGCAATATATTTGGAGGCAAATTGGTCAGACTTTACGTCCCAGTCCCACTGCCCAAAACGTGCTGCACGGTGGTGCTTCACTGATGTTTTCGGGTGCCATTATGTGGGGCCACCGTACGCCACTCTTATTCATGCAGGGCAATGCCACGGCTGCACGATACAGGGACGACCTCCACCGACCAATAGTGACCGTATCGCCAGAATTTGTAAGAAGAATCTGTCTTAAGCGATGATAAGCATCCATCATGCAGGTGTCAGTAATGACTTCCTTTGTCATCACGATATCGCTGGACTAGAGTGGTCGCCGTGTTACACCGACATGAATCCTGTTGAAAATGTCTGGGGTAAATTAAAGAAGTCTGCTTGTGAACTTCACTACCCACCAATCACTCTGCGAGATCTAAACCGAATCGTCATTGAAGAGTGGGACGTTGTGAACTAATATTACCTCGATGAAGTAGTGGAGAGTTTGCCGGCACAAATTCGGTCATACAATACAAGTGGACGTACTGATGTGTGCTGTATTCAGTAACTCAAAAAGAGAAAGCACAGCTCTATTGATGTAAAGGTTGTTATTCATGGTTTGGTTGGTCAATAAGTAACGTTGATATGGTACCTCTGTATGTCTCTCTTTGGTTTTCTGTAAAGAAACAGTAGCTCATTTGTCTGAGGGGATGCACAAATTTTTATATGTGTACATTATTTATGAACTGCCAGAAAATCCAGAGTATTGAAGGCAAGTATAGACTTTTTTTTAAGTTTTAATGAGGCAAAACAATAATATGCGGAAGTCACAGTTGACTTGAATATGGATTAATTTCAAATCTGTTATATTTCCAAACGAATCTGCGACTAATTAATAAAAGTTCATCAAATTACTTTTCTTTCACACCACCTGTAAGTAATCATTAGTTTGTTATATGCGGCAGTGTAAGTACTTTTTATACCAAGAGATTCCCTTCCAAGTGATAGTTCTGATTTTAGACGTAAAGGAAGTGTTATCGATATATTTGTGGTAAGATTTCGATGTAGATAAAATATTGACATTAAATGCAGGCGAGTGGTACTGTAATGACTGCGTTGGGAGTTTCACAATAAAAAAACATCACGGTTACCAAATTTTTTGAATTTCAATATACTGTGAAAATAAGTATAATTGGTATTGTTGTGGATGGTAATAGTATTACCGGTTGATTGAAAGGGCTTGGGACATCTTGGACAGCAGTTCGGAAGAGAGTTTTAAAAGGATCTGTAACCTGCTTGATGCCCCGCTCCTTGGATTAATGGTTAGCATGCTGGCCTTTGGTCTAAGCGGTTCCGCGCTTGATTTCCGGCCGGGTCGGGGATTTTAACCTGAATTGGTAAATTCGTCTGGCTCGGGAATTGTGTTTTCCTGTTGTCTTCTTCGTTAGAAATCATCATAGGTAGGGATCGAAATGCAGGTCTTCTGTAGGCCGTTCTCAAGGAAACGACCTGCACCAGTCCCATCCGGAGGACATACGCCATTATTATCTCTTTTATCCTGACGGGAGTTTGTACTGGTATGCGTATATTTAATTAATTTTGTTGACTAGGAATGAAGCAAGCAAGTTCTATTTATTTTAGACAACGTCTCGGCATTCCCAAGTTGTACAAATGAGAACATGAGCTATAATGGAATTTCAAATCAATTTTCTTCTGTGCTGAGTTCCGTAAAGCTAGTTATAGTTCTCTTAGACCAGCCTAGATTGCATAGCAATGGAACGAATTGAAACTGTGCCAAGCCTCTGGGTTGATACTGTGTTAACCAATGGAAGAAATACGGTTCAGCAAATAACATGTAGAACTATACTGGAATACAAACTAAAAAACCATAACGATGCCTATTTTTATGGATTTCAAGATGAAGTATACTATTAATTCCTACATTGTCTCTATATTTAAAAATACAAGAATGCACAAGAATTGTATCGAAATATATCTCTACCAGATTTTTCCTTTCCTGGCTTTTGCCTCGCACGTATGAACTGCAGTATCCTTGCCTTGACCTGAGAAACTAGTATCAGACTTATGGAAAATACTGGTATATGGTTTGCTATGCATGTGATGAACTTCGACAAAATTATTGCCTAGTAAACAAATAATGATTATTATTGTCAATTACATCCTGTGATATACCTACATAATCCTCCCATAACGAGGCCCTACGTCCACACCTTGGTGGGATCGCGGGTGCGAACTCTGTTGCACAGAGGATTTGGAGTTATTTTACATCTGGATTCCCTTCCTGACACCAACACTGTATGCAGGGATGTATTCACGATTGCATGTTTCTGTGGTGGACGGTAGTGTGGAGAGTTGTGCTCACGAAGAGGAGTGTATTTAGACAAACGCCTCCAACCACTTCCTGAATTCTAGGAATTAAGCAGACGCGATTACACTCCCCACCCCGGCTGGAAATCGAACCCCGGAACCCTTTGAAATGAAAGTTTATAAAACCGAAGATACAAAAATAAAAATTAGAAATATTTTTCGTAACAGATAAAGCAAATATTTCAAGAGATCATACATATCCTGAAATGTGACGTTATCGAGCAAGTGGCTGCCTGTTTTGCGCCACATAGCTGTAAACTCGCATTCGGGACATAGTGGGCTCGAACCCCTCTTTCGTCAACCCTGAAGGTGGTTCTACGTCATTTCCTACTTTCACACCAGGCTGTACCTTAATGAAGGCCATTGTCGCTTCCTTCTCGTTCCTTCCCCTTTCCGATATCATAGTCACCATGAAACCTACCTGTTTCTGTTGGACGTAAAGCAGATTGTAAGAAAAAGCGTACCAAATGTCACCTCAGTGATCGCAGTCAAAGGAAAACCACCTACTCAATACAATACATTACTCATTGAATTATAAAATAATCATGAGGTGTCTTAAATAATACTTTAACAACCTCATGATTGTTTTAACTTTACAGACTACCATCGTTCAATGTATTCCACTACAAATACTTGCTGTTAATCTGTACATATTGTTACAATTTCAAGTCTAATGTTATCATTTTACTTTTTATTATGGCATTGTCACTCTTTTAACATTTTTTATCATTTCAGCTCAGGGCCCTGACCTAATCTTTGTAAATTAACGGCTGATGATGTTCGCTATGTCGAACGAAACATGTTCCATTATTTAAGACACCTCATGATTATTTCATAATTCAATGAGTAATGTATTGTATTGCGTAGGTGGTTGTTAATAAAAGGATTTTATAATTTTAATATATTGTCCTCAATACGGTTCTATTATGAGATTAATTACATGAAACTAAAGGAAAACCATCCAAATAACCTAAAAAATAATTAAACTCTCCATTCCTCCAAATACGGTAAAGCAGAACCCTTTAAATTCCAAGAGTTTCTATGGCAAATATTTCCCAGCTGTGCATCAAAAGACGGGCACATAAACGTAATGCGGGATAATTTATTTATTATTATGAATAGAGCTGACGAGCAGTTTGCACCACTTACACGGAACTCAGATACAGAACATTACAATAGGAATATTAGGAGCCTAAAATGGAAAGTAAGAAAAGCGTACAACGAAAGGCAATTTTGTTCGGAGCATTTGAATAGGTTTCACAAGCTGTCCAAAGAACTCGCTTCTGAAAATAAATGTGCTCATGACAAATATAAGAAACCTATAATTTCTTCCAGGGAAAATGAGTGTTAAAAAATCTCTATTAGTGTGTTACGAAGAGGGAAGGAGCCATGATGTGCCAATGTCCAGAGAAGGTAAGGTAATTATTGACAATATTCTAATAGCTAATGAATTAAATAATTGATATGGGAACGTATTAAATGACCAGAATAGCCTGGCCATAGACATTGTCGATAACACTGTTTGTTCTCTCTTCCAAATTATCCGTAGGAAAATTTAGGAAATAAGGAAAAGTAAGTCTACAGGGCCTTATAATATTGCTGGAGAGGTTCTGAAACTGGGAGGTAGAGCTGTTTACTGTGTGTCTCAACAATACGCAAATTCCAGACAACTGAAAGGAAGCAACTGTAGTCCAGATTTCTAAAGGGGCAACAGGCTGCTAATAGAAAACAGACCCATTAAACTTATGTCCATTGTATGCAAACAAATGGAACACCTCATTTCAGAATATCTAAGGGAACAATGGGAGAAAAGTTCGTGATTAATGGCCGTCAAAACGGTTTTAGGAAAGGCTTCTCCTGCTAGAGCCAGATGTTGTCGCTGTTTAAAGATATTAGCGAGTCATTAGACAAAGGAGCACAAGTTCATCCTATTGTAATTGATTCTGCTAAGTATTTGATGTAGTATCACATGGCATTCTGATACGAAAATGGGTGGAAATGAACATTGATAAAAGGGTGATTCCGTGGATCCGGATAATTTTTACTGGTCGCACGCGGGTGGGAAGTAAATACTACTCGGGAGTAGTACAGGGTAGTGTTATAGGGCCACTCCTATTTACGGCGTATATCAACGATATGCCGAACGAAATTCGAAGTAAATGCAGATGGTTTGCGGACGACTACATAATATACAAAATTGGAGGATACTAGCGATCATAGATTATTACTAGAGCCCGGAAGTTGGGCATTTATTTTTGGTTAATATAGGCAGGCAAAAAGGCACTTGAAATACTGAAAACAGACAGTACTGTAATTAAAATAGGTATTTATTAGGAGTGAAAACTAAGAAGAATCTCACTCTCCTTCTGGTGAGAACTGGCTGTGGAGGTAAAGGGAGCTCTGGTGCACCGTACTTGAAAACCTGGATTCGGGAGGGTGATTTTAGGACGATTTTCTTGGCATTCGAAACTAACTTATCCACGTTAGGATACAAAGTTCGTATCTGTTCAGCAATTATGTGCAGTCCATAGGCTGGACATGTGAAGTGGAGCATTTTAGGAAAGAGAGATTTCAAGGCTGTAGCTGCTTTTTTTCATGTAAGGTGCCGCATTTGTGACAAGATGTAGGACGTCATCATGCCGAATTCCATCCGGCCAGAGTAATATTAATGAATTTGTGAACAACTGTGCCACTGTGGAACCATTTGCTCTCTCCATCTCTCCTGTCTTCAAAAGAAATACTGATGATATGTCAGTTTGCTTTGCTTCCATAGTTCCAATGATGACGTTGGCCATGTAACGTCCCATTGCATCCATAGTTTCATCAATTGAGATCCAGATCTTCTTCTCTGCAACTCTGCTTCGAATCCTCTGCAGTGTTTCTTCAAAGGAGATATTCAAATAAGTTTTTCGTAATGTGGATTCTGACGGAACTTCTACTTTAGTGTACTTCTGCAGAAACGTCTTGAGGGACTGATTTTGCAGTTTCCAGAACGGAATTCCGGAGTCCAAGAAAACTTTACATAGATCGAGGGAAAATTGAGATTACCTGCTGGATGTTGCAACGGCTGTTGATATTAAATAGATCTTAGGGCCTCTTAGGGCCAACAATATTTAACCTAGACTTCTGTTTCGTTGTTGCGAAATGTTGAGTTATAAAGTACTTTTTTCGTAATTAATAGTATTTCACAGATTTTGCAAAAGAGTATAGCTCCATCAATAGAAAGTGTATTCGAACCGAATTCGCGAACATAGCCATGTAATTTACCACGCAACGATGAAAATATCGGCATGATAAATAAGTCAGCGCGAACACTTGAGTTGCCTTTAACGAGTTCAAGAGTAGAATAACAGCTTCTTTTATGCTTGACCTGTTAGACAGAAGTGATTTCCTCCCTTCCTCTACATTATCTTATCATTTCGAAATACTAGCTAATTACGCATTGTCACAGCAAAAGGGGTGTGAGGAAGGAGAAGAGACGTACTTCCCTCATCCTCTCCCTTTCCTGGTATTCATTATGCTTGTGCATTCCTTTCCCTAATGAAGGTTATGCTATTTACAGAGGTTAAGTGAATGGGTTGAGAAAATAAGCTTTCGAATGCCTGAAAACAAATACACGATTTACAGGGAACAATATCCTAAATAGATATTTGTGACGGCAATATGTAATTTAATGTGTGCAACATTTTTTGTTCTCGATGTACGGAAATTCATTATGTGCTTTTTTAAATGTGTAAATCGCAGAAAAAATTGCATAACGATCAAAAAAGTCAAAAAATGCTTTAAATCTGAAAATGGGCAACGGATGCCAAAATAGCCAAAAAGGCAAAATGAAAAATTGTCTCTACACTTCCTAAATGCACGAAAACATATTTGTCTCTCCCTGGTTCTTCAATATATCCAGTCATATCAAAGGGCATTTTACCTAACTTCTGAGCTTTAGTTATTACAAGCCGATATAAATGTACCCCATAAGTGGGCACTCGGTAACAAAACTAAAGTCTCGAAAATGCAGTCTCATAAAAATGGGAAAGAAACATAGGCTAGAGGAGTTTCAATATTGTCTTGGATCAGACGCTCTTGTAAAGGGTGACACATGTAAGTATCTAGGAACCCATGTAAAGGGAGATCTAAAATGGGACACCCATGTAGGAAGTGTAATTTTTAAAGCGTACAATTCCTTAAACTTCGTGATAGGGGTGCTAAAGGGCAGAAGTTCTCAGGCGAAGAAGCAGGGCTATATATAACTCATTAGGCCAGTCTTGGAAGATGGAGCAATCATATGGGATCCATACCAAACTGGACTCATTAAGGAACTGGAGGTGGTGAAGCGAAAGGCTTCAGTTTTCATGCTTAACGATTTCAATCCTAGTAGTAGAATGACAAGTATGATAGAAGAACTAGGGTGGGAGACACTGGGGACTAGAAGGAAACGAACACGGTTATATACCATGTACAATGCCTACACGAATAAGCCCGCTTGGAGAGAGTAGAGCAGTAGACCAGAAAAGCACTGTTACATCATTAGGACAGATCGTCCGCATAAAGCAAAAGGTAGAGCGCAGAAAACTAGCCGTGATAAGTATTCGTTTGCGAATCGGGGAACTGACGATTCGAACGCATTACCTGCAGCCGACTTAGAGCCTTTTCGCAAAAATGTAATACGCTTCAAAAACAGACACCAGCATTGTATACATTGTGTGTACATTTCTATGTAATGGTGTCATGTTTTTAATGCAACGCTCAATCCAATGTAAACTGTAGTATTAAGACATTCGAATTATTTAAGTTATGTGTGAATTTGTAGCCGGTCTAGAGAGCCAAGAATAACAGCCGAGAGGATCCGTCGTGCTGACCACACGACACCCCGGGCTAAGCAGCGGTCGCTTGGTAGGCCATGGTCCTTCGGGGCTGTTGCGCCATGGGGTTTGGTGAATTTGTAGGCCTACATGAGCGTGTTGTAGATGTAGTACTTGCACCGCTCAATCTACTGTAAGTCATAGTGTAATGATTGAAATACCTGCTACTAAACGTTTTCATTCCTCCCCTGAAGGTGGAGGCGGGCCTCTTAGACGGTGACGCCGTCTCTCAGGCCGGGAAATTTGTTTCGGTGAAGGAGATGTGCGGAGAAGGTGAGGGGTGGGCGGCCGTGGCCTACACTACGAACTGTCCCGGCATTCGTCTTAGTGCAGGAGAATGGAAAACCATGGAAAACCGTTCTCAGGACAGCCGACAGGTGGGGCCAGGCGTGTAGTCCGGCACTGTGCCCCAGACGCCTCTCCAGAATGCAGAGGCACATGTAATCACATGTAATGTTAGGTAGTCCACGGTAGAGCCGTGGCCAACTTTCCTCTGCTCGGTTGGCCGGTCGGAGTACAGAGCTGTTGGACCACGGACAAGCCGTGGCCTCTTAAGGGACGAAACCCAAGGGCCGAAACCCACTCTGCACCTTGAAATACCTAAGGTACGTATGAATCTGTACATTACGGTGCTGTAATGTTAAGCTAGTGGTAAGCTAAACCTATAGCATTGTAAGCCGTAGTGTTAAGCACTGGAGATACTTAAGTTGTGTGTGAATTTGTATACGATGATGCAGGATTTACAATATTTTCTTCCTACGGAATTGCTTCTTGTACTTTTGTTATTATTGTTGATGTTGTTGTTGTTGTTGTTGTTGGGCTATTAAGTTTTATTTTTACTGTATAATCACATGTAATGTTAGGTAGTCCGGCCCCACGGTGTAGAGGGAAACGCGTCCGCCTGTTACCTGGTGGCCCCAGGTTCGATTCCCGGCCGGGTTAGGGGGTTTTGAATGTAAATGATTAATATCCCTGGCCTGGGGACTAGGTGTTTGTGTCTTCCTTAATGTTCCTTACCTCACATTCAACACTCTACACTTCCGCAATTCCAATTGCACACAAGTTCATATCATTATGGTGCAAGTAAGGACAAAAGATCTCTATAGGTCGACGCCTCGAACAAATAGAATTTTTATTTTTTAAAATGTTAAGCTAGTAGTAAGCTTAACCTATACTATTGTAAGCCGCAGTGTTAAGCACTGGAAATACTTAAGTTGTGTGTGAATTTGTGTATGATGATGCAGGATTTAGAATGTCAAACTAGTAGTATTTCTTGTAATATTTTCTTTCCATGGGATTGCCTGTTGTACTCTTGTTGTTATTGTTGGGTACATATGTTTCAACTTTACTTTATTATCACACTACTGAAGGTGCTCATTGCTACCGGGATATGTCACAACTGCGACCAATTTGTTAACAATAAGCGTCTGTATTTGATCCATTTAAAGACCTCTTGCAATCGTTCATTTCATATTGCGAGGTATTACGGGACGTCTGTACCTGCTAACAATGTGCTTTTAACATGTATCCATTCGAGAATGTCATGAATGTTGCTGATTAAATTTTGAAAAATTTGTAGGTTCAATCCTGACTCAGCCCGGTGGTATTTGAAAGTGCTCAAATACTTCAGTCTTGTGTCGGTAGATTTACTGGCTCGTAAAGGAATTCCTGCGGGACTAAACTCCTTCACCTCAGCGTCTCCGAAAACCGTAAAGCTAGTTATTGAGCCGACGAGTAACCGAAAATGAACCTAACATGCATTATACAATAGGAGTGCGTACATACGTAATGCAAGCATACATTCGTATAGTACGGTACAGTAAGGATAATTTTCCTTTACACATGGGCATAGGAAAATGAACACAACAAAATTTGTTCTGATGGACTGCATAACCATATGTGACTGGGAGGCGTGACCAGTCTTAAGGGGAATAATCGATAGGAAGAGCTTTGTGGATTACAACCTTTTACCGGTCAAGCGACGATATGAACAACATGAAGTTAATCAATCAATCATTCAATCAATCAATCAATCAATCAATCAATCAATCAATCAATCAATCAATCAATCAATCAATCAATCAATCAATCAATCAATCAAGTACCTAATACGAACTTGGATGTCTGAAACATAGTCAATGCCTCCAGCTAAACCGAAGGTCATTGAGCAGGTATCCTAAACCAGAGTTTAGTTGAGATAGCGCGGTCAGTTCCTATTTTCTACTCCTGTGGGCAACAGCACAGTACTGGCCCATTTAAAGGAGACTACGCCCAATGTTGCTTTACTTGGGAGATCTCACGGAATACGGTGATTTCTGCTTGGCTTGTTTATTGGCTATGCAGTTAATATATTATTAATAATAATGCGATACGTATTAAAAGTCAACTGTTTCACGAAAAATGTCCAGTTTTCTGATGACTGCAGTAAATTAGTGTCCGGCTCCATAACTAAATGGTTAGCGTGCTGGCCTTTGGTCACAGGTGTCCCGGATTTGATTCCCGGCAGGGTCAAGAATTTTAACCATCATTGGTTAATTTCGCTGGCATGAGGGCTGGTTGTATGTGATGCCCTCAACATCATTTCATCCTCATCACGATGCGCAGGTCGCCTACGAGCGTCACGTCAAAAGACCTGCACCTGGCGAGCCGAACTTCTCCTCGGACAATCCCGGCACTAAGAGCCATACGCCATTTTTTCCCAGTAAATTAGTGGCAATATCGAATAGTGCATTTGTTTATATCAGAGGTAAATATTTTTAAAATGGTCTATGTTAGATGCACTTACAAATTTAGTAAGGAATTTTATTTCTTGAAAGTCGTCGGGTATACCCTGAATACTAGATCGAATCTACAATAATTAAATCTCACAAAATTCAAGTTACATGTACCTGAGAATAGCTTTCATTGTTAGCTGATATATTTCTAGATATCACTATATATCTAGATCCCACTTTCGGATTTTTATGCCATGAAGTTTTCTTTGTATTAATTGAAGATTCCCTACATAATACGGTGTCATCTTCACTGTAAGTGACAGTCACTCTAAATTAATTGAATTTGGCAATGGCACTGAGTTCGTGTACATCTCGATAACCTTGTACCGCACTCTAGGAATGCATGTTTAAATGACTTATTTACGCATGTACTTAAGGTTCATTATCCTTTACACGGTAGCATACGAAAATGAACACAACGAAAATTGTTCCGATGGACTGCATATCCATATGTGGCTGGGAGACGTGACCAGTATTAAGGAAAATAGTGGATAGGAAGAGCATTGTGAGATATCACCTTTCGCCCGAACAGCTACGATTTATCCCCATACTAGGCTTAAAACATTTACATATGTATGCAGTACTATACATATCACATGTAAGTAGAAAGAAAGACTGATAAATGTCGTTAATGGTGAAGGCAAGAACCCACGGTTCCACTCTTGCGCTAAAGTAAGTATTTTAATTAATTTGCACCTAAATTAATTATGGTTATTTTATTACTTACTTATCCATAAATACTTGTATGTCGTGTCGATAGATTTACTGGCACGTAAAACAACTCATGTGGAACTAAATTCCGGCACCTCGGCGTCTCCGAAAACCGTAAAAGAGTAGTTAGTGGGACGTAAAACAAATAACATTACTATTATTAATACTTGTATGTTGGGTATTCAGCCCGAAGGCTGGTTTGATCCTCTACAGATCCATCAAAAGCTGCCATACATAGCCTGGGTGTCACTGAAGAGGCATACTAGGGGAATGAGGAGTGATGTAGTTTCGCGTTGCTTTCCTCACTGAGCCAGAAATTGTTAGGCCTATTACAAATCAGTCTGCCAAGTCCACTGAAATGCATGCACCAACCGACCCAATAAGCGATGTTTTCACACCATTCATAACAGCGACTGGCTGTATAAAGAACGGTAATACTAGAATCGCTCATACCTCGCTAACTTTCATATTGTCAAAGCCAAGGATGAGACTGAGACTGGTCAATGAAAGTAAAAAATATATTCTAGTCCATATCAGAAGACATAGTGCACTGTAAACACTATATCCTGTCAGCAAAGGCATCATAAATACTTATTAATATTTTAATGATAATAGTCGTTTGGCCTCAGCTACGGTTTGCAGGTATTTTGATATGGCACTACTTAGGATGTCTGCGTCTCAAATTTGATGCTCCGTATTACTCCATAAGCATAGAAACAAATATCTGCTGGACGATCTGCGCTTGAGTATTAATTAACATTGTCGAGTAAGCATAAAACATGTCTCGAAATAGACTTATCTTTCAAAATCCAACGTCGTACGACATGGAATGTCGTGATTTTAGGTTCCGGAGGACTGAATAATAATAGTAATAATAATAATAATAATAATAATAATAATAATAATAATAATAATAATAATAATGCATTTGTTAGTGATTCTTTCAAATATTTCCCTGATTATGTCCGTGTATCTCTTATCCAGAGGGAGCCATTAATACTCGTGAAATTATGGTGATTGCCAGTTCTCACAGCAAGGTCGTGCACTGGGAGAAATATATTTAAGAAAATGTATTACTGAAGATATGAGAGGGATGTGTTAATTAGTCAATGGACCTACCATGTTGAATTTACGTTGTTGTGAAATATTTCTGAAACAAGGAAGTTACTATGACGAAACATAAAAATAAAAGTTTCAATAATATCGTATAAATTATTATTATTATTATTATTATTATTATTATTATTATTATTATTACCATAGATTTTGCCTACTTGCACCTTTTCTCCTTTGAAGTTATTTTCATGTGCCTTCCGTTTACGTCTACGTTTCTCTAATCATTACACACCTTTGTATCCCCTTGTTTGTGGTAGAGTACCCTATAATACAACCCAGTTACCTTCATTCAGTATTGTAGAATTTTTAATGTCTATTCTCTCTATCCTTTTACTGGAAGTGTCCATGTCCATCTGTTAAATTTCCATCCGCCTACAGAAGGCATTCAATTTCAGTTTCTAAGGCCTTCTAATAGTTTACATTCGATAGTCTATAGGTTAGTACCATTGAAAATTCTTCATAATATACGTTATTCCCTTATTCCAAAATTCATTGTCATTTACGACGCAGTCTGTTATGAATCAGATACCCTTACCCTCTTATACGAAAGCAGTGAACATTGTATTCATAAAAGATCGGTTAGCAACTGCTTCTCCCACAGTACAAGCGATTTCCATTAAGTGTTTCCCAATCCTATTAGTATTAAGATCCTCCCTTTATTTCATGGGATTCATAGCCCAGTGGGATGAGAACTGTAAGAGACTTGGACCAAGGTAGCCGTGTTTCGAATGCAGTTAAATTAAATATTAATTTTATAACTGCAATGACACCTACAAGTCTCTAGGATTCCAACTGAAACTGGGACGTCCCGTGGCTGCGTCCACGATAACAACAATCACAAGGAACTGAAAGTATTGCTTGCTTTCTTGCTTCATCAATCAGTCAATCATTCAATCGATCACCACTGAAATTCATTTAGGGCAATCGCCCGAGTGGCAGATTTCTTATCTGTTGTTTACCTAGTATTTTCTTAAATTATTTCGGAGAACTTGGAAATTGATCTTACATATACCTCAGAAAATTATACCAATCCCTAACTCCTTTTTCTTCTTCTTGAATTCCAACAGTATAGTACGGTATGGTTAATTTTCCTTTGCACACGTGCATAGGAAGATAAACACAAGGAAAATTGTTCTGATGGACTGCATAACCATATGTGGTTGTGAGGGGTGACCAGTCTTAGCGATCGTAATGGATAGGGATGGCATTGTTACATATGAGGTATTGTTTCTTCAACGACGATATGGTAAGTACAACACCATGATTTTGTACATCAGTCCAGACATTAGTTACGAAAGTTATTAGACTAATTTCACTCAACTACATGAGTCTGCTAACTAACTATATTAGTTTCCTGGGATACTCCGAGGTGGTGCACCTCCTTCGATGTACACATACAATAATAATGATAATAAATCATGTTATTTGCTTTACGCCCCACTAACTAATTTTTTGGTTTTCGGAGACGCTGTGATGCCGGAATTTAATCCAAGAGGAGTTCTTTTACGTGCCAGTAAATTTACGACACGAGGCTGACGTACTTGAGCACCTTCAAATACCACCGGACTGAGCTAGGATCGAACCTGCCAAGTTGGTGTCAGAAAGCCAGCACCTCAACCGTCTGAGCCATTCATCCCGGCACACATCCAATAGAGGTGAACCAAATTCCATGTCAATCTTGAATCACTCTCAGGGTCAGAATTCGAAACCAGGCCTTGTAGGATGGCAGCTAATCGTGTTAGCCATTACACTATTCAGACGGCAAGGAGATATGAGCCTTATAAAAGTCCCCAAAGTAAATCAAAATATCTAACTTCCTTGAAGGAACAAAACCTCGTTTGTCACAATGCTCTTCATACCCATTATCTTCCCTAAACCTTCCAACCACATATGCCTATGCATTCCGTCAGAACAATTTTCGTTGCGTTCATTTTCCTATGCATGTGTATAAAAGACAATGAGCTTTACCGTAACGTACTGTAGGAACGTACTATTTCGTGACATATTACCCACTCCTACAGTATACTGTATTTTATGTTGATTTTGCTTTACACCTATACATCGGAAACTGAACACAACGAACATTGTTCTGATGGTGATGATGATGCTTGTTGTTTAAAGGGGCCTAACATCTAAGGTCATCGGCCCCAAACGTTGTTCTAATGGTCTGCATATCTATATGTGGGTGGGAGGCATGGCAGGTCTTAACGAAAATAATGGATAGGGACAGCATTGTGATATACGAAGTATTGTTTATTCACCAACGTTATCTTGAACCTCACAGCTACGAAGAAAGCAGATTTAGAATAATCGTAAACCATGCGAAGTTGAATGACATGGTGTTATATTTGACACACTGAAGTATGGAATTTGGGAACAGTTTATGATAATGTATGCATTATATTGAGCTACTTATCTCAGTTACACTCATCACTGTGTTTCATGGGCATTAATGTGACAAACGCACTGAAGTTCTGCTATTAGTAATTCATTGTTAAATATTGGTAAAAATCTTATCTCTGATCTTTTTTGCATATTCCATGAAAATACTGAGGATTGCATTGAGCTCTAGTGACCTTCGTGATACTCCGTTCTTGGCTACGAAAGTATACTGTCTCCCACGCACATCTTAGGAATGCACTTTTCATTATTTTACAACGTTAAATACCGTGTTGACTTGAATCTATTTGGAACAGCTAAATATAGATCAAAAGTCATGCAAACTACAAGCCATTGCTAATTATTAGGCTATAATACAGTAGTTAAACACAACGAAGTGGGTTAATATTACGTTATTATTTTTGAGATATCATGGAAAGGTTTTTACGGAAAGTTTCTGAATAATTACAGCCTCTATAACACCATAAATGTCACTATAAAGTCCACTGCTGTGATCTTGGATTTCACAGAGTAGTTTTCCGTTGATGTTGTTTCGTTTAAGTTCGACAAACATTGGTAAACAGCCCAGTATAGTGTATATCGGATAATATGTGTATCTGCTATTATTTGAGGCTAGAGCTGAGAAGGAAGCTGTGGTGGCCCAGAAAATTTTCGAGGTTTACTCTAGTTCTCTTCTTGTCCGACTCGTTGGTTGAATGGTCAGCGTATTGGCCTTTGGTTCAGAGGGACAAAGGTTCGATTCCCGGCCGGGTCGGGGATTTTAATCGCTTCCGATTAATTCTTCTGGATTGGGGACTGGATTTTTGTGTCCGCCCCAACACTCTTCTCTTCGTATTCAGACAACATACCACACTACCAACCACCACAGATACACGCAATAGTGATTATATCTCTCCATATAGGGTTGGCGTCAGGAAGGGCATCCTGCCATAAACAGGGCGAAATCAACATGTGCTACGCAGTTCACACCCGCGACCCCACGAGTGTGGGAAAAGTGGTAGAAAGGAATAATAATAAGAATAAGAATAAGAAGAAGAAGACTACTTCTCTTCTTGAATGTGTCACTCACTATATGAGATTGCCCTCTTGCCTAGTAGGCCTACGCTTCATTATAGCATCGCCAATCATTTATGAAGTTTTTGATGTTTCTTTCTTAGGATTAAACCAGCCTCCTGGGTTATGATGTAACAGGCAGGACTGAGGTAGAACGTTTACCATTGAATTCGAGGCAAAGTCTGGAATTATGTTCGGACGATTTTCCAGGTGTGGGAGTGGGCATTATTATAATTTGACAATGAAGGTCGACTCAGGATGGTCGAAAAGGATACCAGCGAGAGACAATTATCGCGACGCTGCGGTAACAACGTAGACGGGATAAGGAGCGAGCAAAAAAAAAAAAAGGAAAAAAAAATAGTTCCAGCGAAATGTTGAGACTTTCGATGGGGAAAACCGTAGAAGAAGCTGGAAGCTAATCAACAGTCGTTCAGGCGCTCAGAATTATCTGGATGTAGAAACTGCTAGAGTTTCCCGCTTGCCTATCCAGAGTGTATCAGAAATATACTTCTTTCTTTCTTTCTTTCTTTCTTTCTTTCTTTCTTTCTTTATCAGTTTACCCTCCATGGTTGTTTCTCCTTCGGACTCAGTGAGGGATCCCACTTCCACCGCCTCAAGGGCATTGTCCTCTGGGTCGTGGGATACAACTGGGGAGAAGGACCAGTACCTCGTCCGGGCAGCCTCACCTGCTATGCTGAACAGGATCCTTGTGAGTGGGACGGGAAGATTGGAAGGGATAGGAAAGGAAGAGGGAAGGAAGCGGCCGTGGCCTTAAGTTAAGTACCATCCCGGCGTTTTCCTGGAGAAGTGGGAAACCCACTTCGAGGATGGCTGAGGTGGAAATCGGACCCACCGCTACTCATTTGACATCCCGAGGCTGACTGGACCCCGTTCCATTCCTCATAGGCCTACCACTTTTCAAATTTCGTGGCAAATCCGGGATTGGAACCCGGGCCTCCGGGGTTGCAGCCAAATGCGCTAACCACTACACCACAGAGGTGGCCTATCAGAAATACACCGACAAAAACCAAGGATGCTCTTCATGTTATATTAAGAATTATAATGCAATTGGATCGGCGGAGAAAACGTTTCTTTTGATGAAACTGAATTTACTTTGTTATTTCCGAGCACGCGATTCAAATTGATGAACTCGCCGTATTTGCTATGCTAGAGCACAAGTCACAGGGAGGGAGGGGAAGTGAGGTGTATATTGGAGACAGAGATTATGCTCCGCGAGTATGCACAAGTTTCCTTGTTCGACTCGCACATGATTGTCCTTGTATCTTACAGGCAACATCTACAGTTCGTTTATTAAACAGCCATAACTGCACACATCGTACAAGAACACACTGTAATTAAGACACACTTGTCAGTCAAGTAATGCACCAGATCGTTTATCCTCTCGTCTATTGGTCGCAGTAACGTTCTTTATTATTTAACACGCTCGAAGATGCATCGCTGCCGCCCCACGATTGTGTATTCCTTCACTCACAACTTTGTAAATGGAGCAAAATACTGAACGTAGAAAACAATACGCCCAGTTGTTTGATTAGAGTAGATGTTCAATGTGTCCCCTTCCCCTACCGACCCTGTTGACCATGCGGTTAGGGGCGCGCAGTTGTGAGCTTGCATTCGGGAGATAGTGGGTTCGAACCGCACTGTCGGCAGTCTTGTAGAAGGTTTTCGGTGGTTTCCTATTTTCACACCTGGCAAATGCTGGGACTGTACCTTATTTAGAGCACGGCCGTTTCCTAGCCCATATCTATCCCTGCGCCGCCATAAAACATATCTGTGTCGGTGTGGCGTAAAGCAACTTGTGAAGAAATATATATATATATATGCCTCCTCTTTCCTCGATGCACAGTTCGCCGCGGTGTAGTACTGACCTTTGGACTCTGTTCAGGATGTGTGGTGTGTCGCGAACGCGAAAGCTGCCTGTATGCTTCATCTTGTCTTTCTACGCGGTTCGAATAATAGTCAGTTTGTGCAGAACAAACTGTACACTGCCTACTGGGGCTGGGAGGCGACTATGCAAAACGAACGAGAAACTTATGCATTCGCACCGAGTAATACCTTTGTCTCCCACTTCCCCTCCCTTCCTCCTCTGATGCAGTGCAACAGGTAGCGGCTTGCTCTCTAAAATAGCAAATACGGAAATTCCCACAATTTGAATACCCCCTTCCCCACGGAAGTAACAAAGCGACTTCAATTTCTCGAAAAGAAATATATTCCTCTCGACACAGTTTTTGCTCAGATCGTAACACACACACGAACTTCTGTTCAACTCATGGCTCCTCAAAGAATTCACAGCTAGCACGTGTAGTAGACCAAACTAGAACATTAGATAAGATACTATTAGCATAGGGGTCATGACTTCGGGAGGCTTGTGTTTTCCGGAAGATAAAGGTGCGGAAAATCTAAGGAGTAGATGGTAACAGCTTCAAATATTCGTAACTTCAAAACCAAGTGGCTTACTGTAGTCATGTACAGCCACTTCATCCCCAGTCTTTTAATCTTGTTCATACATCTAATGTAGCCTGCGTGAGACTCCAAAACCTATGCAGAAAGAGTAACATTTCTAAATTTCTCGAATTCCTGACGGGAAATAGGAGGGTTCATAACTATCACCTCGGCTCGGCAACCTTCATTTAAAGTAGTGATACAAAGCCGTGGCACATGCAATATTTTAAGGACCTTGCCTGTCAAGAGGACTGCTGCTCAGAGAGATGACCTCTAAGACTACCACAGTCGTACTAGAGGCTGTGTACAAAATGTTCTAGCCTTCAGTTCGGAATCAAAATCCTTAGACGAGGCGGAGATCGAAACCCTAGACCCCGGGTAAAAGGTAAACACACTAACCGTACAACACTGGGCTGGTAAAATGACAATAGTTCCTGAAAACAATATAATGGCGTGTGGCCTCCGAAGAGGCTCGGTCCAGATCGTACGAGCTGACGCCAATTGGCGACCTGCGCATGAGCGAAAATGAAATCTAATGATGAAAACTGCATGGACACCCGGTCCCTGAACCAGGGGAAATAACCAATTATGATTAAAACACTGACCCGGCCGGCGTTTGAACGCAAAGTCCCCTTGGATTAAAGGCAAGAATGCTAACCGGTTAGCTACAGAGCCAGACATTTCTGAAAATGAGTCCACAAAGTTCAACATACTCACTCTTGAAAGGAAAAGCTTGTAGTTTTACATGAATTTTGATATCGGGGTCATAGCCTCGGAACATGAACAACATAGATGTGATTTTCTCTTTCAATAATTCCATATACATCATCTGGGATGTGAACTGAGGCCACATTTCTTAGATGCCAGTGGTGATGCCACTAAGCTATTACGCTCTCCTGATTGAATAGCTTGGGAAAGGAAACGTAAGACATACGCCATCAACAATAACAATGCTCAGCAAATGACCTAACGGAATTTCCATTTCATGGGTGATATACACAGCAGAAGATGTAGTTTATGAAGGAAGTAAAGCAGCATTTAAGAAAATTGTGTTTATTTAACGTCCCTATTATATATTTTAGGAAAGGCAGGTGTACCATAATCTCACCGAGAATACATTTCTTTCTGATTTGCCAAACCCGGCAACGCCGTGCGGTACCGTATAGTACCAGTGCGCCTTACTTCTGATTTTCTCATACTGATCCTTACTCGCGCCATAAATCTGGCAACTTCGCTGTACATTGTCAAGGAGATACTCTCTACAATGCCTAAAATCAACAAAAGGTTTTATTTGAGTATTTGTTTGCTGCAACAACTGCTTATAATTTGAGATCATGTCGAGAGGAATAAAAATGACTTCCCGTCTAAAGTAAGTTGCTTTACTTTGTTTATAAATATTGACTATGCGATTTTGTATCATGTGGTTTATTGTCTTGAAATATAAGTCCATGAATTGAAATAACAAGCAATTGGTCAGCATTCCTGTGTTAGCTGTTATGACATAAATTATTCCGTTGGTACCGTATGGTACCGCACGGCGCTTACCATGCCTCTCTGTTTACTTTCTCCTCCTTACTTCTAAGGGTAACAATTCATACTCTAGTTGCAAATAATGATTTATGTGTGTCATAAAACTCTATAATTGTAGATTTTACTTTTAAAAATTAAACGGCATGACATACTGAACCACTGGAATCTAAGGTATTATCTGAGGAAGATGAAGGGGGTCTCGCAGATAACCTTACGGGAGGTCAATCACGGGCACCAGCAGAAATAGTGCTAAAGCAACAAATTCCGCACAGGAGTAGATAATCCATGTCCGATAATGATTCATGGCCCGGGAAGAGAGCGAAATCATCACCCCATCCACCAGGTACCTGGATGGCGTATGGCCCACTTTCACTCCAATTCCATAGTGCGAAATTTTCCACTTTTCGATATATGATGCCGACCGAAATATTTGAGGGTTTTCATTACGATGAAATTATGAATTTCTTGTGCTCAGAAGTCAACAACTACCGGTATATGCTTTTTACAAACGAAAAATAACCCCGAAGAAATGAAAATATTCATCGGCATTTTCCTTCTAAGTGGCCACGTGTAAGTACCACGATCAGAAAAGGGTAGGTGCAAAATATTTATTACGACATATATATTTGGGTGGTATTTTAAGGTAAATAAATGCAGTTGTTTACACTTCTTAGTGTATCTGACACCTTGAGATTCAATGGCGTACATCAATATATCGCTCCGACAAACCAAAGCCGGAGCTGTGCGTTTGTGTAAACAGCATTTTGCCATTCTAAACTAGTGAAGAGTGGAAATAGGTGACTAAATAAGAAAAGCTGAAGTAATATTACTCGTATTTTCTAAAGATATGTCACGTCTGAGCTAATGTTATATTTCGGAATTCCCAAAGGGATATCACAAATAAACCTATAAACACCGTTTCTTCTTTTGTTTATTGCTCAGTAATTTGTAAGTGATATTCTGTAACAATATTAAGCATTCAGTTTCATGGTATTCTAAAGAGGTAACAATTTGTATGTTCCAACCAAAAGCTATGTCATGCGCCGTGCGGTACCGTACGGTACCAGGCCCTCATTTAAAAACCAACGATTCAATTTTTAGAAAAATGACTTTTAAATGTTCTCTGATATGTGAATGCTGGGAATATTAAATAAAAATTTAAAAAACGATAATTGAAAACTCCGGCGTTCCCGGGTTAAGACTACTTACTCGGGACTTCCCTATTTAAGCGTTATTAAATGCCAATAGTTAGTACGCTGCGGAGATCAGGAATTCTTAATAGCATTGTTAGTTTAATGTCACAATAATTACTTCTGCAGCTTTTTTGAGACACTGAGGTACCAGAATTTTTCCTTGTAGGCTCTCTTGCACGTGTCTGTAAATCTTCCGATTGAGTCGGAAATAGACCAGCTCAGCTGTCTGGGGCATCTGTTACAACAGCAGGAATTCTTGTTTGCATTCTCGGGATTGTCATTAAATAAGAGAGTCAATTTCCCATTGTTCAAATAACTTTGTATACGAATAATTTCCTCATAAGTAAATATGAGTATTATTTTTATCAAATCCCAATTCTTCTTTCTTTTTTAATATTTCATGACCTAATATGAACTGGCAATAATGTATCAAAATGACTGTCTTCATCAAATGATTGTCGGCAGTGTATTTGGTCTGGATGATTTTTATATTCAGTGACTTTCAAAAAAAAGAGGTTAGGTTCCCCTCTCACTCTGCAAAGCCTGACATGTTGCCAAAGGCTCATTTTTGCAGTTCTATCAAAATTAAGTTGATATGGGCGTGGATCATATGGGTTTATCTATTAATGTAGAGGACTGAACGGAGTGGCGAGGCATGTCACTCAGGACTCGCGGTTATTCCGCCACAAAACGCTGACTGCTGCAGCTCGCGATGTCATTAACGGCAGATGGGCTGCCTGACGACACAGCTCATTCTGCCTGTGCTGTACAGGTAACACCAACTAGTCGAAAACAAGCTCACTTCATTAGAGTAGCGGAGGATGCAAGAACCCAGGACAAGGCGTTCCAAGAAATATTTAACTATGGGGTGCTTGTTGTGGTTGATGTCCTGTGGTCCAGTTGCTCACGTGTACCTACAATGATTGGAAAAGTGTCTGCTCGTGTTACCAGTGAATAACATTGTAGGCAAATTCCAGCTATGCACTGCTTACATTTATACCCTGCAATTCTATCAGTTACTGACGGTACTTCAGCAAATGAAAACACATTGTTTCCTTAGTTTGAGGCATATTAAAGCAGGATAGATGAGGACGAATATAATATTACCTAATGATAATAAAATGAACGGTCCATCGTGGCTTAGATTTTCTGGATCCTTGGCTGAATGGTCAGCCTACTGACCTTCAGACTGTAGGACCCTGGGTTTGATTCCCAGCCGGGCAGGTCATTTTCATCCACGTTTGATTAATTCCTATATCTGAGGTACAGGACACATTTTTGATCTCAATACTGAACTCTTGCTCCTATACGTCCGATGCTGGATATTCTTGATCGTCTCAATACAGAACACTTGCTTCTCTAGGCAAGGTGCTGGGTATTTTTGATTACCTCAAAGAACTCTAGCTCCTCTAGGTCCGGTGCTGGGTACTTTTGCATCATCTCGATACATACTAACAACCGCCACAGAAACAAGCAATAGTGATTAGGCTGCATCATTTCGCATTGCGCTGGCGTCCGGAAGGGCACCTGGCCGTAAAACTGGTTTTAATTCACATTAGTGCTGACCCCAGACAAATGGAAAACTACGAGAGAATAAAATTGTGGCTTGGCATCTAATGGGATAGTGGATATCAAATTTTTGTATTTTAATTTATTTTATTTTGTTACAATTTGCTTTACGTCGCCCCAACACAGCTAGGTATTATGACGACTATGGGATAGGAAAGGCTGGGAGTGGGAAAGAAGCAACCATGGCATTAATTGCGATTCATCCCAAGCTTTTTCCTTGGGTGAAAATGGGAAACCACGCAAAACCGTCTTCAGGTCTGTCGACATGAGGTTCGAATTCATTATGTCCCGAATGCAAGCTGATAGCTACGTGGCCCAAACCGCGCAGCCACTTGTGCATTAATATGAGGTATAAGCATGATGCGATCGGTTGGCGGAGAGGCTACTTTATTTTGAGGATACTGGTTCGAATTCCAGAACAATCAGTTGATATTAAGAATGCATTCATACGAGAATCCATTTTTAGAGATTGGTGTAATAAAAGTATCACTATTGAAGACTGAGGCACTTCAGCTCCCCTGAAATATTAAAAGTAGCTGAAAAGTTTCAGTCACATGCCAAGTATTACGTGTGATGCGATATGCAACATGTATTGAACATCCTTTACAAAGAGGAGAAATATATTTACAGTTAACATTTAACTATGTTGCCCATTTTATACGTGACTGAATGATTTATGGGTGAACTAAGATCTAATAGGTAAGCCAAATTATCTTTCCCTGTACAGTTACTGTCCTAGCGTGGCCATCGGAACTATGGTAATATATTCATACATTTTAAGTTAATGACTATCTGGATGAAGGAGTGAGTTGTAAATTATACCACACCACCTGTCTGAAGGATGTAAATATATCTCAATAATTTATCAGTACGCTGTAGCCTATAACATAGCCTATTTTTTCTCATCAGTTGAGCCATATCCGACATGTTGCTTTGCCATTTAGGATTTAAATCAAAGCATAATTGTTAGACTAAGTTGCATTCGGACTCATGAGAAGTAAATTTGTCTAGGATCTCATTATATCGTCGGCTTACTTATAAAACCTCGTATGTTACAATCTTCTTCTTACCCATTATAATATATGCAATAAATCAGTACCTTTTTCACAGTGTTCATTTTCCTGTGCAAATGTGTAAAGGAAAATGGACCTTACCACACCGTATTGTAGGGAAGTTTTTTTCATGGCGAATTTAAGCACTCCCACAGTTTAACGTATTTAAGGTTCATTTTTCTTTACACACAACCATAGGAAAATAAACACAACGAAAATTGTTCTGATGGACTGTGTACATCCATATGTGGCTGGGAGGCGTGACCAGTCTTAAGGAAGAAATTGGATAGGAAGTGCACTGGGAGATACTCGGTTTTAGAAGTAAGCCATCGACGGAGATACTAGGTTTTAGAAGTAAACCATTGATATCCTGGGGTTGTGATAACCAAGTGCACTGGTGTCTCAAAGGGCGGCCATCGTTCGAATCTCGGCCAGTGCATGTGGAAATTTTGAAATTACAAGTCACGACCTTGTGATCGGATTCCAGGCAAAACTGGAGGTACCGCAGCTATGAAACTGAATCAATAATATGAAACTTGCTCGCTTTTTCCAGGGAATCCCAGAAGGTTCATTCCATGGTTTCCAACTCAACCCCAGGAGAATATCTGTATGACACATAAAAAACTAATTGCCGGGCTGAGTGGCTCAGACGATTGAGGAGCTGACCATCTGACACCAAAGTGGCAGGTTCGATCCTGGCTCAGTGCGGTGGTATTTGAAGGTACTGAACTGCGTCAGACTCGTGACGGTAGATTTATTGGCAAGTAAAAGAACTCCTGCGAAACTAAATTCCTGCA
The DNA here is from genome assembly GCF_040414725.1 of Anabrus simplex. Classification (NCBI taxonomy): domain Eukaryota; kingdom Metazoa; phylum Arthropoda; class Insecta; order Orthoptera; family Tettigoniidae; genus Anabrus; species Anabrus simplex. The sequence goes on from NC_090266.1 coordinate 415,686,766, forward strand.
TTTCGGCGTCTCCGAAAACCGTAAAGGTAGTTAGTGGGACGTAAAGCCAATAACCTTGTTGTTATAGAACATTAACTTAATCCTGAATTAATTTCTTCTCCAGAAGCAGGTGTTCATATGTGTGAGATAATTGATGAACCCCTCTATCTGAGGTACTGCATAATTTTTATCTCAGTACGGCCCGACTCGTTGCCTGAATGGTCAGCGCACTGGCCTTCGGTTCGGGGGTTCCCGGGTTCAATTCTCGGCCAGGTAGGGGATTTTACCTTAATTGGTTAATTCAAGTGGCTCGGGGGCTGGTTGTTTGTGCTGTCCTCAACATCCCTGCAACTCACACACCACTCATAACACTACCCTCCACCACACAAATACGCAGTTACCTACACATGGTCGATGCCGCTCACTCTCATCGGAGGGTCTGCCTTACAAGGGCTGCACTCGACTAGAAATAGCCACACGAAATTGATTAATTAATCTCAATACAGAACTCTTTCTTCAATTTTCAATTTGTATTTGCATATTTGTAAAGGAATGAACCACTGTCTAGGTCACACTGCATTTGAGAATTTTTGATTCTCTGTTAATGCAGTCTGAAAAGCACTCTGGTGGCCTGTAATTAATTACGTTTCACACATGCACACATTGTTTCATAACGTATACACAATGCACCTGAACAAAACTTTCTTTCTTCTCTTAATAATGTTATTTGCTTTACGTCCCACTAACTAGTTTTACGGTCTTCGGAGACGCCTTTCTTCTCTTCTAACACGCTCTTTGTCGTGAAAATCATCAAAGAACAAATTTGATCGTTTCCTGTTTTCCACGCTTCTCTTACATTATTAGTTAATTTTGTGTCCTAGGTAATGGTCCAAACATCGGCGTTGATTCATACACCAAGCAGCATCCAACGTGTTCCTTCCTATAGTAGCTTCTATCTACTCATCCTGAAAACCTTCCTGCAATTGTTACCACCTGGCCTTTCATACAATCGTAATTCCATGCTCATTACATCTAGCTTATGTATAAAATGGCCAGTGGTGATCGAGTTTTCACTTTTGGACAGTAGAGTTGGCTTGAAAACAGAGCGAAGTATTGGGATTGTTCTAAGTCACTTTATCCTCTCAAATTACCGTTGATAGTAACTATAAAACTGACGTCTATTAGATTTCGTTCACTTTCACATAGACTAGGTTTCTATCACTATAGAGCACGCCTCAGTCCGATGGTATATCAACGCGCTCAGATACGCCTTCCTCATATCATAGACTTATTGACACGTAAATCAACTCCTGTGAGATAAAATTCTGGCACTTCGACGTCTCCAAAATCTGAAAATACAGCTAGTGGAACGTAAAACCAGGATTATTATTATTATTATTATTATTATTATTATTATTATTATTATTATTATTATTATTATTATTATTATTATTATTATTATTATTATTATTATCATTATGATCGTCATCACTGTACCGCTATCCCGAGAGAATGCACGTCCTATGTTTGTGAAATGATCCACTCCTAGAAATAGATAACCATTAGCTTGTATTCAGAGATCTTATTTGTCCTACTGCTTGAAAAATACTGATCAACTTTCCTATGTATTTAGTGTACAATATATTTGGTCTACATTTTAACCTGTACATTGTAGTGTGTGTACTTGTTTGAACATTAGTGATTAATGGGTCTAGGATTAGGAAGGAGGTGGCTGGGTTCAGTACTTTATGCACTGTCTCAGACATTCCTGGGATTAGATATTGGTCAGAATTGAAGATCATTACTAGAATATTCCAGGGTGGGATTTTGACCGTATTGGGTGCCGTTCCTCAAGGCTGAGTACATCCTACTCTGTAGTATTCCGGTGGTTGCTGACGACTGCTGAATTATGCGGTGGAGCCTCTTCATGCTGAAATAACATGGTAACACGCTGTGCTAAACACACATCCTCTAGCAACAGTGGCATTTGATGACGGCGAAAATGTTTGTAACAGGCTCCTGTCAAATGGTCTTCAAAGAAATGTTGGCCAATTAGGTGATTACAGAAAATACAACTCAAAACTATCTTTCGACTGTTCTACAATCTTATAGTGAAAAATAGAATAATAAAGGGCTAGGAAGCGACAATGGCCTCCAATTAAGGTACAGCCCCAGCATATACCGTGTGTGAAAATTTGAAAACATGGAAAACCATCTTCAGGGCTAACGACAGTGAGTTCTGAACCCACTATCTCCCGAATGCAAGCTGACAGATACGTGACACAAACCACGCAGCCACTCACTCGATATCAAATATTTACTCCCAATCGTAGCCTACCTGAAATGCGGCCTCTCTTTTCCAGTGTTGGATTGTCAACGCTCCAAAAATGCATGTAGTGGCGAATCATGGTGCCATTATTTTGAAACCCTGATTCTCGAAGCGAACGCCGCCCATTCATTCGTCAGCGTCCGGCTCCATGGCTAAATTGTTAGCGTGCTGGCCTTTCATCACAGGGGTCCCGGGTCCGATTCTCGGCGCAGTCGGGAATTTTAACCATAATTGGTTAATTCCCCTGGCGCGGGGACTTGTGTATGTGTGGTCTTCATCATCATTCCATCCTCATCACGACGCGCAAGTCGCCTACGGGAGTCAAATCAAAAGACCAGCACCTGGCGAGCCGAAGTCCTCGGACACATACCGCCACTAGAAGCCATACGCCATTTAATTTTCATTCGTCTGTTGCCTCAGTATCCATTCACTAAATTTGTCCTGACCACCGAAATCTGCCCCGTGGGGCTCCTGATATAGATGCGGGTAATAATAATAATAATAATAATAATAATAATAATAATAATAATAATAATAATAATAATAATAATAATAATAATAATAATAATAGTTTCCTGTGGCTATTTCTAGCCGAGTTCAGCACTTGTAAGGTAGACCCTTCGATGAGGGTGGGCAGCATCTACCTTGTGTAGGTAAATGAAATGGCGTATAGCTTTTAGTGCCGGGAGTGTCCGAGGACATGTTCGGCTCGCCAGGTGCAGGTCTTTCGATTTGACACTCGTAGGTGACCTGCGCGTCGTGATGAGGATGAAATGATGATGAAGACGACACATACACCCAGCCCCAGTGCCAGTGAAATTAACCAATGATGGTTAAAATTCCCGACCCTGCCGGGAATCGAACCCGGGACCCCTGTAACCAAAGGCCAGCACGCTAACCATTTAGCTATGGAGCCGGACCCTTGTGTAGGTAACTGCGTGTTACTGTGGTGGAGAATAGTGTTATGTGTGGTATGTGAGTTTGTGAGAGTTTCAGGGATGTTGGGGACAGAAATAAACCTGCCCCCGTGCCATTGGAATTAACCAATGAAGGTTAAAATCCCCGACCCAGCCAGGAATCGAACCCGGCACCCTCTGAACCGAAGGCCAGTACGCTGACCATTCAGCCAATGAGTCGGACAGTTGCATGTGATAGGGGTGAATGTGACTGTCATGCTAGATACGTACTACCTACGACTGGCTGATGTTAGCCTTTTGTGCCGCTACTTATCTATGTAGAGTGGTACAATTTTGATATAAGTACAATTCCGCTCAAACTTAGAAAACCTACGATATTTCATTCTTTAATATTGGTACCGCTTGAGTGAGTCTAGGGATGAGAAGAGTGAAACAATTTTTTTTGTGTGTGTGAAAAATAGTATATTTTTCTATTAATTTGCAAGAAGTTGCTGATTTTTCATTGCAAAGTGAGAGATGGATCATTGCATTTCACATTGTTGTAAGTCTGAAGTTGTTTTAGCTAAGCTCTGGGACCTTTCCATGAAATGTAAATCGCTATCTATAATAACGCCATAGTCTACGAAACTCAAGCCGGGTGTATGGTACTGCCAGCGCTTTATCTTGAATTTCTCTGTAGGCAGGTTATGAATCCTTTGTTGAAGTGCATGTAGTACATCTTCGATCGGATATAATGGTAACATTTCGATCGTAGTTATTTGCATTTTTTCCTCTGAGGATGCCATCGCGCAGGATGTCAGAGAAGAGAGTTTATATGAAACAATTAATTATAGACATCCATTGACCTTCAGACATTTGATTACCGAAGAAATAATAGCCTTGCCGTAATTTCCTGAGACTTTCAAACACTCAGCCCAGAATGAATCGTCATCCTGTCGCCGAATGTAATGAACGACTGCAGTCGAGTACTAACTCAACACCAGATAATACAGATGATATGGAAAACGCTTCAACTTTAGCTTTTAATATTGCAAGCGCTATATCACATGACGACCCCATGAAACGAGTGTTACCGTCACCTGTAAAGAAACCCATGCCGAAAAAAACGGAAGGTTCTTATCTTCAGCCCATTTAACGTCAGATAAGAAGTTTCACAACACTAATATTGTTATCAACCTCTCTTAATGCTATACGTCGTATATTATGTTTTAAATTATTCAAATTTAATTTTGTTATTTTTGATGTAGTTAAACTTTGTCCTTGTGGCAATACAGGATATCTGGAATTTTGTTGAGTTTCGTAATAAATATCGTATAACCATAAATCAAAAGAAAACTGGCAAAGCAGGCACTACAAATATTTAAGCTGATAAACCTCATCAAAATCATTCGAAAGACAACTAGTGTGGATTTTGTCATCTGGACTATAACAGTACAGTAATAAATCTGTGAAAAGGTCTTTTGTTCGCAATTGGCTTTAATTCGCACCGACATAGATAGGTCTTATGGCGACGATGGGAGAGGAAAGCGCTTGGCGTTGAAAGTAAGCGGCTATTGCCTTAATTAAGATACAGCCCCAGAATTTGACCGGTGAGAAAACAGGAAACCACTGAAAAACATCTTCAGAGCTGCGGACAGTCGGGTTCGAACTCCACCCCATGTGCAAAAGAGACATGGATTCATTGCCAGAACTGAAATACGTACTAGGCTATCATGAAATGTGTGTTGGGAGAAAGGAAAGAGATACTTTGTGTGCTTTAAGTGTGTGAGATCCAAACTGTACCTCGTGTGATCAGAATTCTACTACTAGAAGTACAGTTGCGATCAAAGACAGGTTTCTATTTCATATCATTTTATAACGTGAATTCATTTAAATACCTTGATCAATACTGTGTACCATTGCTAAGTTGGTTACTTCAATGTCAACCTAGAGTAAAATAATATTGATAGTTCGTTCGTAATCTGTTTACCCTCCAGGGTCCATTTTTCCCTCGGACTCAGCGAGGAATTCCACCTCTACCGCCTGAAGGGCAGTGTCCTGGAGCTTCAGACACCGGGTCTGAGGATATAACTGGGGAGGATGACCAGTACCCAGCCCAGGCGGCCTCACATGCTATGCTGAACAGGGGCCTTCTGGGGGTATGGGAATTTTTTAAGGGATATACAAGGAAGAGGGAAGGAAGCGGCCGTGGCCTTAAGTTAGGTACCATCGCGGCATTTGCCTGGAGGAGAAGTGGAAAAACACGGAAAACCACTTCCAGGATGGTTGAGGGGGGAATCGAACCCCCCTCTACTCAGTTGATTTCCCGAGGCTGAGTGGACCCCGTTCCAGCCCTCGTACTACTTTTCAAATTTCGTGGCCGAGCCGGGAATCGAACCCGGACCTCAGGGGGTGGCAGCCAATCGCACTAACCACTACACCTCAGAGGCAGACAATATTGATAGCACTGCAAATAAAGTGTGGGTACACGATTAATTAAGATTTAGTCGAAAATGTACCACCTCGCCCTGCTCGTGTGCTGGTTATCCCTGATAGCGTACAATATAGCCTCTGCACTATCTTAAGAAGTCGCAGGAGCCTCTCTCTAACGTGAGGCAGTCGGGAGAGTAACGCTGTTGAAATCTTTATTGGAAAATGCGTTGTGCTTGTAGTGCGTTCGCTTTTGCTTCACCGTAAATTAGGTGGATATCAACGTACTTGATCGTCCGTAGCTCAGACGGCAGCGCGTCGGCCCCTCACAGCTGGATACTGTGGTTCAAATCCCGGTCACTCCATGTTAGATTTGTGCTGGACAAAGCGGAGGAGGGAAAGGTTTTTCTCCGAGGAACTCCGGTTTCCCTGTCATCTTTCATTCCAGCAACACTCTCTATTCTCATTTCATTTTTTTTTGCTAGGGGCTTTACGTCGCACCGACACAGATAGGTCTTATGGCAACGATGGGATAGGAAAGGCCTAGGAGTTGGAAGGAAGCGGCCGTGGCCTTAATTAAGGTACAGCCCCAGCATTTGCCTGGTATGAAAATGGGAAACCACGGAAAACCATTTTCAGGGCTGCCGATAGTGGGATTCGAACCTACTATCTCCCGGATGCAAGCTCACAGCCGCGCGCCTCTACACGCACGGCCAACTCGCCCGGTCATTCTCATTTCATAACAACTATCAGTCATTAATAAATCAGCTTGGGAGTGGCGACCCCATTGTATTAATAGCCTATATATGGTTCATTCATAACATCCCTGGCCCTGTCAAAGACTGGAAAACAGGTTGTTGGTTTTCATTCATATTTATCAACGTACTTATCCGTTGAATTCACAGCGAAGGATTGAACAGTAGGACTGATACTGCACAATACGATATCTGAGTGTCAGTCAATCAATCAATAAATCAGTCAATAAATCAATCGATCGATTGATATTTAGGGCAAACGCCCAGGTGGCAGATTCCTTATCTGTTGTTTTCCTAGCCTTTTCTTAAATGATTGCAAATAAATTGGACATTTCTTGAACATATCCCTTGGTAAGCTATTCCAGTCCCTACACCCGCTTCCTATAAAGGAATATTTGCCCCAATTTGTCCGGTTGAATTCTAACTTTATCATCATATTGTGATCGCTCCTAATTTTAAAAACACCACTCAAAACTATTCGACTTCTAATACCATTCCACGTTATGTCTCCACTGACAGCTCGGAACATACAACTTAGTCGAGCAGCCCGTCTCCTTTCTCCCAAGGCCCAAACATTGCAACATTTACATAACGCTACTATTTTGACATAAATCACCTAGAACAAATCGAGCTGCTTTTTTGTGTGGAGTTTTTCCAGTTCTTGAATCAAATAATCCTGGTGAGGGTCCCATGCACTGGAACGATACTCTATTTGGGGTCTTACCAGAGACTTACATGCCCTCACCTTTACATCCTTACTATAATCACTAAATACTTTCATAACCATGTACCAGAGATCTGTACCCTTTATTTAGAATCCCATTTGTGTGATTACCCGAATGAAGGTATTTCCTTATATTAACACCTATGTACTGCATGAAAAAGAAAAACCTACAACCTGTTTTTCCAGTCTTTGACCGGGTCAGGGACGCAATGAATGTACCATATATAGCCTATTATTACAGTGGGGTCGCCACTCCCAAGGTGATTATTTTTAATGACTGATAAATGCTATGAAATGATAATGGAGAGTGTTGCTGGAATGGAAGATGACAGGGAAACCGGAGTTCCTCGGAGAAAAACCTGTCCCGCCTCCGCGTTTTCCAGCACAAATCTCACATAGAGTGACCGGGATTTGAACCACTGTATCCAGCGGTGAGAGCCCGACGCGCTGCCGTCTGAGCCACATAGGCTCTCTAGGTACGTACAACGATCCCCAAAAGGAATTTTCACTCTATCAACGCAGTAATTAAAACTGAGAGGACTTTTCCTATTTGTGAAACTCACAACCTGACTTTTAACCACGTTTATCATCATACAGTTGCCTACTGTCCATCTCACAATATTATCGAGGTCATTTCGAGTTTCTCACAATCTAGCAAACTTATTTATTACTCTATAGAGAATAGTATCATCCGCAAAAAGCCTTATCTCTGGTTCCACTTCTTTGCTCATATAATTTATGTATGTAAGAAAATATAAACTTTCAATAATACAGGCTTGTGGAATTCCCCTCTTAATTATCACAGGGTCAGATAAAACATCGCCTACTCTAATTACCTCATATCTATTTTCTAGAAATGTACCCACCCTCTTAGTCGCTCTTTTGTCTGGTCCAATTGCGCTCATTTTTGCCAGTAGTCTCCTTTGATCTACCCTAACAAATGACTTAGATCAATCGCGACACAGTCCAATTGACCTCCTGAATCCAACATATCTGCTATGTCTGGTGGGCTGAATGGTTCAGACGGTTGAGACGCTGGCCTTCTGACCCGAGCTTGGCAGGTTCGATTCTGGCTGAGACCGGTACTATTTGAAGGTGCTCAAGTACGCCAACCTCGTGTCGGTAGATTTACTGGCACGTAAAAGAACGCCCGCGGGTGTAAATTCCGGCACCTGAGACTCTCCGAAAACCGTAAAAAAGTTATTGGGACGTAAAGCATATAACATTATGAGGTATTTTAGTGGGGATAGTCAAAATCCATATCCCAATAAACCAACAGGCGTGCCTTAGATAACCGAAGCTACGACTGCCAAACGAAAAAAACAAAAAAAATTGAGGGGAAGTCCGAGCCGTCATCCAACCGTGAGAGGGACGGTACCCTGGGTACATGCTGTTTAACCAACTGAGCCACGCCGACAAACATGTGCTGATTTCCGTTCAGCCAAGTCGAACACTAATAATATTTCTACCGGGCGACTTGTCGTGCGTATCGAACCCCACTGTCGGCAGCCCTGAAAATGGTTTTCCGTGGTTTCCCATTTCCACATCAGGCAAATGCTGAGGCTGTACCTTAATTAAGGCCACGGCCGCTTCCTTCCCATTCCCAGGCCTTTCCTCTCCCATCGTCGCCATAAAACCTATCTGTGTCGGTGCGACATAAAGCAACTAGCAAAAAACAAATAATAACAATTTCTGTATCGTTGTTTTCACCATTCCCCTCACCTTTTACAATGTCCGATCATTTAGCACGATCTACTAACGTCATTGTTTGGCAGATAAATGCATTTTGTAACCATCGGATGCACAGCAATTTTTACAACGATCTTACTACTATAACGTCATATGAAATCTAACCTGCAAGTCAAACTCAGTGCCATGGCACAATGTCACAGGTAAGCAAAGGAACTTGGTCGGTGGTTGCAGTGTAGAATTTGGCTTAAAATTGGCTGCAGCTTGTCCTTGGTCCGACAGCTCTGCACTCCGACCGACCAACCGAGCAGAGGAGTGATGGCCGTGGCTCTACCGTGGCTAATCCACAATTTCTCGAACTATACAGCGTAAGTCTTCTACCTCTGCATTTGGAAGACGGGGAGAGGCTGATCCCCACCGTCAGCTGACCTGAGAATAGTTCTCAGTGGTTTTCCTTTCTCCTGGCCGCCAGCCCTTTCACTTCACCACAAATCTCCTGGCCTGAGAGACAGTGTCACAGTCTAAGAGGAAGGAAGGAACACATTGGTTACTCGTAAGGAGCTAAGACCTTCTGTCCTCTTGACGATAGAAGGGTGGTCGAAGGACTAAAATTTAAAGAAGTAGAAGACTTACGCTGTATAGTTTGAGAAATTGTGGATTAGACTTACAAACATAAATCGTCTGATATCGTTAGAATAACGGCCGAGAGGATATATCATGCTGACGACGTGCCACTACGTAATCTGCAGGACTATTGTTGATGGGTATGCCTTACAAGGGCAGCACCAGGCTAGAAATAGCCATACGACATAAGAATAATAATGATATATTATTATTATTATTATTATTATTATTATTATTATTATTATTATTATTATTATTATTATTTACAAGTTCCTTTCCGTCGCAACGACACAGGTAGGTCTTATGGCAACGACCGGACAGGCAAGAGCTAGGAGTGGGAAAGAAGCGGCCGTGGCCTTAATAAGGTACAGCCCCAGCATTTGCCTGGAGTGAAAATGGGAATCCACGGAAAACCATCTTCAGGACTGCCGACAGTGGGATTCGAACCCACTATCTCCCGAATACTGGGTACTGGCCGATTGTTACGATTATTATTATTATTATTATTATTATTATTATTATTATTATTATTATTATTATTATTATTATTACCGGGCGAGTTGGTCGTGCTGTTAGGAGCGCGCAGCTGTGAGCTTGCATCCGGGAGATAGTGGGTTCGAACCTCACTGTCGGCAGCCCTGAAAATGGTTTTCCGTGGTTTCCCATTTTCACACCAGGCAAATGCTGGGACTGTACCTTAATTAAGGCCACAGCCGCTTCCTTACGATTCCAAGGCCTTTCCTGTCCCATTGTCGCAATAAGACCTATCTGTGTAGGTGCGACGTAAAGCAACTAGCAAAAAAAAAAATGTTATTATTATTAACATTATGGCTCATCTTCTTCTATTTGCCCTAATATAACAATGATTTATTTCATATTTTTGAAAAACAATAATTCCTAGTGTCCTCTGGCCCCTCCTTTACGTCATCAGCTCGTCATAATCCAAGTCTTCTCGTTCCTCATTTTCTTCCTGAATTTCCTTCAGAACAGTATAAAAGAGCTCTTTGGCTTAACCTGTCAAGTGACACCTCTGCCCGATGTCCTGAAGACATCTTGCCTTGCAGAACAGTGACACGGCGGGTAAAAGCCTTCAACGAGGGACTCCAAAATGTGGCAGACATACGTCGGCCTGGTCGTCCTAATATCAGTGAAGAAGAAGTGAATGCTCGTGCCGCGTTATTGGATACTGATCGACGCCACTTGGAGCACTAAGAGCGCGAAGGAAAGGGTTCCATGCGACGTGACACTACGTTGGGTGAGACATTTTCCAAATCGTACGAGCCACAACTCAAACGCCAATAGAACGAATGGCGTCATTAAGTGCCACCCAGAAAATCGAAAGTTCGTCAGAACCCCAGCAATGTGGAACTTATGATTATTCTCGTGTACGACTGTGATGGTGTTATCCTAACGCATAACTTTTATCCATAGAAGACCTTCAATGTACAGTACTACAGTTAATTTTTGGAATACGACCTACGACTAGCTTTGAGAACGAAGTGATGACACTTTCTACAGAACCCACCCATCATATTGCACGACAACGCTCGGCCGCATACAGGGCCAGCTGTGGCTGATTTGTTCGGTCGATGGGGCTGGGTATTGCCGTACTATCCACCATACAACACGGAATAAAGCGCTTGTGACTTTAACTTCATTCATTATATGAAGGAAGCATTTCGTGGCATTTGTTTCAGAACTGCTCCAGAGATTCGATAGGCAGTAGACCGCTCCATTTGAACGATTAGCACAACAGGCACTGCTGAAGTTATCCTACTGCTTCCATATCGCTGGCAACGGGATGGACACCATTCTAATTTGAAGGACAGTAAAACGTGGTCTCATGTATCTCATTTGTATCAGTTGTAATTAAATATTTGAATCTATTGAAGTTCCAACCTTCATATCTTAGCTATCTTTCTCTAGAGAACGGTATTCTGTCGAGAATACTGAATAGTGAATACTCGAATGTGGACTGAGTAACAAAGATTTTGTGTTCGTAAGTTTATTTTATGACTCACTCAGATCTGCATTTACGGCTAGTAAAATTCTGAGGGATATGGAAACCACTGCCACCAAGTAAGTGTGTGGAATTATTAGGTGTCTATTGACATCAGGCAAGAAAGTATCAAAGAGAGTGGTAAGTTATCCAGCCCCTGTTTCAGTTTTTCATAAACTCAAATAGATGTAGATTCCAGATATTGCCTAACATTACAGTCCTGTACTGTCCTGTCCTTAGACATTTATGAAAACTACAGAAAGCCCGGGTTTGATTCCTGGTACTGCCACAAATATTGTTGAAGGGAGGAGGGCTGGTATGTGGTTGGAATAGTACATGCAGCTCACATCCATTGGGGGTGTGCCTGAAATAGCTGCACCATCTCGGGATGAGGACGACTAACTAATAACACTAACCGTTACGCTATGGAGGTAGACAATAGGTAATAATACAATGACTATGACTGTGATGGAACTAACACAAGCTTAATAAACACCACGTTATCTGCACACAATGTATGGACTCACGGTGTGAACTTGGACAGGATTGACAAGTTGCAAAACTCTATTATGTACTATTGGCAAACATTCAAAACTATCTGCAAAGCCTTTAAAACTGTGAATTCGGTAACAGCAAGTTACATGATGGGCCAGTTAGTTTCAATCAGTGAATAATCTGTTGAAGTTTTGTCCGAGGGAGTTAATATTTTAATTGCTATTTTAGCTTACTTGTATGCTCGTGATGTTTACAATGTTACGTAAGGCCAGCAAGACACTAAATGTGCGCCATCAGCTAAGGAAAATATGTACCATTTCCAATTTTTAAAAGTTTCTTCACGACACAGATCTTATGGCGACGATGGGACAGAAAAGGGCTAAGAGTGGGAAGGATGCGGCCGGGGCCTTAATTAAGGTACAGCCCCAGAATATGCCTGGTGTGAAAATGGGAAACCACAGAAAACCATATTCAGGCCTGTCGACAGTGGGCTTCGAACCCACTAACTCCCGGATGCAACCTCACACCTGCGCGCCCCTAAATGCTCGGCCAACTCGCCCGGTACTACTTCTACTACTACTATTACTACTACTACTACTACTACTACTACTACTAATAATAATAATAATAATAATAATAATAATAATAATAATAATAATACATGAAACTGTGAAATGTGGATTAAGGTATGTTAGTCCAGGTCACGAGGATGACCTCGAAGTAGAACAACCCCTACCACCAGATCTAGGAGCAATGACTAACGTAAGAGCAGTAGAAGCGGAAGGGGATGAAGTACTAGTTACAAGCGGGAAATTATGCAGTCACCGAGTTTGTCCAAGGAGACTTACAGCTTAAATTATTAATGGCATAAGTGACTGTAAGTAAGATGTATGTATATATGCTGATATTATTAATAAAATATTAGCAACAATAACAATATAAATAATTAGAAATTTAAAACCATGCATGTGTTAACGCTCCTAAGAGACGTTGCCATATCTTCGGTGAAGAAACCAAACCTCGTAAGTCACAATGCTCTTCCTAACCACCATGTACCGTAAGACTGGTCACGCCTCCCAGCCACATATGGATATGCAGCCCATCGGACGTTGTGTTCCTTATTCTATCTGAAAGTGAAAAGGAAAATGAACCTTAAATAAATTATACTGTAGGGGTGAGTAAATTCTTCGCTCAAACACACATTCCTACAATAAGGTACGATAAGTTTCATATTTTTTACACGCTCGCATGGAAAAATGAACACATAGAAAATTGTTCTAATGGTCTGCACATAAATATGTGGCTGGAAGGCGTGACCAGTCTTAAGAAAAATAACGAATAGGAAGATGACGATGATAATAATAAAGTAATAATGATATTGGTTTTACGTCCCTATAACGACTTTTTAGACATTTTAATAAATCTACTTACACGAAGCTGACGTATTTGAATACCTTCAAATAGCACCGACCTGTCAAGTTGGGTTCAGAAGGCCAACACCTCAACCGTCTGAGCCACTCAGCCCGCCTGAATAAGAAGAGCATTGTGACATACGATGTTTGGTTCCTTCAATGACGATATTGTGAATTCAGTGGTGTGTTATGGTTCACAAAACTGAGGAGATGCTTATCCTGGAAAATTTTCTGGTCATAAGGAGTGGGGCGTGGAATTGGACGGAGTTTACTTCACGTTAAGGATCAGTACGTGGAGCAATATAATGAGAAGGCATCAAATAACAGAGCAATGATAACTTGTTTTTGCTATTGGCTTTACGTAGCACCGACACTGATATGTCTTATGGGAGAGGAAAGGGCTAGGACTGGGAAGGAAGCGGTCATGGCCTTCATTAAGGTACAGCAACAGCATTTTCCTGGTGTAAAAATGGGAAACCACGGAAAACCATCTTCAGGGCTGCCGACAGTGGGGTTCGAACCCACTATTTCCCGAATACTGGATACTGGCCGCACTTAAGCGACTGCAGCTATCGATCTCGGTAATAATAGCTGTCGTTAACAAACTCCCGTCATACGGGATCAGTCTTATATTAAAGAAAGGGGACACCAGAGAACCCAAGAACCATCACAACAAAACAAGAATCATGGATGACTTCTCCAACAGGTGGTGATGTCAGATCATGGAATACTGGGCCCTTATTTCATCCAAGATGCTGCAAGGAATCCACAAACTATGGACCACGTAGTCTAAATTGACGCCCATCATTACCCCATTCGTCTGGGATTTGGGTCGTTGTATGACATACTCTCTAACACCAATGGATGCACCAAGATGGAGCCACAATGCAATTGGTGGAGTAAATTTCCATACTGCAGCAACATCTCTGCGATCGTCAAACTTCTCGTGGAACTTCATTCCCGTATCCTTCCTGCTCCCCGATCTGATAACGCCAGACGCTTACATACGGGATAAGTTTTTAAGAATCAGTTCTCAAGGCAAATGACCTACGTACAAGTATTCCCGAATCAAGGTAGAAGTTAATATCATAGTTTGTGTCCTTATAGCAACCTTTGTTCTTCCACATGTTCAATTATCTTCAGAAACATTGTGAACTCTGTGTGGCAGTTGATTGTACACATGTTGATCACATGCTGTACCAATGCGCTGAAATAATATTTATGTGCCATTTCATTGTTAGGTGCGATAATTTCGAAACAAAGGTATTTTGCGATTACCCTTTAGCGAAACTAATTCTTTGACTTTTTCGGGATCAAAAACGGAAACTACGGGATGAATGGTACTAGCTGTTGTTCTAATTTTTCCCTAAAGAAATATATGAGGCAGTGCCTGGAATATTTTTGCGCTAAGCTTCAAAATGTTGATGTATCGGAGCAATACAAATAATACGACCAAAGCCTTTGAGCTTCTAAATTCAAAATCTGCAATGTGTACCGTAATGATATTAAAAACTTTCAGGGATGGATCAATTTGAGATCAGGAACAATATTCCGGGAATTATCGAGTCAAACGTTAGGGAAGATTCTACTCACTTAAGTCTGTTTACCTGCACAAATTCCACAAGTTGCTCTACTTAAAACAAATGTACGAAATAGCGTCCTCGAGCGTCAATGCAGGCATGGCACCGTCGCACAAAGTTGTGTCGTGCCCGTTCGAATATCAACGGTGTCGTTTGAAGAGCGTCGCTGGCAGCGTGAATTCTTGCCAAGAGATCCTCTTCAGTCTGGACAGGTATCCCATACACAAGTCTTTTCACATTGTCCCACAAGGAGAAATGAAGTGGGGTGAGATCAGGTGAACAAGCGGGCCACGAAACAGGATCACCTCTTCCTATCAACATTGCGAGGAATGTCTGATCCATGTTTTCACGCACCCTCCGTCCGAAGTGAGCTGGGGCTCCATCATGTTGGAACCACGTCCGCTGACGGAGGGCAAGTGGAATGTGTTCCTGGAACGTATTTAAACGGGCAGAAAGAAGAAACGGGCCTACTAAGTAATCATTGGCAATGTCTGTCCACACGTTGACTGAAAGTTTGTGCTGATGGCTCTTCACAACTCTAGCGTGGATATTCTCATCGGCCCAAACATGACTGTTGTGAGACTATTTAGCATTCCGTCTCTGGTGAAATAGGCTTCATATGTGAAAAGCACATACGCAGGAAAGTGAGGATCGACTGCAAGGCGCTGCAAGACCCATTGGCTGAACATGACTCGATGTGCTAAGTCAGCAAGACTCAAAGACTGCACGTTCTTTGGATGGTAGGAGTGTAGCTCCATTTCACGTATTACTCGCCAGGCAGTCATATGCGAAACATTCATTTCACGTGCAACTGCTCCAGTGCTGATTGCAGGCGCCTATCCACGCGAGCAAGCTCTGCATCTTCTATGTCGGGAGTCCGTGTAATTCGTCGTCCTCCTCGGTCATTGTACTGTGATACCAATTGCCCTGATTCACTTAATCGCTGGAACAGTCGTGGAAACATGGTGTGAGCCGGATGTCTCCTACGTGGATATTTGGTCCGGTACAAACGTTCGGCTTCTCTGCTGCTGCCATTTGTTTGCCCCTACACGAACACTTCAACCGGTAAACACAGACTGAAGCCTACAGTACAGACATCGCGCACCCATCACGTCAGATACAGTACGCCATCTGCATTGGAGTCCTTGGGTTATTATCCTAACCTCTTCTGCTCGTCGGGATTGTCTCCCAAATTGTACTCTGAGCACATGAAGTGAGCAGTACAATATGAGGTATCAGACCGATTTTTGCTTTAACTTTTGACTGCCGGCTTCAGTGGTGTACTGGATACGGCGTTGGTCTACTAATCTCAAGTAAGCGGGTTCAAACCCGACTGAGGTCGGTGGCTTTTAAGGGTGTTTAAAGGCGACAAACCCATGTCGTTGGCTTCCGGCACATTAAAACACTACTGTGGGATGAAATTGCGACACCCCGGCGTCTGTTAAGGAGGGACGGGCGTTAAACAACTTGGATTGTTAATAACTTTTCACTCGAACGTTTACGGACTAGGGCTCCTTAAACTGATCAATTTGCCGTCCTCCAGCATCCCTGAAATTTTGTAACATCATCACGGATTCACCCTATATATCTTGTGATGAAGTTACATTTAATACAGGGCGGCGAGTACCTTTAGGTTAGGGAGGCAGGTAGATGCGAATTTCTTTCTCTGTGGTTACCAATTTTAGCTAGAGGTAACTTTTGATGAGTACCAGCCTGAACACCGAGTTAATATATCGTCGCTTCACCGGTAAAAGGTTGTAATCCACAAACCACTTCCTACCGATTATTCTCCTTAAGACTGGTCACGCCTCGCAGCCACATATGGATATGCAGCCCATCAGAACAATGTCCGTTGTGTTCGTTTTCCTATCCCGACGCGTAATCGGAAATGAACCGAACATGCATTATACAATAGGAGTGCCTAAATACGTAATGCAAGCATACATTCGTATAGTACGATACAGTAAGGTTAATTTTCCTTTACACATGGGCATAGGAAAATGAACACAACAAAATTTGTTCTGATTGACTGCATAACCATATGTGGCTGGGAGGCGTGACCAGTCTTAAGGAGAATAATCGATAGGAAGAGCTTTGTGGATTACAACCTATTACCGGTGAAGCGACGATATTCTGCTTGGTTGCAGCAGTATTTAAAGTTACAAATGCATTCTCTAGAATATATACAATTACTGTATAGGCTACATACCACCAACTACTTTTACAGATTTTTTGAAGACACCAAGTTGTCCTTATTTTTTACCATAGGAGTTATTTTAAGTGACAGTAAATCTACGGGTATGAGGCTGACTTATATGAACACCTTCCAGTACTCATGAAATGAGCTGGGAGAGAACCCGCAAACTTGAGTTAAGAAGACCAGTGATCAACCATCTGAGCCACTCAGTCTGACTGATTATTGTACGAGTACTGCCAAAGAGAGTATTCCTTCTGTACCTCACTCTCTGGATATTATGTATCCTGAAATACAAGGTGAGTTAATAAGTAATGGAGTATATGAATGGAACACGAAGATACGACTCGGAATTACATAGTCCGTTAATTTTTGGAAAATATGCGAAGTCACTTTTTGGAAAGTGTATTTTAGTTTGGTAAAATTACAAGTACTACCTACATTACGAAATATCTGAGTCATGAAATGAAAAACCAAACTGAGAATTAAAATAGATATACTTTTGTTACGTCTAATTTCCTTGTTTCTCCGTTAATGATTTTAAGATAAATATTAGTCACAATATTAGCAAAAAATACTTTTATGTCACACTCTACTGCAGACACCAAAATAACGCAGAGATTTGTATACTGAAGATAATAATTTAGGGTAATCACAAAAATAATCATTAACAACACCTTTATTCTTGCAGTCCCACCTATTAGTACATGACGTCAAGTCTTGAGATGTAATAGTTGAATTAAAAAAATAGTACCGGTACTAAATAATTGAAGGAACGTAATAAGCAAGTTCTCATAATAACACTGGTTCCTCTCATTTGTGGAAAAATAATACAATTCACAGCAGAGCTCATCGAGGGCTTACTTCTAAAACCTCGTATTCCCCAATGCACTTCCTATCCATTTTCTTCCTTAAGACTGGTCACGCCTCCCAGCCACATATGTATGTACAGTTCATCAGAACAATTTTCGTTGTGTTCAGTTCCCTATGGTAGCGTGTAAAGGAAAATGAACCTTAAATACATTAAACTGTAGAAGTGCATAAATTCGCCATGAAAACAACTCCTAAAACCTCGTATGTTACAATGTTCTTCCTACCCATTATATTCCTTAAGACTGGTTACGCCTCCAACCCACATATTTATATGCAATCAATCAGTACCTTTTTCACAGTGTTCATTTTCCTGTGCAAATGTGTGAAGGAAAATGGACCTTACCACACCGTATTGTACGGAAGAAGTTTTTCATGGCGAATTCAAGCACTCCTACAGTTTAATGTATTTAAGGTTAATTTTCCTTTACACACAACCATAGGAAAATGAACACAACGAAAATTGTTCTGATAGACTGTGTACATCCATATGTGGCTGGGAGGCGTGACCAGTTTTAAGGAAGAAATTGGATAGGAAGTGCACTGGGAGATACGAGGTTTTAGAAGTAAGCCATCGATATGCAGGTGAGAGTACTTGTATGATCATAAGAATTAATGTATCATATTTCTTATTAATAACTGCTTGTGAATGTGTTAATATATCGACAGCCTACTTCTAAAACCTCGTAAGTCCCAAAGCTCTTCCTACCATCATATTCCTTAAGTCTGGTCACGCCACTCAGCTACGTATGTATATCGATGGCTTACTTCTAAAACATCGTATCTCCCAATGCACTTCCTATCCATTTTCTTCCTTAAGACTGGTCTCGCCTCCCAGCCACAATTGGATGTACAATCCATCAGAACAATTTTCGTTGAGTTTATTTTCCCATGGTCATGTGTAAAGGAAAATGAACCTTAAGCTGTAGGAGTGCTTAAATTCGCCATGGAAATAACATCCCTACAATACTGTATGGTAAGGTCCATTTTCCTTAACACGTCTGCACAGGAAAATGAACACTACGAAAAAGGTTCATATAAATATGTGGCTGGGAGGCGTGACCAGTGTTAAGGAATATAATGGGCAGGAAGAACATTGTAACTTACGAGGTTTTAGGAG
Organism: Anabrus simplex; assembly: GCF_040414725.1. Lineage (NCBI taxonomy): Eukaryota > Metazoa > Arthropoda > Insecta > Orthoptera > Tettigoniidae > Anabrus > Anabrus simplex. The sequence goes on from NC_090266.1 coordinate 415,705,862, forward strand.
TTGTTTTAAGCCTCATATTTATATGCAATCCATCTGAACATTTTTCGTAGCGTTCATTTTCCTATGCTAATGTGTAAAGGAAAATGGACCTTACAACACCGTATTGTAGGGATGGTGTTTTCATGGCGAATTTATGCACTCCTACAGTTTAATGTATTCAAGGTTCATTTTCATGTACACGTTACCATAGAAAAATAAACACAACGAAAATTGCTCTGATGGACTGTACATCCATACGTGGCTGGGAGGCGTGACCAGTCTTAAGGAAGAAAATGGATAGGAAGCGCATTGGGAGATACGAGGTTTTAGAAGTAAGCCATCGTTATACTCTCCGGAAAATCAAAAGCCGGAAATATTATTTTGCTTACATTGTACGGGTTTCATAACGCTTACTAACTGGTTATTTCCTTTTCATTGACTTGCAGCGATTGCGGCTATAACTACAAACTAAGTGATTTTAAAAGAGCTCTTTTTAACTAAGATAATGTGCATTGAATAAATACAGATAAGATACATGCCAACCGAGTTTACATAACTTCCTTTTCCTTTGGAAGCATTCTTGGCGTAATACTATACCATTAGTCTACATATATTGAACCCATGACCTTTGTGCCCTAAGAACATTATGCATAAATCGACAATCATTTAAAAGTTTGCTTCTTGATAGCATGGATTTGACACGTGACGAGGGGGTGATTACCTTCGGTCCCACGCTCTGGTATACGTGACGTCAGCCACACGTGTCCACGGCGGAAGAATCTCAAGTCATTTTTATGAACTATTTCAAAGCGCGTGTACATGGCGTGACCCAAGCCAAGTCAAAAATATATAGTGCCTATCAAAGGGGGTCAATCATCTCACAAATCGAACCCGTAAAAATTTTAAATGTCCATGAACACTACCGCCAGAAATGTAGCAAGCATGTAGTCACTTTCAAAACTCTTGAAATTACAGTTTAGGTAAGTCAGAAAATTTATAGAAATTTTCTTGGCGGCAAAGGGAGATATCCGAAGAGAGGGGGTAACTGCTATAAATATGAAGGGACGCCATGACGAAGTCTCCTTCTCCGGCATTTGTGATACAAAGCGGACGAAAAATTGTTGAGCTGCTCTGCGAAATCAAACCAACGAAAGTAGACTGAGTTCAACTGCAGATTTTAGCCATTGTGGCTAGGTCTTGTCTCCATGAGGAGATAGTTTCTTGAGTGAAATAATTGTACCAGATAGGACGGCCAAAGTACTGAATAAATTCTAATGTGATTAAGTAATTCTTGTGCGGAAATAATTATAGTCCATCGTGTGCGCTCAGCAAACAAGTGAAGGGTATTTTCTTTTTTTATGCTTTATTCCAGGAAACCTGAAGAAAATTAATAATGAACTGTGAAGCCATGAATGTAAAAATGGCTAAATAAAATGCCAGGGTCGCAGGTGAGCCCTATGACGAACAATGGTGTGACTACATGAGGTAGGTGACTTTCCATCTTACTACCTCTTATATCTTGTCTCATTATCTCTAAAAGTGTATTTGAATGGGGATATACGACGCAGTGGTCACCCTTACTAAGTTTTGTAAATGTGAGAATACGACTAAAAGAGTCATTTGTTTTATTTTCCACTTGGATAAATTTTTGAAGTCTTGCGAGTGCCGTATAATGTTGTAAAAAGTTATTGAATAGGGTTCCGAAGTTATATCACGTCCAATGTAGATCGTCATCCGTGTGAGTGTACTGCCTATATTTTGTGATGTCAAATTAAGATGTTCAGTCGACGTAACATTTTTCTGTCTGCAATTTGACGTTAATAATAATAATCCATGGTTACTCATTTTCAATCGAGTGGAAGCGTGCTGTCGGGTGAGAACCTAGGGTGATGAATTTGGTCACGGAGAGAAACGTTTTTCTAGGCCCATTTTAAACTGTGTCTGACTGACAATAAAAGATCTAGTAGAATGTTTCAGTCATTTTCTCGTAAAATCAAGTTATTAAATACGATATCCTTTATGCGAAGTTATTCATGATTAATGCATTGTGCGATATTAGACGTCGAGATTTCTAGTGAGGATTTTATTCCAGTTCTTTGTCAATGATAATTGTGGAGCTGGGAAACAGAGGTTAGTTTTGTTGATATGAGATGTGCGAATCAGGTTAGAGTCCTGTCATTGAAGCCGGGACATGGAAGCCCGAGGAATGTTTTATATGAGTTGAGATGAGATGTGCGAATCAGGTTAGAGTCCTGTCATTGAAGCCGGGACATGATAGCCCGAGGTATATTTTATAATGTTGAGAATGGAAAGAAATTCATAGAAATCCATAGCGGTATTAATTGGCGACGCGTATAATTAGTGTGGGCATCTTGAAGCATAATCTGTGCATTTTGTTGGTTAGAATATCGTATTTGTTTAATTATGTCGGCAGAGTTTAAAGGAGAGCATTTTGAGAAGCCAGTCAACTGGAATAAACCAGGTGTTTCATGTAACTGCCAAGCGAACTTGGGGACGAGAGGCCTCAGCTGTGATAACGGGACAGGCGTGGAATTGAGATTGTACTGTATTCTCGGCCGAGGAGAACGTTAAAATGCTGGATTTAGTTGAAATTCATAGCCGGTAATGATCTGAGTATTGTGAAATACTGTAAAATTTGTTTAATTGGGGACGCAATGAACATTTGAAATCACGAACTTCGAGTATAGGGAACAGAGTAACCAATTTCAGGGTTGTCCAAAATATAGAGCGATGGTCGTGATGATTGGTTTGTCTGTGAGGGGTGTGCAAAATTCATAAATGGTATGACGAGGTATGACATCGTAATGATATGGCGAGTTGTTTGGTTTGTACGTAGATTCTTAGTATATCCAAGTGTTAATAACGGTTAGGACTAGATTAGATTTTAAAGTGTGAAATCATGAGACAAGATATATAACTGGACATGAATTATGTAACAATTCTTTTCCAGCCAGATAAATATCACAAGATTGAATTCACATCACTGCTGCGTAGGAATTTGTGAAGAAACCAGAGTCCGCGGAGATAAAGTTTACTGTTCTTTAACATTTCGCTAAATCATTTAAATTTATTAAATTCAGTGAAACCGCATTTTGAAATAACTTTAATCAAGCGAATAACTTGGAGATGCATTCTGGAAATTTTAGTTTGTTTTCTGGGGAATATTTAAAATATAAAGTAACGGTTAAGGGGACATATCCGAAGGAAATGGATTTTACTGCCACAAAGTTTGTGAGCATTGCTATTGTTGTAATTATTTAACTTAGATTGATTGAGCAGAGAATGTGCTAGGGATAGTAAAGTGGAAACTTTGGTCATCAACCGATGTAACTTAATTGTGTTTAGCCTTCAGCCTAGAAACTTGGATGGTCAGGGGGTCATCAACCTCAGTGACTTGGATTAGGGCCATATGCCATTGTAGCCTCATTTCCTTGCGGTCATCATCCACAATGACTTTAAAGTAACTTAGAAGATTAGATGTCGGTCCATGACATAGACGCAGGTCACATCGATTCAATTAAGGGTCCATGCCGTAGAACCACTGTGTGGCACACACCAATTGGACTGCCTTAATTATACCCAGAGTCCAGAGTTCGTGTTACGAGGGCTGGACCATAACGAATCACTATGATGGTACATGTGGTCTCACATGGAAGCCGAATTTAAGGATTTCCAGACTTTCCTTTCTTAAATAATTAATAATTGAGACAATGGTTTCTAGTAAGAATGCCCGTCAGGCAGTTACGTTAAAGTCTCACACTAGTGTTCTGACCTTTATGTTAAAATGATTGTGGTGTCCAGTGGACACAGTTGACTTCTATGATACCGTTGACATATCAAATTGCTTCAGAATTTTCTTGAATAAATAGGAATCTTTTAAATAGACCTTTCATTCCAGTAGATAGATTAGAATTACTGAACCCTACCTTTACCTCAGCAAGTGACGAAGAACCCGATACGACCCAAGAGACAGATCTCATGAACTTTGCTTATAGGTAAGAAAGGTAGGTATCCCTCAATATGGACCAAAGGGTTCAATATTGTGTCTATTATTTCTTTTATAAATATTGTTGTTTCATGCACTTCTATTGTGGAATGTATAAAGGTCATGATACGAAGTATTTCTACCTAGAGATTCTAATAAATCCTGAATTGTTATCTTGGTAAAGAAATGAAGTGTCCTTAAGTTAACTGGAATTCGATATCAACGAGAAATCGCAGTAATGGCTGAACAACACGGAAGGACGTAACATACACGGTACGCTCAGTGCGAAGCCGATTAGTTTGCCTGAAGTAGTCCATGTGAGCAGAGGTCTTGGGTACAACGGTTTTGACTGCGTATTGTGTGCGTTAGTCACACAGTATTCGAGTCATAGGGAAGCAGGATGGCATAGCGAACGCATTTGAATGACTTTATACGTGGCCGGATCGTCGGTAGATTGGAGGCCAACAGTCAGCGCGAGGTGAGACAGGGATATGAATATCTCCCATATCGCAATTTCACGTCTGTGGAAAAAAATCCGGGAGGCAGGAAACATTCAACGACAGTATCCGTAAGGTCGACCACGTGCTATAACCCAGCATCTGGATCGTTATCTTGCCTTATGTGTGCCCTAAAACGTCCAACCAACACTGCACCTGCACTGGTAGAGACCCCTCTGTAGCCTCTGGGTCACACATCTCCCGTCAGACTGTCGGCTTCGAGAGGTTGCTGTGTATGTTCGGCGACTCACCAGATGCATTCCCCTCAAACAGTGGCACCTCGTGGTTCGTCGAATGTGGTGCATTGCCCACCGCGATTGGACCCAGGAACAGTGGAGCAGTGTAATTCACGGGTTAGTTGCAGTTTAACCTGGAGAGTGATTACCCCGCCTGTTCATCTGGTGCACCCCTAGGGCACGTTGCAATACTCTCAATATTGTGGAACGGGACCTATATGGCAGCGCTAGTATTCTGGTAGAGAGGCAGCGTGTAAGGAACACCGCCACTGCATGTATTTCCTAGGAGGTAATATGACGGTTGCTGTCTATAGGGATGACATCCTGCAACAGTATGTGCGAATTTTTCTTGGTGCATGTGGACGTGGGTCCCGTCTGATGGATGGTAATGCTGGCTGGCCTGGTGGACGATAACATACATGACGAGGACATCACGCTTCCTGAGTGGTCAGCCCTCTCCCCTGATTTAAATACGATTGAACATGCACGAGACGCTCTAGGCCGAAGGTTCCGAGTCCTAACACCTCCACCACAGACCATCATTAACTTCCAGAGAACCCTTGTCCAGCAATGGGATGCGACAAAACAAGCCATGCCGGACGGCCTGATCCACAATATGGGGATCATTCTCTTTGGCCATTCGATGTCATAAAACAGCCCGTATTGACGTTCTGTATGCCACTGGTGGAGGGACACCACAATCGGTCAGTTCGGTTACTCCTATATATCGATGGCTTACTTCTAAAACCTTGTATCTCCCAATGCACTTCCTATCCATTTTCTTCCTTAAGACTGGTTACGCCTCCCACCCACATATGGATGTACAGTCCGTCAGAACAATTTTCGTTGTGTTCATTTTCCTGTGGTTATGTGTAAAAGGAAAATGAACCTTAAATACGTTAAACTGTAGGAGTGCTTAAATTCGCCACGAAAACAACATCCCTACAATGCTGTTTGGTAAGGTCAATTTTCCTTTGCACGTCGGCACAGGAAAATGAACACTACGAAAAAGGTTCTGATGGACTGCATATAAATATGTGGCTGGGAGGCGTGATCAATGTTAAAGAATATAATGGGTAGGAAGAACATTGTAACATACGAGGTTTTAGAAGTAAGCCGACGATATAATGCTTCAATATCACTGTGCCTCGAGTCACATTGTTGCCAGGCTATCTTTTAGTACACTCATTGTCGCCATGTCCCATGATTTTTTCCGTGGATCTCGAAGATCACTTAAATTATGGACATGAGTTCACAATGCAAATCGATTGAAAGCAAATTCTTCTCTGTACAGGCCTAGAAGGTCCTCGGAAGAGCGGAAAGTAATTGCTTCCCATATCGGTAACCTCGGTAGTAGGCGAGATGAGTGCTTATTCGTATGACTCACCACACTTGCCCCGGGAATTAACATGGGCCGGTACTTAATTTTGTGTAGTCTGAGTAAAACTCAGGACTCTGTGAATCTTTTTTTTTTTTTTGCTATGGGCTTTACGTCGCACCGACACAGATAGGTCTTATGGCGACGATGGGATAGGAAAGGCCTAGGAGTTGGAAGGAAGCGGCCGTGGCCTTAATTAAGGTACAGCCCCAGCATTTGCCTGGTGTGAAAATGGGAAACCACGGAAAACCATTTTCAGGGCTGCCGATAGTGGGATTCGAACCTACTATCTCCCGGATGCAAGCTTCACAGCCGCGCGCCTCTCTGTGAATCTTGAGACGTGAAGTCTCCTTTCTAATTTTTCGACTTTCCGACGGGCAATCAAATCGTCGTCCTTCCTCGAGACTGAACACGTTCTGAAGGTCTCGGCTAGGTAGCCTTCACTATATTTTACACGCACTCAAACTCAATTACTCTTGGAATCTCTTGCTATGTCAGATAAATGAATTGGTCTTCATTAGGACTCTTTCTGGCTTATTCAACTAAGAGACTTTGAACAGTTTTGGTCATCAGCACTATGCAGTAAGCTTTGTTATTAATTTGTGAACGTATCAAAAGTAGGTAGAATAGTTTGTCATAAAATGCCGTCGGCATAATTTGGATGAACTCAGAGAAATCATCAATTCTGTGTCACTTTCAGCTGCGGACAATGATGAAACTGAGAGTCGAAAACATTGCATGTGTATAGCTTCTTAATTTTACCTTCATCATCGTGTTGAATTTTGCGTTATCGATCGAGAACATGTGACACGTCTAAAATAAAGTTGACTGTCATTTATATTTGAAAGTGTTAACGTCTTAATTGTTGGAATGTTGAAAATCATTGTTCCTCCATATTTTAAAATGTGCTCAAAATATGCACTTTTGCCACGGCCATCCTCGATTTTAATCCACGAACACTGATGACCTTCTAAAACATGTTTTAGAGCAGTGAATTCGTCACTATTCATTTCAATTGCCACACAGCAACAACACTCCTAAATGGATCCCCGTCTTGAGATGGGTTCTCTGAAGTATCCTTATATTAACTGTGCACAGATATCTCAAATGTAAACACTGATAAGTGCAAAACGATTTTACTGGGATTTGAACCTTTTTACACAGGAGACAAGTACCTTATCAACTGCATCTCACAGTTGGCCAGATACTGGCCTGTAGTATCAGGCGCATTGTGTTGTATTGAAATTATTTGGAGTACGACTAAGCAATCTGTATTATTATTATTCCAAAATTCAACTCGAATGTGTAAGGAAAATTTAAACTCAGTATAGTGTATCCGTCGTATATCAAGAGTATCAAAAGTTTTTGATAATTGTCCGGTAATATCGTTTTGTGTGAATTTTCTTCTGATGAACTGGTTAAAACTTTTTGATCTTCATTTAATTCGGCTCTAAATTAAATTAATTCCGAAGCTTGTCCAAATTAAGTCGTTATTCTTTTACAAACAGTGAACAGTATATATTACAATGGAGTTAATATTATTTAGGATTTTGCCAAATATTTTCAATGTATTTGTCATAAATGTACCCCTGTTTAACTTTGAAGTCTTATTTTATTGTGCTTGAAAGCCCAGGTTGAGTCCTAAAATGGTCTCTATTATTGTAGAACCAGTCACAAGCCAACTCTTGAAATTAGAGGTCTAAATTGAGGTCACACTACCGTCCTTGGGCTCTGAGTTGAAGGAAGCATCGCCTTATCTCCTTATTGTATTTATTTATGTCTTCCTTCCAGGCGCAAATCATTGTGTTTTATTCTTTTTATGTCTCACATTACTATCTCAATTACTTCTGAAACCGCATTTATCTCTTTGTTTTTATCTACAGAGCATTATTATTATTGGTTAATATGATCACTCGGCGAACGTGATTTGAAATATTATTTCAGCTTTCTCGGTTATATCACTCATTATTCTTCCTACGATAAAATAAGATATGTTTCTAGAGTTTTCTAGTTACAAAGTAAAAAATCGCATTTGTTTTAAATACCTACCGCGCTGGGGAGAAATCATTTCCCCGAAAACAACTCTTAAACCTCAGCAAATTAATGTGTTTTCTAATACTTTGATTTGATTTCAAGAGAAGATATTTAGTTTTCAACTCCGTGGAATAAATTTTGACTTTGCAACTCTCAAGATGAAATAATCGTATTTCCACCTCTTAAATACAAATCCAAGCAAAAGTCCCGACCTTTTGATAGGTCACAGGTAGGGCCTACATTAATCTTTACTTTCCCTATGAATGAGATTTAAAACTCCGTTAATCTCACCTTTGTGATTATTCTTGGATAGTATGCGCTTAAAAATGTTGAACATTTCTCGTACGACTCTTGTGATCTCATGCGGGGTTCCTATTCTTTAGGTAGGCCTACCAATGTGATGAATTAGGTCGGTCAGTACTCTGTATAGTGAATGTTAACAGACACTGAACTTACGGTAGAGGGTATTATTTATTGGCCAATATTGAACGGCGAGTTCCAATGCAGCAGTCATTTACTAGGAACTTGCAGGCAAATTTGGTGTATTAGGAAAACAGTCTTCACATTTGAACTTAAGATATCTCAGTTACTGATAAATACAAGGTACATCTTCAAGAAAAATATTGGGGTCAGTAATAAGGTGTGTGATAAATGTTTTACAGTAATTATTCGAGTATGTCCGAGTCCCTGGCTGAATGGTCAGCGTTGAGGCCTTCCACTCAGTGAGATCCGGGTACGATTCCTGGCCGTGTCAGGGATTTTAATCGTTTCTGATTAAATCTTTGGCTCGGGGACTGGGTATATGTGTTTGTCCCAACACCTTCCTCTCCATATTCATACAACATACTATACCAACTACCACCACAGAAACACGCAATAGTGACTACACCCCTCGAAATAGTGTTGGCGTCAGGAAGGGCATCTGCCGTAAAACAGGGAAAAATCCACACATACACACACACACACAGCTCGCACCCGCGACCCTACAGATGTGGGAAAAGCGGTAGAAGAAGAATAAGTAATTATTCAAGTGCAGAGTGATACTATGAAGCGTAATCTAAAAGTATCCGTTTAAGGGCGTTGCTGCAACGAACATGAAACGTAGCGCGCCTCCGATGCGTGTATATAAGAACGGACATGTAGGCGAAGGGATTATTGTGGTAGTCATGTCGTGCCGAGGTACGTGATTTAAAAGAGGCCACGTGAAATATGGCGAGGTTATTACCAAACGCGTCCAAACAGGACCAATGTACTGTTATTCTGTTCTCTGCTGCCGAAGGACAAACATCCGTGGACATCCATCGGAGAATGAATGTGTATGGGGTAGCATGTCGGCCGAAAACCACCGTTGTGGAATGGTGCACCAAGTTCTGTGCGGGTCGCGTTTCGTCATAAGACTCTTGTCGATCAGACAGGCCAACCTTATCCGTTACGGACAACAATAATTCAAGTGGAAGGCAATCGAGCACCCGTCCTACAATCCTGATCTATCCCCATGCTATTATAACGCCTCCGGTCTCGTCAAAGAGGCCTTGAACTGTCGACCCTTCCTGTCGGGCGAGGATGTGCAGCAGACGGTTACGGACTTCTTCACGCAGCAAGACCCGTGTTTTACCCCAGGGAGATCGTCAGCCTGGTGCGTCGGTGGACTAGTGCCTCAATGCGCACGGGGATTTTACCTGATTGGCATCCCGATTCAGGACTGTACGGCCGTCGAACGGAAAATTTTTGGTCGCCGCTCATAGTTTCCCTGGAATATGAATTCTTGTACAGTGCCAGCAATTTCATGGACTGAACATTGGAGACGGATAAAACCAAAGGAAAAATGTACAAAATGTATTCATTGAAAATACCAGAAAATTTAACATGGATTGTGGATGGGTGAAGGGTCCATGTCCCACAGTCGAGCATGGTTTAAAGCGATCAGCAACCAAGGTTATTCTCACGTTAACTAGAGAAGTCGTCTAAGAAGTATTTGTTTCCAAAAGCAATTATTTCTATGGCGGAGAAGAAAATTTATAAATACAATCATTTAGCATCAGGCGGAGTAGTTCTAATGTATGGGGTCTAAGAACCACTGGAAAGTCAACAAAAGATATTAGAAATCTGATGAACAAATGCTCACGTAAATGACGAAGTTTCATCTCCCTTCTTCAAGAATATTGTTATTAATTGGAAATGTTCATGTGTTAAAATTAATTACATGGAATCAATTCACTAACGTAAAGCGATAAAGTACCGTAGAGAAATACTGGAATAAAAATGTTCTCCTGAATATTGAGAACGATTCATTTATTTTTTTCTCTCCATAACGTGCAGTTAAACGCTCTCTATCAATCGATTCAAAAGCTAGGGAAATGGAAAATTATTCTCCCTGTCTTCCCTAGTTTTTGCCATTTCATGGTTTTACCGTACCAGGAGCAATAACTCTACTGCTCATTTTCAATTAATTCTTTCAGTTAAATACCTGATGTGTGACCAGATAACTTTTACACGCCATCATCGCATGATAAGCAGTGCCGAATGGGTCTGTCCCGCCCTTCAGTATCCAACTATCCCGGACGTGTTTAGACCCATAAACTTGGAATCCGGAGGCTGACACTCAACCACTGATCCCTTGGGGGTGATATACTCCTGTAATTTAGGTTATGTTGGTGAGCGCAACAATTAATTTTCTAAAGATCTCCTCTAGCTCGATATTCTTTGCGTTAAGGACATTCATCGTACTCTTCCTCAAAATCAATGCAGGCCTATATGATTCGAAATAGGTTCTGACTATCAATACAATCCGGCTGGTACGGTTCGTATTTATCGTGCGCTGCACCCCAGGAATTAATTCGCAGGTTCTCTATTATAACGTCGAGACACTTGTTTCCTCGCGTAATAGTTTGAGATCAAATTACAGCATTGACATATTTCGTGGCCTAAGATCTTCACAGTCACATACAGCATATAATGTAAAGTTCTACCTTGTGAGTATTTTTTATATACAATTGGACTGCTACCTGCCTTCGCTCAGCACCTTCTATGGCTTGATGATGTGGAGGGAGCTAAGGTCACCACTATTCTTCGAGACACGTGCGTAATAAATATGAAAGAAGCGTGTAATAAGAATTGAAAGCTCTCACGAAAGTATTTTACCTGCCTACCTCCGGACAACTTGAATAGATGTTTTGGAGAAACTTGATACTACAATGCGGAGCGTGTTCGTTTGAGTGTCCCGTTCCCAGATAGTCTCGCCCCTTCCCTTATTCAGCGTCAGATCTATACAATAGGAAGCGTTTCGGAGTCCCGTCTGGGAATGTGCCCCACCCTTACTTCTATTCATTAATAGGCCTATTACTGCATAATGGAGAACGTGTTCGCTCGTGTGTCCCGTTTGAGAATGATCTTAACCTTTTGCGCCTGCTAAATAAAAGGGTCTCTGTCAGACTACCACCGTCAATTGTAAGCCACTTACCTCCGCTTGAGGAAGGGATACAAGAATCAACATAAACACATATTAATTTGTATGGCGTATTTATACTGTGGATGGGTGCTGGTTTCCGAATATAAATGATAGTTCACGATAGTTCTCAAGAAGAAAAATAAATATTGTTTAATAATCATATTGGTTCTCGGAATAAAAACAAGAAAGGGATAAATGGCAGGAGAGTGGGGGAGAGAAAAAACATAAGTTGTATTCCATACCGAAGTCTTGAGCTAGTAACACGTTCGAATGTGCTGGAGTCTTCCAAGTTGTTAAAATTGTATAATTCATTGTGTTTGATGGTCACCTGCTTCCCTTTAAGTGTACCCACCGGAACAAAAACGCATTGCAGAATACAGAATTGTATTATTCTTATAAGCTTTTATGTTTCAGATTTTGAAGATAGTCTTGCTTTTTATAAGTACAACATGGCAATATCATTTTGTAATTGACATGATTGTTAGATATTATAATACCCTCATTGAGTTCCACAAAATATGATACAACTTAAATACAAACATGTTACGTTTTCATATTTAATATCATTTGAGCTAGACTATAAGTATTCATGATGTTCATGTATGTTATTTGACATCTTCTCGGGAATTTGTAACTGATTTTACGAGATACGTATCGTATTAAGTTCTATGTGTTTTGTTTTATTCGAGTCGTGCTGAATCCTAAGCTCAGGAGTGCATGTTTATAGGTGCTGAACATCTGCTCACTTACTATCGGTTTTGAGAATACAACAGGAAAGAGCTAGGTAACGTTTCCCGCTACTGGAGGATATGTAATACATAAGTTAAGTAGGATCCTCACCTTCAGACAGCAATTCTTATGTCTTGACTGGTGTGACTGGGACTCTTCTAATCAAGAAAGATATTCAGGCCAATAAGGAAACTACCGTTTTCTACAGAAAAGTGTAATTAGGCAGTGAATAGAAAGATGCAAAAAAATAGCAAATTTCAAGGTACTTACATACGATTTCAGTACAAGGAAGTATTATCGACTTGGATATCTCGTTGATGGTATTAGAAAGTTTGAAGAGGTTAAGTATATATTTATTGCTCTTATTCAAGCGAGGCGGAATACACTGTCCAACCCTTGTGCCCCTTCTTACGCTGTGGGGTGTGAGGTGAGATGAATCTGTCGTGTGTTTTTTATGACCGGATGCCCTTCCTGACATCAACTTCATCAGAGGTGTTAATGATATGAAATTAAAGATGCGATATACGATAGAAGGAAGGTAAAAGGTTTTCACATAGCCTACTCGTGTCGAAAAGCACCAAGGGGTCTGTTCAAGGCTTAACGTTTCCATCCGACAGACGAATCGCCACCAACAGCGTCATATCGATGGCTTTCTTTTAAAAGCTCGTATGTCCAAATGTTCGTCCTACCTATTATATCCCTTAAGACTGGCCACGCCTTCCGGGCATATATTTGTATGCAGTCCATCAGAATAATTTTCGCTGTGTTCATTTTCCTTTGCTAATGTCTAAAGGAAAATGGACCTCAACGTACCGTATTGTAGGGATGTTGATTGCATAGCAATTTTACACACTCCTACAGTATAATGTATTTAAGGTTCATTTTCCTTTACAAACAGGCAGAGGAAAATGACCATAACGAAAATTATTCTTTTGGGCTGCATATAAATATGTATAAATATGGGCCTGGGAGGCGTGACCAGTCTTAAGGAATACAGTGGATAGGAAGAGTATTCGGACTTACGAGGTTTTTAAAGAAAGCCATCGATATGCCATCACTCCATATGAGTATTGCGTAGACGTTTGTAATTTAATCCAGGCTTTTGGCACGCAATCTAGTGATTCGAAATGGTATACCACCTCCACACCTACCCCGCCTGCCAACATTCTGATTGTGAAAATGTTTTTGCGACCAACGGGACTCGAACCGGTTAACCACTGTGTCAGACCATTTAGACTTCAATGCCTTAACTATCATAGCCAGCAGGCGAGCTTAAGTGAGGCAAAGTACACTACACTGTTGTTTTCTTACTAGGAGAATGGTACTGTGGACCCGACGGGAAGATGCCATATTCATCAGTTCGAGAAATGACTAAGTGAGGTATAACTGTACTACTATCGAAGCTCAGGTAAGTAAAGTTACCGACGTCTACACTGAAGGAGTACAAGCCTGCAGTGAACAAAAAAGTCAATTATTGATGAAGGATACTAGTTCTTCAAGAAATCTTGAAATGTCTCTGCCATTAGGTTTTCATGATTTGTTAGCCCTGCATAAATATTGCTTGCGTAGAGTAACGAAGCGTTAAAGCAGAAGACAGGATGACGGTTAACATTCCTTGAATGCTACTTGTCTGTCACACAGAAGAAAGAGTCTGAGGAGATAGACGACAGTATTTTTATTGCTAAACGCACATACAGTCCACGAAGGACCTTCAGTTATGAAGACTGCTGTCAAATAAGACGGACAGCGTATATTTGAATCGTAGATGCAGCTCGTAAGCATCCTCAGCCATATCGATTTACTTCCTTGATCAGATCTGTATCTTTCTCATAACAGAGCCCATCAAATTTGAATTAAACATAAATTTAATTTGGAGTTCTTCTGTATATCATCACCCAATAAGACAGACAGTGATTATTACTATCAGTTGAAAGTTACGAGTTTAGTACTCTCCTCAGTGTTAATTATTTGTGAAGAACATCTTAAGAAACATAGTGGAGTACAATAATCAATATAGACTAGTAGCGCTTTAGTATTAAATTTCTAACATTATCAAGTGAAAAGTGCCCATGTTTCGTGTTAGATTCTATTATTTGTTTACATGTGAAAAGATTCTTTTCTTTGGAAGTTTATCGAGAGATAGTGGGCGATAACAAAAATCAGATATCCTATCATTTTTATTCTGAATACGATAACGATAATTCCTAATTTAGTTTATGTGTCAAAATCTTGTACCCTTTGTCTGTTTTACAGTGCCAGCGTAACCAATATACAGAAAGAAACAATTACTAAATATCAGTATCTAGGTCATTTGAAATAGTATTGCAAATTTTTCAGATCACTTAAACTCTTCATCAGAAATAGAACTTGTACAATCTATATGTAGATTCTTACTGTATAAACATATTATTTAAACAAATATACTGATTTATGTGTGGAACAACTACTTAATTGATAATTTATTCTCCATCTGTCATCAGACTCATCTCCTCCCATCATATCCTCCCCACTGCAAGTGAGGTTACTTCTTCAGAGGTCTTCAGGAGACACCCCTTAGTTCATGGAAGTTATTAACTGATATAGAATATAGGTAAAATGCTTCACGTTACTGTAGCAAGGTTGCTCTTTCATACACAATTTTCTTTTCCTACCCCTTGGCCGTTTACAAACTTTCATATTGAAAAATACATTGCATTTCAGTGAACTTGGGGAAACATTTAGACTATTTGGGCCCACCAACGTGAGCATGATATCTACACAGTAGCTTCAGAGTGTCAATTGTCCGAATTTCTTCCCGAAAAATTAGATTCTAAGATCACAATACCAAACAATCTCAGCCCAGGAAAAAAATAAATGACAAGATACATTGAATAGGCATTAACTCTTGGATCTAGGAATGTTTTTTTGCGGTTTCCTACTCAAATTTTAGGTGGTATTGTTCAGACAATGCAGTTATGTAGGTTACAAAACAGATGACACTCGCACTAAGCAGCCAGGAACACGGAGTAAGGATTTCTGAGTACATTACATGAAATAATCTTGTTTGTAGTCAATTTTTTGAAGATACACTATATACTAGATCCCTTGAAAAGCGTTCCACTCCATACACCATTCACGTACGTAATTCATCGCAAACTTAATTTTGCGAGAGTACTCGCCTGCATTATGAACTCCAGTTGTGGAAGAAGCTAATGGCTAGAATCCTGTAAACTGGAATTCAGAAAGAATAAAGGTGTTTTCCATGTATGTCCTCTTCGCTTCAGAAGATTCCACCATCGTACCTTATGTAATGTAACCTTAATTACTACATTCAGACGATAGATACATGTTAGCCGTCTCCATTGTATGCTTAATATCCATGACACCTGAGTCACTTGTACTGTAATAGGAGGTAATCAAAATTAGTGCAAGGCATTATTGTGCCATTTGTCTAAATTTCAGATGACATTGCATCCAGTTGAAGGAAGAAGACAATTAATAAATTTACTGGCAGTAATGAGGGCTCATTAGAAAGCACTCTGTGTTTACAAAGACGCAATTTATTGAGCTGTTGAAATTAGAACAAAACATTTAATGTGATAAGGATTTGAGGTGATAAAGAAAGGAGTAGAACGTTAAATTAAGGAAATAAATAAACAATACGCTTATAACTTCCAACAATTTATTTTTACTGTTGAAATTATCTTGTTGTAGTTATCAGCTCTCCAGTTCATTTCACATTAATAGAAATAATTCATAAAATCACTTTGAGTAAATCAACTCTAGTGCCGAAATTTATATCAACGGTCGCCAGTGCGTTATTATGGCCTGATATTATAATAATTTCAATTATATTCTTCGACTGAGCTGGACCGTGTCGTTCTATATTCAGCTTACTGACGTTATTAATACATTTCAGTACTCTTTAACAAGGTGGCTGATATAACCCCTCTCGATCCAAGGTGATCAGTCTCCCTATGCAGCTAAATCTCAACAATGAAGCAGGTGTCTCTACCTAGTGTTGTATATTCCATCCCGGGCTCCCAAAGATGCCATTGGAATGTGGGGGAATGTGGCTATTTTCCGGTGGTCAGACGAGAATTTTCCGTGAATTTAGCTGATGAATGATATAAAATCACAGGATCAACCAGTTCCACAGGTTATAAAGTATATTTTGAGGTTCCCCAGTCACTGGAAACTGACCACTCTGAATCGAGCTGGAGTATACGGCAGTGGTCCTCATGAGGAACATTGCAATGTATTATAAATAGCAGCAACTTATGCACTTAGAAAGGCACTGTTCAATCCGGGCGTAAAACGTAATTGTAGTTCAGAAATATGCAGAAGCTACGTCTCGAAGGTGGTTAAAATTATTTTCTTTTATTAAAATGTAATAATCACCGAGTAGATATATTACAGTAAAACCGTTTACTTAACTGCAAGCACGAATACCGTGATCTTTACTTCAAAAGAGAACTGAAATGTATTTATAATTGTAATAAAACTTTAACAATAATAATACAATTACCTGCCCTATATTTAACATACACTGAATAAACATATCGTCCATGTTCTTCTAAAACGGCGAATGTTACAATGCTCTTCCTATCCATTATTTCCCTTAAGAGTGGTCACGCCTTCCTGCCACATATTGATATGCGGTCCATCAGAACAATTTTAGTTGAGTTCATTTTCCTACGTGCGTGTGTAAAGGAAAATGAACCTTAAATACATCACACTCTAGGAGTGGGTAAATGTCATGCAAACATACATTCTTTCAGTATGGTACAGTAAGGTTTATTTTCCTTTACACACGCACATAGGAAAATGTTTCAAAGTAAATTGTTCTGATGGACCGAATATCAATATGTGGCTGGAAGGCGTGACCAGTCTTAAGGAAAATAATGGATAGGAAGAGCATTGTAACATTCGCCGTTTTGGCAGAACAGGAACGATATAAATGCATTGTAACAGGGCCGATATTAATCTTAAACAAACACAGAAATTAAACAAGTTAAATAAGTTGTACACTCAATATGGAGAGTAGGTTTGACCATAGAAGGAGCTCCCCTTCATACATACTTTTTCTTTTTTTACTAGTGGCTTTATGTCACATCGACACAGATAGGTCTTATGGCGACGATGGGATAGGAAAGGCCAAGGAGTTGGAACGAAGTGGCCGTGGCCTTAATTAGTGTACAGCCCTAGCATTTGCCTCGTGTGAAAATGAGACACCACGGAAAACCATCCTCAGGACTGCCGACAGTGGGATTCGAACACACTATCTGCCGGATGCAAGCTCAGAGTCGCGCGCCCCTAACCGCACGGCCAACTCGCCCGGTCGTCATAGAGGCTATGCAATGAGATTACTAAATTAACTGACTTCCAAATTACAGATACACGCACGATAATATGCTAGGATAGTACATCAATAAATCATGAGACCTACTTTGTTTTACTTGCAACGCGAACAGTTCACGTTAAATAAGATATATTTTAAAACTCAACGAGTCTCGCAGATTACCAACAAGGACCTTTCCTATGAAGCATATCGTGTTTCCACAAATTTGTTTTGCACAGATATTGCTCATAACTACGCTCAACACAAGAGGCTGTTGAGAAATTATTCACTTACGGAAAATTGAGGATAAATCTACACATTTTTAATGGGGTAAGTATATTAGTTTACACTCAATGGTGAAAATATAATTGTCCAAACATGTTCTTGCGAATCTGCTGTTATTACCAAGAAAGGAAATTATATCAGTCTACCTACAGTACTGAGCCGTATCCTACCGGCCCATAATAATAACTGGAATATTATTTGACCAAACATATGAAATTTATTCAGAAAAGTTACAGTCTAATATGTGAAAGCATCGTACCCTAAGGTAGTTGATACCGGATGTTGAGCAAGACAGTGGTTCGCTGGATGTTGCTTCATATTTCCGTATGACCGTGAGAAAGGATAGCGTACCCAAGCGTTGGCAAGGATCGACACGTGTATTAGATGCTGACCAAGCAAGATATTTCAGCCAATGGGAACTTAGGGATTTGGCAAACCTGGAGGCTACCCCGCGCCAACTATTAATTCCAGGATGACCAACGTGCTCTGTGGATAAAGTCAGTTTCTGTAAGAGATCGGTTTTCCACAGTTTCTGAAGTCAGATATATTTGGAAATGTATTATAAAAATTGGTGGAAGAGATTTGCTAGTGTTTGAGCTGTGTTTTGTAAATATATCACAATAAGTATTATGTCATCATACATGACGAACTCTCTGATTGGTGGTTGGTTCAGACACCCGGGAACCCCAACATTATTGGCGTCACCGAAGCCTCCTCGGTAACCCTTAGCTCTGGAGAGCGTCATTCCGTAGTGAAGATTTGAACAGTGCGGATGCACGAAGTCCGTAGCAAAGATTTGAGCAGTACGGTTGTACTAACTCTGTATTCTGTAGTAAAAGTTTGAACAGTGCGGATGCACTAATTCTGTGATTTCAGTAATAGTAACTGAGTTTCATTGATACTGTAAATTGTGCAGTCGCAATATTTACTGTACTTCAGCAAATGAAATAGTATAATTTTGGCAGAGTTTACTTTCAATTGACAAAGACGGTGTTTAGTGACTGCTGAGTAACAAGTGTAGTGGAAACCTGCTATTGTTTCACTATTTCGCGACGGGCGCGTATTCGCGTGGAACTTCCGTACCGAACCGTGGGCTGCTTTAAAAACTGTGTTTTTACCCTTTAAGTGAAGTGTGTTATATATATGTGAATCAGTGTGTTAGCTGATCTGGTAAAAGAAAGGGTATCTCGGCTCGCAGTATTAAGCAGTGAAGAGGTTATCAATAATAGTCTTCTGTGTTCCAGTGAATTGTTTTCCAGCAAGATGATGGATACACCTGCAGAGGAAGGAAGTGCATTCCCACATGTTAATGCTGTGATTAACATGGAATAAACACAAAAGCAGTGGGGATGTAAGCTGCTATCCTGGTTTCCCGAGAGTCACGTAGAATGTAAAGTAAGACGCATGTATTATTTACGGCATGATATGTAAGTTATGTTAAGGTACTAGGGCAGTGTAGATAGAATTTTAATTTTCATATAAAGTAAGCCTGACGGCATGTATTTGTTTAATTTTGTTATTATGATAGTTTCGGATACGAGAATAATGCATGTTTATTTTATTTTCATTTTGCTTTATGAGTAGATGTTTGGGAAAATGAGGGATTGATAGGATCAGTTATTGTTGTAAATATAGTACTTAGCGTAGGATATTCCGAGTTTTCCTAAAATATATGCTAGAAGGGCTAGATCGACAGGTTCATTTTTATATTACGTCAAACACGTATCAATTCATTTTATTTTGGTTATTCAGAGAGACAGGTATAGCTATTTTGCATGATGCATGGTTTTACAGAAACTGCCAGAAGGAGCTGCACAACGTCGTTGTTAAATTAAGATCTTTGAAGTTAAGTTGGATTCTGTTTGCCTGATGGTCTGCCAAGGACTCGAACTGCGTCTCATTATGTGGAAAGGCCAGTGGGATTCATGAGGAATAATGAGATAATAATTGCATGCTGAATTATAATGTATTGGTGCAGGCTGATGGTATGCCTGACAAGATAGAGTATCGTGCACATGTGTGTGTGCCTGCCTAGTGTCTTCTGAGTGTATATTGTGATCAGAATGGACAGTGTTAATTCCAGACTATTGAGTCTGATGTTGTTAAATGGCCCAAGCATGCCAAGAAGGAATAAATATACGGGAGTTTCCGTGTAGCTGATGATGGGCGTTATCTCATGGCAAGCTGATACCTGGCCTGTGTTATCGGAATGTGTCAAAGAGACAGTATTTCCTTGTGGCGGCCTCGGGGACAAAATCCAATCTTTAGCATAGTGGAGTTCTATATTTCTTTACAGCTCGTAATCTACCCGGAAGTACATGACGGATGACCGCGCTGTTGAGCGATCAAACGCAGCAGAAGGAGGCAATGTTGCCCATTGCTTTCTTCATGATATCAAGGATTATTTATATGTTTTCCCTTACAGGATGGTTTTACATTATTATTTATGATTGTATACCTTGTCTCGTTGTTTTTAAAGGGAACAGCCCGAGTGCTGAAGTATCGTTGGTTTATCTAGTTCTGTCTAGATCTTTTGTAGTGAACCGGGATTCACATTAGAAGCAGTGTAGCATTTAAGACTTTACTCGATATCCGATGTATATATATGTTTAGTTTGATTATTTGAATTGCTGTAAATATAGTGTAAGATTTGCCCCTAGTATTTTGCATACCTTACATAGCGTCCGGTGCGTCTTAATTATTTTTATTTCCGTCTTAATTTTTCTTATTATGTATCTTTTATTTTACGGAAATAGATTGACGACTCTCGGGAGTAACTTAATTTTGAAACCGTATCGTTGGGATGCGATAGTGTGAAACTCCATACGGAAATACCACATGGCAGTGTTTGCGTACATTTGTTGCCATATAACATAAACATTGGACTATAAGAAGAAATTCAGTCTTGATTTTTATAAATGTTCTTTGTTGAACTTGTTTTTCTTATAAATGTCAGATTTGTATAATCATTCCATTAACGTTTCTGATTTCAAATTATTTTTACACTTTGAGTTTATTTTTCTTTTACAAATTTTTATTTTCTTGATTTATTTATTTTCGTGTGATTTGATCGGGGATATTTGTTAATAAATCCATCTTACCCCCTATGATTGTTTCTCATTCATGTTATACCTCCATTTCCTGTTATTGATTGCTATTTTAGAGTAGAACTTCGACTTTTTATCCTGACCCAATCGACAACCAACCCACACTCTGCCCAACCCTGAGTTAGTCGGATGTTCATACAGGAATGGAGGCATCGTCCTAGAGGGTATTTACCCCTGGGTACGGTACAGTACAGATCATTGCGACATTTTCAGTTGTGCGATGTAATGAAAGGTGAAGTTTTCTCATTTCCTTTGCACGCGCGGGCATTTCGTTAGCTTTCTTTTAAAACATTGTGTGTCCCAATATTCTTCCTAACCATTATATTCCTTAAGATTTATCACGCCCCCCAACCAAATATTCATATGCAGTACATCAGAATAATTCTCGTTGTCTTGATCTCCCTATGCTAATGTGTGAAAGAAAATGAACTTCAAATACATTATACTGGAGGAGTGCGTAAATTCCCCGCATCCCTACAATCCGGTATGGCGAGGTCCATTTTCCTTTACACATCAGGATAGGAAAATGAATACAACGAAAATTGTTCTGATGGACTGCATATAAAAAAGTGGCTGGGAGGCGTGAACAGTCTTAAGGAGTACTATGTGTAGAAAGAACATTGGGACATAAGATGATTTAAAAGAAATCCATGGATATGTAGGATGCTCCTGGGAAATTTATACCATGGTATTTTAAGGTCTGGGATGGAGCATAATACAAAACAACAGAACTGGAAAGTCCGTGTTTCAATCTCAATAATCATAAGTGTTTAATGTTACTGGATTTTACGTCCCGCTAACTACATTTTTCGGTCTTCGGAGACGGCGAGGTGCCATAATTTTGTCCCGCGGGAGTTAATTTACGCGCCAGTAAATCTATCGACACGAGGGTGTCGTATCTGTGCCCCTTCAAATATCACCGGACTGAGCCAGGATCGAAACTGCCAAGTTTATGTCAGAAGGCCAGAGCCTCAACCGTCTGAGCCACTTAGTCTGGCGACTCAATCTCAGGACATGTTGGCGTTTGATACATATTCACATTTTGCGCAAGGCTGATGGGCCGAATGCCTTAATTATCAAACAGCACAGCTCAAGAACGACAGAAAAATTAAACTCACAGAATTCTTGAAATAATTGTTATAAGAAGAAAGCAAATGGGAAACTTTAAACTATGTAATTTTCAGTGAAAAAATGTCACCTAGATACTGGAACAAACACTACAATTCAGAACCGTTTGCGCACTCCCGTTGTACCGACATAAAGAAATAGTTCCTAGAATGTAGACCAAAGCATTATTTTACTCCTAATCCAAATAATCGAAATCGAATGGAACACTTCATACACATTTCTTTACTTAGATTGTCCATGCAGCTAAATTTACTGTATTTTAGGGTTACGTTAGCCGTCACTCCAATCTACTCACAATTTCTCAATTTACATTACTGTAAAAAAATTTCAATTAATAATTTAAACGTTATCTTTTAGTAAGTGATTACTGTAATGTTGTTCTACAGTTGGCAAAACCATGGGAAGGGAAATCGAAACCAGTAGAAGTCTAAGGCGCTGATGGTCGTAAAACAGCCTTCTACTTATCAGATTGTACATCCGCTAAACAATTTAAACGACGAGTACTCGTAGAATCAATAACTTATTTTGAACATTGTATTTCGGTGAATAGTGTTTTATGTTCATTACTCAATAAATAAATAAATATATAAATAAATAAATAAATAAATAAATAAATACACTGACTGACAGAGCAAATGCAACACCAAGAAGGAGTGGTCAGAACTTTATGCCAGTTGCAGGGTAGACTGACGTCACTGAGGTATGCTCATGATGTGAAATGCGCCGCTGTGCTGCGCACGTAGCGAACGATAAATGGGACACGGCGTTGGCGAATGGCCCACTTCGTACCGTGATTTTTCAGCCGACAGTCATTGTAGAACGTGTTGTCGTGTGTCACAGGACACGTGTATAGCTAAGAATGCCAGGCCGCCGTCAACGGAGGCATTTCCAGCAGACAAACGACTTTACGAGGGGTATGGTGATCGGGCTAAGAAGGGCAGGTTGGTCGCTTCGTCAAATCGCAGCCGATACCCATAGGGATGTGTCCACGGTGCAGCGCCTGTGGCGAAGATGGTTGGCGCAAAGACATGTGGCACGTGCGAGGGGTCCAGGCGCAGCCCGAGTGACGTCAGCACGCGAGGATCGGCGCATCCGCCGCCAAGCGGTGGCAGCCCCGCACGCCACGTCAACCGCCATTCTTCAGCATGTGCAAGACACCCTGGCTGTTCCAATATCGACCAGAACAATTTCCCTCGATTGGTTGAAGGAGGCCTGCACTCCCGGCGACCGCTCAGAAGACTACCATTGACTCCACAGCATAGACGTGCACGCCTGGCATGGTGCCGGGCTAGAGCGACTTGGATAAGGGAATGGTGGAACGTCGTGTTCTCCGATGAGTCACGCTTCTGTTCTGTCAGTGATAGTCACCGCAGACGAGTGTGGCGTCGGCGTGGAGAAAGGTCAAATCCGGCAGTAACTGTGGAGCGCCCTACCGCTAGACAACGCGGCATCATGGTTTGGGGCGCTATTGCGTATGATTCCACGTCACCTCTAGTGCGTATTCAAGGCACGTTAAATGCCCACCGCTACGTGCAGCATGTGCTGCGGCCGGTGGCACTCCCGTACCTTCAGGGGCTGCCCAATGCTCTGTTTCAGCAGGGTAATGCCCGCCCACACACTGCTCGCATCTCCCAACAGGCTCTACGAGGTGTACAGATGCTTCCGTGGCCAGCGTACTCTCCGGATCTCTGACCAATCGAACACGTGTGGGATCTCATTGGACGCCGTTTGCAAACTCTGCCCCAGCCTCGTACGGACGACCAACTGTGGCAAATGGTTGACAGAGAATGGAGAACCATCCCTCAGGACACCATCCGCACTCTTATTGACTCTGTACCTCGACGTGTTTCTGCGTGCATCGCCGCTCGCGGTGGTCCTACATCCTACTGAGTCGATGCCGTGCGCATTGTGTAACCTGCATATCGGTTTGAAATAAACATCAATTATTCGTCCGTGCAGTCTCTGTTTTTTTCCCCAACTTTCATCCCTTTCGAACCACTCCTTCTTGGTGTTGCATTTGCTCTGTCAGTCAGTGTAAATAAATGTTCAACATTTGTGCCGTTTATCTACGGAGTAGGGTATGAAGTGAGGTGAATCTGCGTAGCTACTTTTTACGACCGCATGCCCTTCGTGGACATCACCCTGATCATAGGTGATAGTGAGGATAAAGGAATGACGTGATATACGATAGTAGGAAGAAAGAGGGAGAAACCAGTTGCCGGCACATAGCCTACTCCTGTCAAATAGCATAAGGGTACTGTCCAAAGCTTACCGTCTCCATCCGAAGGACGAATCACTATCAACAGCGTCCTAAGCCCTCGCTCCATATGAACACTACAGAGTGGTGTGTAATTGAACCCAGGCTTTTTGGCACGCAAGCTAACAATAAGAAATTGTATACCAGCACCTCTACTAAATCTGCCGGCCAGCGATTTGGTGGTGAAACTTTTCCGACCAGCCGTATTCAAACGACGGTGTTCGAACATATAGATCATGGCCACCAGGCATGCTAATACATAACAAAGAGATGAAGTTATTTGTAGAGAAACTGTTCTATTCCCGGCAATCTTTGAAATATGTTGACACGCAAGATTTTAGACAATATTTCATAATTCGGAGGGTACTTGAACTAATTGTTATAATAATGAAGTAACAGGGAACCTTAAAAGCTGGTTTAGAAAAGTTGAAATTTTCAGTAACATAATATAACGTAGATATTGGAGTAAACACTAGACATTAATATCATTTACACACTCCCTTTTGTAGAAATACTTCCAAGAATCTAGTCCTAAGTATTAACTTTTGCCGATTACCCAAATCAGTCAGTCACCACAGATCTGCATTTATGGCAGTCGCCCAGGGGCCAAATTACCTATCACTTGTTTTCCTAGACTTTTCTTAATTTAAAAATATATTGAATATCTCCCTTGGCAAATTATTTCAATCCCTAACTCCCGTTCCTATAAACAAGTGTTTGTCCCAATATTAGTCCACTAGAATTCCAACATTATCTTCATACTGTAACCTATCGTAGGTTTAAAAACACCACTAAAAAGTATTTGTCTACTAATGTCATTCCACGCCACCTCTTCACTGACATCTCGGAACATACCACCTTCCCAGCCGAGCATTTGCTACTTGCTGGCAAGACTACTCTTTGCGGAAATCACCCGGAACAAATCGCGCTGCTTTTATATAGATTTCTCCAGTTCTCGAATCAAAAAATCCTGGTGAGGCCCCGATACACTATAACCATACTCCAACTGTGGTCATACTAATGACTTATATGGCCTCTCCTTTACATCCTTACTACTACTACCCCTAAATACCCTCATTATCGCACGCAGAACCATTTAACCTTCATTTACCATGAGTTTATTCGATTACCACGATGAATATCATTCCTTTTATTAACACCTAGGCGCTTTAAGCATTTCCCGTGGGTAATTTCACTCCATCACTCATTAGTAAAAATTGAGAGGACATTTCCTTTAGCTGAAACTCACAACCTGACTTTTTACCCCGTCTACCATTATACCATTGTCTTCTTTCCATGTCATAATCTTGTCGAGGTTTTTTCGCGGTCGCTCACAATTCTGTAACATATATTACGTTACACAGTACAACGGTATCCTATAAAATCCTTATCTCTGATTCCAGTTCTTTACCATATCATTTAAATAGATAAGAAAACATAAAGTTCCAATAATACTGCCCCAAGGTACCCCACTCTTAATGATTACAGGATCAGATAATGCTTCCCCGCAGAAAAAAAACCTTGGCACTACAGCCCTTGATGGGCCTTAGCCTACAATGCGACCGCTGCTCAGCCCGAAGGGCCGCAGATTACGAAGTGTCGTGTGTGTGGTTAGCACGCCGAATACTCTCGGCCGTAGTTCTTGTCATTCTAGACCGGGGTCGCAATCTCACCGTCAGATAGCTCCTCAGTGCTAATGACGTAGGCTGAGTAAACCTCGAACCAGCCCTCAGGTCCAGGTAAATATCCCTGACATGGTCGGGAATCGAACACGGGGCCTCCGGGTGAGAGGCAGGCACGCTTCCTCTACACCACGGGCCGGCCAGATAATGCTGCACCAACTGTAATTATCAGAGTTCTCTTTTCTAGAAATATAGCCACCCATTCAGTCACACTTTTTCTAGTCCATTTGCAATCATTTTCGTTTGTTATCTCCCATGGTCTACTCCAGCAGACTCCTTGAATAGGTCAGTCGCAATAGAGTCCTTTTGATTATCCTGGGTCTATAATATGTGCGATACATTAAGGAAATCCTACAAGAAGAGCTTCAGTGTAACAACTTTTCGTAAACCCTCACTGCTTGCTACCAAACCATCTCGTAATTTAGCAAAAATGTCTCATATAATCAGAATGAATGCCTTCCCCAGAACCTTTGTAAACTAAACTCCTTACATATACGTAACATTGCGGTTCAATTGAAGGCCAACTGAGTGCAGATCCCTATCTCCTACCCACCCATCAGGATCTACAAATTTCACTCCAAGTTTTCCACACACGCCCATGAAGTAATCTCATTTAAATACCCGATCACTTTCCAGTCAATATTCCACTGATAACAAAGTATCCACTCCCGTAAACTACACCCGTACCGTATTAACCAGATCTTACACATCCCCAACTATGTTGGTACCTATACCTGCCAACCTCCCATTGCTGGTACTAACGTGAAAAAAATACACTTTTCCGTCACCCTTCTTGTTAACTTCTACTTTCCTCAACATCTACATGAAACTAATTCCTGTAAAAGACCAGAGGCTCAACCCCATCCACCTCGTTTGTTTCACTGCCCTCCAGGTCAACAATATCTCTTTCCTAACGGCAAGAGAGCCACCTCCCTCTCACTTTTCTCTCTCACATGGCCATTTTCCATCCCCCCTATTCCTATCCTCTATCTACATTTTCCTTTCCTACCTTTACCTTTCCTCTCCCACTTTTCCCGACCTCTGAAGTAGTTCCGTGTTCCTCATATTACCTCCGCTGTTCTACCTGCAGTAATTCATAGGGATTTCTCACAGAAAACTGTCCAGAATTCTTCCCATGATTAGTTCACTTTTCCTTCAGTTTTCTTTCCCTTAGAACATTGGCTCACATGTCTTCTATAACTGACTCCTTCCTTCCCAACCCTCTTGAACACCTACTGTATCCTGTACATTGTTTGAAGAAGACCTACCTTAACTCCTGAACACCGTGAGAATCCTAATTACCCCCCTCAAAGTCTCCAACTCTTCCCTCATACTCCTTAATGCCTGCTCACATCCACAGTCCTTACACCTGAATCCATTAGCCATTCTTTAGTCTTCTTTTTGGAAAAATGAAAAACCAACAAAAATAAAACAGCGTATTATGTGAATGTGGAAAACAAACAAAGGAAATAAATACTGCCTAGGCTATTGCTCAAGGATCGCAGGACAATAAAGTAAACAATATACTATCTAATAAAGTAATTACATATTATTATTATTATTATTATTATTATTATTATTATTATTATTATTATTATTATTATTATTAAAGCGTCTTTATTGTGGCAAAGTTAGGGCTCCCGGCCCTTTCTTACACTTAACCACTTCATGTATATACAATGTATATTTTACATAAAATATAAACATATGAAATCTTTACAACCTAAAGTATAACTAAAGCAACTAAAGTATCACTAACTAAACTAAGGTGAGTAAAGTATAACTAAATTATATACAGGAACACATTGCAATAAACAACCATATTCACTCTCATTCATGCATCCCATTCACACTCAAGAAAGACTGGAAGTGCTTAAAAGATGACGCTGGCAAAGGATTTTAAATTTTGTCTTAGATTTAGCTTCCCTGATGTCATTGGGGAGTTCATTCAACCAGCTCGTGGCGGTGATAGTGAACGATCTGTTGTAGGTTGCGGTTCGATGCACAGGAATTTCTAGCGTACAGCCTGACCGGGTATTGAACAGGTGCAGGGAACTAAGGTAGCGAAATCTGGTGGATAGATAAGGAGGAGTGTTTTCAGAAAGCACTTGATACACCAAAGTAGTTGCGTGGAGTCTACGTCTGTCATTCAGTCGTTACCAAGATAATTTTGTATAGAATGGGGATACATGGGCGTATGGTTGTATGTCGAATGCATACCTGATGCATGCATTTTGGGCACGTTGCAGTCTCATGCTTTGCTCGTTATTGATATCAATAAAAACTGTATCACAGTATTCGAGATTTGGAAACAAGAGTGATTGAATGAGCTATATTTTCAAGGACCGAGGAAATATATTTTTAAACCGCTTCAGAGGATGCAGGCTTTGATATACCTTTTGGCACACTTTCATCACATGTTTCGACCAGTTCAATGTTTCGCCTATAGCCACACCAAGATTCATAACTGTTTCACAAAATAGAATAATGGTATTGTTTAGTGCTACAGGAGGAATTTCGTATTGTTTTAAGACGTGTAAGTTTTTTGAAGTACCAATGATTATTGCTTGCGTTTTAAGAGGATTAATTTTGAGATTGTTACTCAATGCAAAATTACTTGTGAGACTTAAATCAGCATTAACTTTTTCTACAGCACTCTGAATTTTATCAGTTCTTGAGTGGTAGTAGATCTGCAGATCATCAGCATAAAGATGATACTTGCAATGTGTAATCGATTTGGCAACATCGTGTAAGTAAATTGCAAACAGAAATGGTCCAAGTACAGACCCTTGGGGGACACCGAGGGGTTTGTTAAGCCACTCAGATCTGCTATTATTTACTTTGACACACTGACGGCGATTTTTGAGGTACGAACTGAAAACGTTTATTGCCGTCTTGCTGAAATTTAATGAATCCAATTTTGGATGTAGCAGTTGAGGAACAACAGTATCAAAAGCACTAGAAAAATCAAGTAGAACCAGTACAGTCACTTGTCGAGTGTCCATTGCCTGTCGGATATCATCAGTTACTTTCAGTAGGGCAGTCGTTGTGCTATTATTATTATTACTATTATTATTATTATTATTACAATTATTATTATTGTTATTATTATTGTTGTTGTTTTATTCAACGTATTAACAGAAATGAACACTACCGTGAATATCGAAAGAAAGGCATAAATATTACACAATAGTAAAGGAAGAAAATGGTGTCAAAAAGAACAACCTGCAATTCTAAACTGCACTTAAGAGTATCTTAATTTAAAGAAGATAGTGGAAATATGGTTGAAACTAAATACGTAGACGAATAATTACAGCTGGCGATTAGGTCTATATATTTTTCCTACTATGCGTGGCGGAAATTAAAACTGCACTTAAATGCTGAAGGAAAAACGGAGGATGTTGAAAATAATTTCTTAAGAACATCTAACAAAACTACGTCGGACACTTAAAATTCGAAAATCGGGATTTACTTTACTCTACAGTATGCCGTCAGTGTAATATTTGAATATGAAGTGCAGCAATAAACACTAACAATACAAAGAGTTTTAAATATCTTGTCAGTGAAATTATTCTCTTGAAATCTATTTTTCTTCAAAATGGAAAGTGGTATAGTATTAGTGAAGTCATGAAATTATCATCTTCGTTGCAGGTGCTATGGACAACAAAGTGCGAGGTAGGCACGAAATACTGTGTCTACTACTTGGACGCAAGGTACGTAGAATATGAGTAAGGTATCACGGGAGAGATGCGCAATAATAAAGCGAAGCTGTGACGTCATGCGGGATCCACACATTGAAGCATGCATCCTCTTTGCCCCAAACGAGGTACAGGTTGTTCTAACAAGAATTGCCGTGAACGCAGGAGCTTTCACCTAGTAATACACGATAGTAGCATATCTTCTGTGTAAAAGATGGCGTGTGAAAGCATTTTTTGTGACAAAACTTAAAAGGCAGTAATAGTGTACACTTTTCAGTACGGTCTCTTGCTCCATTGCAGGCCACACAAATTAAAGCAGACACGCAAAGGAACGAAGCACACAGTTCCATCCACTCCCTTAAGACACTGACCTAAATAAACGATATTTTCGAGCTGATAAAAGACGTGGGTCATTTTCACCAAATAACGCATAGGTTTTTTTTGAAACATTTTGGAGATGAATGTTAACGAGATTTGAAGTCGTATTTACTTCAGCTAATCCTCAGAAGGGAGCTTTAATCAGACTCTGTTCCACATTTGAAGCTGCAATTTGCTT
Source organism: Anabrus simplex (assembly GCF_040414725.1). Taxonomy (NCBI): domain Eukaryota; kingdom Metazoa; phylum Arthropoda; class Insecta; order Orthoptera; family Tettigoniidae; genus Anabrus; species Anabrus simplex. Next base: position 415,736,202 of record NC_090266.1, read on the forward strand.
AAGGAAAGGATTATTATAATAGAGCAAGCAGTCAGATATTAATAGATAAAATTACAAATAATGAAAGTGAACCGTTTCGTGTGTAAGTTTGACGACTCTGAAAAACAAGAAAAAGTGAGAAGTTCTAATGCAACCGATGTATCCGATTCGAAATAGACTTTATTCGAAGAATTATTGTCCAGAAATATTAAACAACTTGGGAAATATAATAATGCACTGGTGGTGGTAAATAAGAATCACCTTCTCAAATTGCGAGAAGCCTTTTTCAGGAATCTGGAAGTTGGAAGTATGTTTCCTACTTATCAGCAAAAGGCGTTAATGAAAAGAAAATGCACTAACCAGTCATCAGGTGATGTATCAAATGTTGTTACTCTAAGGTGAATTTCAAAGGATGCCTCTGAATTTTTTCACAATATGCTTAGATATCCTCTTCCAAGTTAAGTTACAACTAATCGGAGACTAAGGTTATATCCTGTTCAGCCAGTTATTTAAAATTGAGCTTAATCATTTTGAAATCACAGATTGGTATATTTCATAAACTTTGAACGGATTTGGATTTAGTATATGATGAAATGAAAGTTAAATGTGAGATATGTTATGACCCAGACCTCCTCCAAATATGGTAAAAGTAGTTAGTGGAACGTTAAACAAATAACATTATGATTTATGATCAAGATCAAGACGTGTTCTTTTATGATTTTGACAAGGCGATGGATGCGGACCTTATTCTACCTACAATGAATGTCAAGGAAAGTAGGTACAGGATTTCGAAATAGAGCCTTTGTATCAGACATGGGAGCTGCAAACAGGAGGCTGCTACCTCAGTTAGGGATAACGTGGGAGTGTAGGTACATTCTGAATCTCTCCTCTTCTTCTCGTAATATTTGGGCATTTTGTGGTGCTCCACCCGCTTTAAAATTAATGCGGAATCAACCTTTGAATGCGGAAATAAAACTATCTGATAGAGAAGAGAGCATGAGAACGGTATTTGGAAATCTTGTTGGAAAACAACGTGAAATCGGACCTGAGATATGCTGATTAATTCACACAGAGTCATTCTCTGAAAACAGGCACAGAAAGATAAAACGTCAGAAAAGCAGCATAATTATTGTCTGGGAAAGTAGCAATTGCTACTCTTCTGAGTAAGGTTACGTTTCAAAGTTCATGCGTGTTATTAATGATGGATCATGAAGCAAATAGACTAAAAATTGTTTATGGTAAAAACCTTGAAGAGCAAGAGAGAACTTACAGGCAAAGCTTATATACTGCCTTTTCAAAAGGTTAGTCTAAAGGAATTACAAAGTTCTGGCCCGTGAAGGATATTCCTATATTTTTGCAGCAAGACATTACTGAAAGCTATTTTTCTCAGCTTGTAGGGATTGGAAGATTTTATGATCATCCTTTTTTGAGAGCTGTAACGCAAAGCGTAAGATCTTTGTTTCTCAGCTTCAGTCCTTCTGAGGTGATAAGAGGTTCCAACTGTTCCATAGAAGACAGTGAAACACCAAGTGCAAATAGTTTATCAAAATTGTGCTATTGATGAAGTCGATCAAAACTGGGATATTGTGTGTCAGTGGGAAGAGTCTGAGGACAGCATTGAGCCCACAACGTCCAATTATTTATAGAAGGATGAGAAAGAGTTCGTTAAAACCTTTGATGAGCCAGTGAAACATCTTGAGGAGAGTCGCGAAACCAAGGATCATGATGAGCTGCTTGAAGACCTCGGTGATTATCTGGCTTTTAGGGTAAAGAAGGATAACCTCGGCACAAACGGCGATTACGGAGAAAAACAAGTCACCCTACAACAAGGTGAAGAAATTGGATTTCAAAGAGGTCTAGAGGCGGTTTGATGCTGCTTAAAGAAAAATGGCACAACACGGTAGTGTAGATGCGAAAACAATGACAAATGCATGCCAAAGAATTAAGAGAGGGCTCTATCGTCACCACATTCAATCAATCAATCAATCAATCAATCAATCAATCAATCAATCAATCAATCAATCAATCAATCAATCAATCAATCAATCAATCAATCAATCAATCAATCAATCAATCAATCAATCTTTAAAATCCTCAATTAGGGCTGTCACCCAGGCAGCAGATTCCGAATCAATTGTTTACCTAGCCTTTTCTTGAATATTTTCTAATAACTTGGAAATTTATCGAACTTATCCACTGATACATTATTACAAGCCCTTACTCCTCATCGTCCTATAAATGAAGATTTGCTCCAGTTTGTACTCTTGAATTCCAATCACAAACCTTACGGATATCCTCCGAAATTAATGAAATTGGAGTGAGTTGCTTCGTCGAAGGCCGTTCTTTAATACGAAGGAACGCTTTGAACAAAAGTAAGGCATCCAAGAGCTGAGTTTTAGTGAATAAAGGAAGCGGAGTCATATCCGCGCAGACCATGAAGGCCCTTGGAAGGGTGGATTGTAAAGGTCTCCACTATACGTAACCTTGTCGTTTGGTGTGGTAGAAGGGTTAACACAGAGCTCGATAGCTGCAGTCGCTTAAGTGCGCCCAGTATCCAGTATTCGGGAGATAGTAGGTTCCAACCCCACTGTCGCTTCCTTCCCACTCCTAGCCCTCCCCTGTCCCATCGTCGCCTTAAGACCTATCTGTGTCGGTGCGACGTAAAGCAACTTCCAAAAAGAAAAGGTGTTAGCTCAGGGATTTGTTCTCAGGGATTAACCTGGTGCTCATTTTTGGTGTAGGCTGAGTGAACTTCAGGGCCATGTGCACCTCCGAAAGTGGAAATTTTGTTTCTCAGATTTTTCGACTTCCTTACCAGGAATCGAACCCACGTCCTTCCGGGGGAACCAAGCACGCCTCTACCGCCACGGCCAGTCCGCCCATTAATGAATATAAGACCAATAAAAATGACTTAGAAAGAAGCGAAGAAACTGGAGAAATTCCACTGATGCTATAGAAGAATGTGTTTGGTAATATTATTTTTTAATATATCAACGTTATTCTTTATGCATAATGCTTCTGCTTATTTTTATTAGAGAAAGATTAAATGTATATGAAACCAGTGCTAACCGTGTTAATATACAGGCTAATTAATTTATATATCCTATCTAATGTTAACGTGGAATTTGTCTGTTCTTTGTCACTTGGAGGAAAACATTTGCTGTTTGTGTTGTTGACGGTTTACATAGTTTTGTTTTTATTAATGGACTCACTGCATGAGGTCATGAAGCTTTTATGTTCGAGTCTGTAATAATTTTAGCCCGTTGTTATTGCTGCCACACTTAGCTGTTATCATCGTCGTAACAAGTTTCCATTCCTCCCCTGAAGGAACTTGAAACATGACCATGTGGAATGGTCATTCCTCTGCGATCGCAGTCTTAGCATTGTTACAACCTTGTATACAAACCTTATAAATATTTCAGAAACGCTACTTGAATCTCACTGTATGTGATCTAATATTATTATGCTAATGTAATATTGGAATATATTTTCTGAGGTGATGTAAAAATGTCAATAAAGTTCCCTTATCTCTCAGTTGTGGCTAGAAACAGAATTATTCACTGCAGTGTATTACTTTATACACAGGACAAGTCGCTGAGATGTCACATGACGTCACAGCTGACCAAGCATAATGGGAAGACCTGCAAGTGATACCTATCTCTAAGTCGAACTACCTTGCCTGGAGCTATACCAAAATAAAAACTGAGGAAATTACAACTCAAGTACCGGAAATATGCTATCAATTGGAAAATCAGAAATGATTACTGCAACAAATTACTTCTTTCTCTTTATGCACAGTTTTAAAAATGTACTAGATCGCAAAACTTATCTGATTCCAGTAAGACACAGAGACATTTTAACACATCGAAACCCTGTGCATTAATGTTCTTCGTGAGACCCTAGTTTCTCAAGCGTAAGTGGAGAACATTCATTTTGACTCTCGCATTTCATATATTTCGAAATCGAACCCTACAGAATTGTAGAAATATTTTAAGAAATGGCACTGTAAGCCGGGAGAATATAGATCTAACGAGCACTTTCTTCAAAACTTTCTAGATTAGACGGTATGAATAGTTTAACTTAATCGTTTCAGACTGCAGTCCAAATTTGTAAAATATCTCAGGGCAATCCTGATCGGTTCTAGAAACAACATTTTGCTTCGAGGTTTGCGTTGTTTTATTAAATCTTCCCTGTGTATGTGATTATTACGATGTATTTTTAGTTCAGTTACTTCCTAGCATTTCTCTTTTGCCATTTGGCCAAACTTCGTCAACATATCATACCTTAAGAATTAATACCGTGCATCTGACAATGCTTTTCCTATCCATTATGTCCCCTAGGACTGGTGACGCCTCCCAGCCACTTGTGGATATGCAGACCATCGGAGGAATTTACGTTGTGTTCATTTTCCTATACGGTAGTATAAAGGAAACTGAGCCTTGAATACATTATACTGTAGGAGTGGGCGTATACGTCATGCAAACATAAGGTACGGGTAAGTACGGTAAGGTTCATTTTCCTTTACACGACGGTATAGGAAAATGAACTTAACATTAAATATTGTTCTGATGGACTGCATGTCCTTATGTGACTGGGAGGCGTGACCAGTCCTAAGGAACATAATGGATAGGAAGACCATTGTCAGATACGCGGTATTAATTCTTAAGGGACGATATATTTCTTCCATCCATGAGTTCACAATTTATTCTATAGTACGAGGCCATCGCATATATCACTACCAAATAGAGTGTGCACTTGCTTGACCTGGATACTAATTTCAACCCGCTAACTTGCAAAGAAATTCGTAGCAAATTCCAACGCGTAGAAAATTCCAACTTATGTCACGAAAATCACTACGAGTACGTTTACTGAAACTAGACTGGAATAGCCAGTTAAGAATGCTGAGCTGGCAGGATTATCTGAATATATTGATGTATAACGAAGTCAGTGTCCTCATGCCTGGATTAAAATGTAGGAAAAAGCTTGAAATCAAACTTGGGAATTTGAGGTACGCGTCACAACCATTGCTTCCACCCCACAAGGCTGTCCGTTAATCATGTCGCCGAAATAAAATAAGCAAATCGAATCAAAGCAAAGAAGAAAAGCAAAGCCATCTCCGTACGGGCCACAAAGGCCCTTGGAGGAGTAAAACCCAGTATTCGTAACCTCGGCATTAAGTATGATAGAGTGGTTGACACTTTGCCCCGGCGCCTTTGCCCCCAGGAATTCTTATTTTTGAGTAGGCTGAGTGAACCTCAGGGGCATGTACCGCTTCAGAAGTGGAAATCTCGTTGATAAAGTATTTCGACTTCATGGCCAGGAAAAGAACCCAAGTCCTTTGTGAGAACCGAGCACGCTACTTCCGCCTCGGCTAGTCAACCTCTGAAATTAATTAGGCTGTTAAATTATTTAATGTTTCACAAGATATTAAAATTTCATCTAACTGTTATAAAGTATTATTATATGTCGCATTTTTGTGTATTCGCCATCAGTTACATAGAAAAATTTGTCTTTCTCAATATTTTCATCTTTACAGTTCCGAATAACAAATTACTCACATTATAAAAAGCACATGACTGGAGCCTACCAGCGTAACATTCATGAAGCAGCCAATCATAAGAAAGTACGCACTTCGGTGATCTACAATGTGAATAGAGTGGCAGTGGCCATTCTGAGTTCAATAATTACCTTATGCAATAAGGGTAATGCTGGATAAAAACATAATTTCAAATTTCGGGACACGTATCAATGTTCTAGAAATTAGTACAGATATTGAACAGACAGCGAAGCCATTATTCCCATGTACTTTATGCGCTTATTAATTTATTTTATTTATCGTGTCAGAAGCTAGAAACATTATATTAAAGGAGATTAATACTGCCGTATATAAATAGAAACATTTTTTTACACATGGTCGTAGGATTAGAGTGTAGATACCAAAATTTGACCACTTCACGAGCGTTTGGTGTTGTCTTGAGCAGGTACAACGGGCTGGGCATGCACCATATTTCAATAAGTGTGCTACGGTCTGCTCATCTCTACATTCATACAAACTGGAATGTCCACAGAAGTACCAATTCTGCATCTCACGACACCCGAACGCAGTCTGTTGAGTGACTTTGTGCCTATTAATTATATACTGTACTGAAGGTTAACCTGTGCTGTTAAATTGCCTTTACTTTTGTGTAGTACGTTTATATAATTAGCCAAGATCTATGAAGATGATCTCTACTCTGGTTTACTGCAATTCATTGTTCGATTTTCAGCTGTATATTGAAACACATTTTTGGTAGTGGTGACTGAGAGGACCGATGACCTAGATGTTGGGCCCCTTCGAAGTACAATCATCATCATAATCATTATCACCATCATCGTCGTCGTCTTCGTTGTCGCCGTCAGCTTGGAGTCAGAGAATAATGAAGGAGTGACCAGGGAGGATGTACAGTAACCCCGGTCACGAATTTGACACTGATGTGGATTAAATTCATATTGTTTAAAATACTGCTCCAAGAAATGTGATTGCTATCATTTAGTCCTGAGCTGAGCTGGGGGCTGTTATAGCATGGATATCACAGTAAAAGAGACGGCCAGAGTCTTGTGTAAGAAAAAATGACTCCTTATATATCCCTCAAATTGCCACTAGATTCAACGCCAAGTAGTCGATATATTTCTCAATTCTTATCTCTCATTCTACTTATCATGAAAATTTCGTTACATTGTTCATCTTATAATGTGTATATTGACTACCAAGTCTGATGACATAAGTAGGTAGCCAATTTTGAAATGCACTATTCTCCTGCACTGGTTCCACCACAATTGATGGTGTTCTCTTACTGTAGAATGGTTTCATGAAGCCACTACGCCATCTACGTCTCGGTCTCCACATCACTATTTAAACCGAAACACATCCTAGTCTAGTTATATTCATGCTTACATCTCTGCTGTCAATGACAAGCACAATTTCCTCCAAAATTAAGTCAACAAGAAAAAATAGAAATATTCAATCAAAGCTGCTCTCTATTGAGGTAGAATGCCTCCACGTTGTTCTCGCTTCACCAATGTTGCCTGTTTTTGAGCCATCAGTCCATAGATTGGTTTGGTGACGTTCACCAATACGAGTACGTAATATACACACATAGATGAAAAATATCACACAAGAGATATGTAAATCATTGGTGAGTTTCTTGAACGATAGGAATTTGTAACTTTGAGTGTACATCTAAGCTCATATGACATAAAAGGTTTGAGAATTCTTAGGTTTTGGAGATATGTAACCCAATAAATTCGGATATCATAGCTAACGAAAACATTGGTACCTGATCCTATATTGTCTTAGTACAACAATACCCTTGAGATACTCGAGAACATAGACAAAACAATTTGCGCCAATGTTAATTCAAAGACGTACACTAAAAAGTAAGCTTGCAGTGGTGCCACAGAGTACTAGCCGACAGTGTCTTGGAAAAGTGTGATAATCCAATTGATGAACCCACTGCTACACTGGGGCAGAACACTGGTAATTTCAAGGCCTAGCAGACCTAACGAGCTTGAATGTTTTTAACATTTTCAATCGATGAAATTAGATTATAGTTTCTTTCTGGAAAATTAATTTGTATTAATATTTCCAACGATTACAGCTACGAACATCACTACTTTACGTTTGGACAGTAGATGTCTATTATGACTTCTAACAGATGACATACGTATGCAGCAAAGGTGGCTAAATCACGCACCGCTGCTTTAGCGGAGCCATAATGCCTGAAAACTGGTTTAATTTCCGAGATGACACATCATTTCGCGGTATGCCGTTCACAGTGGATGTGATACGGCCACATACCTGTATGTTCCAACGAGTGAATTTTTATTTGGTCCTGAAGAGGACCTTTTTTTATCGGATGTTAAGGGGCCAGGTTGGACTTCAACATGGTCTGGAGGTAGGAAGTAGGTTACCCTGCATATTCAGCGCAGCAAGTGCTCAAAATATTTACCACCACGGTTTATACAGATTTCACCTCGACGTAATAAAGACATTCTCCCTCATTTTAATACGTGAGGTTTAACATCTTGGCATACGTTGGTGATCAACTGCCGCAAGGGACCAGAATTTTTAGGCTCCTATGCATACACTACCTGCTTTAATTAACCTCGGAGGAAGAAATCAAATGGTGTAAGACTGGGTGAGTGGCACGTTCTTCCTTAATCGTGGAAGATCATTTTGAAGAAAATTGAGATAGTGTGCTCAAATCAGATGGCCTTAAAAAGTTATGGCCTGATTAGATGGTCTCCCAAGATCCCTGTCCTGTCTTACCCAGTGGGGATTCTCCGCTCTTCAATAGTGTATATTATGTTGGTTCAGTGTGTCACTGTTATGAAATCGTGAGTCATTTGAGAAAAAGGCTGCGTCATTGGTCACATTGCGTTATACCGATTGAAAAAATGTTATTAGAGCATCGAAATCATATCCGTGGAGCTACTGGTGCAACTGCAGATGGTACGGGTGAAATGTATGGATATGCAATATTCGCATAAATGCTGATGCTGGTTTTTCATGCAGGAGACCGTGTACACATTAATATAAAGATTATATCGGACAGTGTCCAAACAATCCTCTTCATATGGACGGGACGTTACATGAGTAACTTTAACAGGAGGTACCCTTCCAAGTATCCCAGGTGACAGCAATCGTCGTACAAGGTTTCAGGACATACTAGTAGTCGGTATTCTTCGGTCAGAAAACCGCACGTGATACAGTCGTATCCACTCGAATACGTTCTGCCTTTTTCTGCGTAAATTAGCAGCATATCAACTTACTCGCTTATGGAATACGTCGTGAGTGAATGAATAAGTGCTCTAATGTGACCTTACAGGTGTGGATAAACCTTGTTTCCCCATAATAATGGGGAGCGATCTGTTGTTAAAAAAATAGCAGTGTTAGATTTCAGCCATTATACTACCAGCACTCAGATACCACAGGTGACCGGAACATTATCCACTCAGCCACAAAGGGAACCTACATGATACCCCCTTGAGAATAATACCAAACTATGGACCTACCACGTCGAAAGTTAATGTCAGTGTCAGAGTTATCAGTCATGGTGTAGGCACTCAGCGTTCATTTGACTTTCTACCATTAAAATCACGTGGCATAACCTACTGATTCGATCGTATTACGGGTACATGTGCTATTTCTGGGAGCACAAAATCGCATGTTTATACAATGGTCCGTAGGATTTGGTGGGGAAATTTTGCATAGTCGCTTTCCCTCTGCTAGTTCCATGACTCAATTAGATTGCTGATACAAAGGGAGGATGCAGAGCAATGTCACCTTAAGGATAAATTTAATGTTGGTTGAGGGTCACAAAACGAAATCATAAGGGGCGGACGGGTCATCCGTTGTAGGCTATATTTCTGGACGTCAGAGATCAACTATCGTAAATGCAAAAACGGCTATTTGGAGTTGCTCTTATCGTGCGTGAGTTGTTTTCCTTCTTAAGGGTACGCTATTATATGTGTATATTTCACAGGAATGAAAATGAGTTGTATGAAACTTTCGTGCAAAGTGAGCCTTGGTAAGTGGTAAGTGGTAAGTGACCATACAACAGTTCAGCCCTACAGTATGTCGTCCGCCGCACTCCTTATCATATTGGCTTTGCAATACTTTTCCATGGTCATAACTGTCGGATAGACCTGCCTTAAAGGTACCAAAACTGCACCTCATCAGCTTCTTTCTGCTCTCCTGTAAAGTTAGTGAAATATCACTTACTATAGTTTACCAATGACCTCTAAGTAAATGGAATATAAATGAACTGCAATTCCGATAAACCAGGATAGCTAATAATGGATTTTCAGAAATGAAAGCTTGCGTGATGTTAGAGGACACATTTCTGGGAAATAATAATTATTTTAATGTCTGTTGGGTCAGTGATGACATTGAAAATCGGCTTAAGAGAGGAGGTAGTGAGATAATTATAAATTTCATCCATAAGATAGAACCTTGTCAGTGAAGTTGAAGAATTTCTGGTATTCTATCATTTTTCAGAAATTAAATGAATTATAACGAGAATATAATCATTTATGAGGTGGGATCGTAAATGATACAAAACAAGAAAAATGATGTAGAAAATAACTCAAGAAAACTTGTGATTTTTTGAGAAAAGATGGAGGAATTTCTACAAGGACTAATAGATTAAGCATAGGGTTTAGTTGTTTGTTTTTTTTTTTTTTTTTTTTTTTTGCTGGGGGCTTTACGTCGCACCGACACAGATAGGTCTTATGGAGACGATGGGATGGGAAAGGCCTAGGAGTTGGAAGGAAGCGGCCGTGGCCTTAATTAAGGTACAGCCCCAGCATTTGCCTGGTGTGAAAATGGGAAACCACGGAAAACCATGTTCAGGGCTGCCGATAGTGGGATTCGAACCTACTATCTCCCGGATGCAAGCTCACAGCCGCGCGCCTCTACGCGCACGGCCAACTCGCCCGGTTTTAGTTGAAGTGTCCTCCTTTCGAGACACATAATTAAGTGCACCTGTACACTGTATCCTTGGTACTGGCAATATGGCTGCAATACATATAGGCAAGTATGCAGTAATTATATTCAAAGAAAAGTGATATATAAGTGATTATTGTTGTGTGGGGTATGCAATACTTCAAAGTAAGATGGAAAAATATGTAGTTCCTTTGTTGCCTAGTGCACAGACCAAAGGCTGGTTGCATGCCCAGCAATTCAAATATCAGCCATCATAGAAAACCAAGGCATCGCCGAAGAGGCGTACGAGGGAAATGCGGGGGCGAGGTAGTTTCCCGTTGCTTTCCTCACAGGAGGCACTATTGGATATCAGTCTGCTAAGCCAAATGAATTGTACACATCTCCACAGCTCCCAACATGACATGAGGTTTTAATTATTTCTCTTACTGTAGTACAAGTTATTTTACTTAATTTAATTTGTGAGCTATTATTTAACACGGAACACATACTTCACTCAATTTTTTCTTTAATCTGTTGCAAAAATATAAACTCCACTACTCAGTTGAATTATGGCTTACAGATGTTATCTTCTTTTGTATTATTATGATTTATTTTCCAAATTTGAAATAATAAATATCATAATTTAATAAAAAATCAAAGCAAAATAAGAATAATATATTGATAATGATGATGATACTTGTTGAAGGTCATCGGCCCCTAAAAATAATATATGAATCGCTAGGCTAATATTACTGAGTTCCAAATTACTTATCAACAAAATTTGTTTCAGAAATCAAATCCACTTGAAAGTGGTGAAATATGCCAACCTGGACCTTATACTAGTACAACGATTGGAGAAGACGGGCTACCAGAAACATCACCTTCTGTTGTGCAACCAGCCTGTGTGAGTGATCCCACTATAACAGCAGAGAATTCAATGCATGATTTGGTAAAAGAGAAAAAATGTCAAGAAAAGATGGGAGAAAAAGAAAAAGAGGGGTCAACAAACAGGTCAACGCTGAAACTGGCAGAATTCTGGGCAAGAGTTACTTGTCATATCAGGGTAAGGGGAAACCTAAATCTCCACGAAAATTTGGATATGACTGTAATTGTAAAAAGCAATGTTTTGATAAAATTTATGTAGAAGCCCGTAATTCTATCTTAGAAAAGTTTAGTGCTATCGGTAATTATAATACACAGAATGCTTACTTCTTCGGTCTGATAGATGTCAAAATAATTACAAGAAAAACTAAGAATAGCGGGAGTCCTTCCCGAAGAACTTTTACTGCAATTCACCAGATTATGGTGGATGTACAGAAAGTACAAGTTTGTAGAAATGCCTTGTTAAGTATCCATGGCTTACAAAAAAAACCTGGGAAGAATTGAAACTTTACTTTCCAAAAAACCAAGGAATCCTTTGTTCTCCTTTGGATAAAAAGGGTAGCCATGGTCACCACAAGAAAAAATACTCTGAAACTGATAAAAATGATGTTCGTACCTTCATAGATAGGCTCCCAAAATGTAAACCCTTATAAAATAATATTAATTCCCATGGAGTACACTCTCGAACGATGTTTGAGAGAATACACTACTTTCTGTTCCGAAGCTGGTAACTTTCCTGTTTCTTCTGATAAATTTAGAAGAATATTTACCGAAGAATTTAATATCGGATTCAAGAAACCAAAAACAGATGTATGTAAGGATTTTGACTATATGAGAATCGATCTTGAACAAGCGGTAAAGGGCAAAGTCAAAACAAAAATAAAAGAAATCAGTATAAGCATACAACACCACCACTTGAAGGCTGCTGCTGGGTTTAAGTTCATTCAAGGTGCACGAAACGACAAAGATGTTCTCGTACTTACGTTTGATTTACAGCAAACTCTTCCACTTCCAAAACTATCCACAGGTCCTGCATTTGCTATAAGGAAGTGTTTCTGCTTTACTCGTAGCATTCACGAGTGATCATTCAGCACAGGATATTTTTATCACTGGGATGAAGCTACGGCTAGTAGAGGAAGTGATGATAATCGCCAGCTGCATTTGAAACACTTCGATCAGCAGAACATGCATTGTGACAAACTAATAGTAATATATGACAACTGCTGCGGCCAAAACAAGAACTGGACTATTGTCCCATTTTTGCTAAAATTATTAGTAAATGGAAGAGTGAAAATTGTCCAACATATCTTCCCCACTCTTGGGCATACTATGTTACTATCAGACATAGACTTCGGAAGAGTGAAGCAATATGTATAAGACCACATGCAATTTGTACGCTCTCCAGAGGAATGGGTAGAGGTACTGAAGAATGCTCAAAAGTCTCAACCCTTTCATATGTATCACATACAGAGGAAGGATTTCTTTAAAATTTCTTCACTTAAGCATTTTTAGGCCGCCAAAATGACATAGCTTCAGTTGTTAAACTGTACATCTCCTATGACAATACAAATTCCATTAATGTCAGCAATACATACCTTGGGCTGGGAGGAAACGCTTCAATAACGACGAAAGGTCCTCCTCTTAATCAACAAGAATTTTTAAAATAATTTAATTGTGACTGCTACCTCTTTACAACAGGCCTCGACCAGTTAAAAGAAAAATATTGGATGATGTTCTCAGCTTGTTGCAGTACATACATCAGGTCTATCATAGCTGCTATAGAGGTCTCTACTCCTAGTCACACATACTAGCCTCTACAAAAGTCCATTGCAGCCAGCAATACATGGTCTCTTTGAACATTATTCTGTTCTTTAAGTGTAGTTGTCTAAGAAAATTAATACAGTTTCCTTTTGTGCGTGTGACAAGTTCTGCTTAAATATATTTGTATTTATTACATTATATTAAAATGATTCTATTCCCAGTGGGAAGCATCCGCATTTCTTTAATTACAAAGTTAGATCATTTAACACATAAAGTAAAACATTAGCACTATCCCCTCAACTTGTCGCGGTTTATCTGTGTAAATGGTATGTGCCATTTAACTTTCCACCATTCTACTTGTAATAATGTAAAACATGGTATGTGGCACATAACTAGATAATTTGTGACCTATTTATGCAAGTACAACATGGTATCTACTGTAAGGTTCTTTTTAAAATCACTTTCACATTCTGGGAAAAAGTAGTAGGCCTAATCTTATTATTCATATTACATGTGTGTTCTAAAACATAATAGAAAATATATTTAGAAAAAACACTACCTCATATTCTGAAAGTGATATAAGTTAAACTTACATAAATATTTTTCGCTAATATTGAAATCATGTTTCCCACAAATGTACATTTTGTTGGTTACCATGTGAGATAATGATTTTAAAGTACGCCGTATCCTCTTGTATGAGCTAGACCAACTTAAGCTATTTTCATTGACCTGTCCCAATATCATCTTTGGCATTGCCGGTATGAAAGTAGTAGTTGTGATATGGGCGGTACTAGTGACACCATGTAACCAGTGTCTGTGATGACAGGTGTGAACGTATCTCTCATGGGGTCGGTTGGCGTATGCATTTCAGTGGGCATAACAGTCTGATTTGTTATTAAAACTTCTAGCTTGTAGAAGAAAGCAGCATGAAAGTTAATCACTCTTCATTTTCATGGTATGTTTCCTTAGTGACTCTTATGTTTTGCCGTATGGGAGTTGATACTGGACTGCTGGGGATCCAGCAAGCATCAGTGGTTTCGTGTATGCTGCGTATTAGTAAAGTATCTATGATATCCCCTGATTATGTGGTTCCTGTAGTGGTGTACTTGCGCATTTGAAGTTAGTGTTTAGAGGGAAGTGGTCATTTGAATATGAGTACGATTTGTAGGATGACGGATATTAGGTATCAAGGACCTATGATATAACTTTTGCATACTTTCATTTGCAGTGTGAATACGGGAAATTAAAGATAGAGTTTTACATTCAGTGATGAGACTCCATTCTTCTTCTTCTTCCTTCGCATTTCCCACATCTGTGGGGTCGCATACGCGAACTGTGTTTAACATGTTGATTTGGCCATGCTTTACGGACGGATACCCTCCCTGACACCAACTTTATGGAGGGACGCAATTACTATTGCGTGTTTCTGTGGTGGTTGGTAGTGTAGTGTGTTGTCTGAATATGAAGAGGAAAGTGGTGGGACAAACACAAACACCAACACCCAGTCCCCGGGCCAGAAGAATTAATCATACGGCCGGGAATCGAACCCGGGACCCTCTGAACCGAAGGCCTCAAGGCTGATCGTTCAGCTAATGAGTCGGGTCAGTGATGAGATTCCATTAATCTTATAGAAATGGTATATAAGAAGGAAACAGCTCCCTAACCATTCCTTTCTGAGAATGTAAGTGCTCGATCACAAGGTTGTGCTTGCAATAGTGATTAGAGTACCTGCAGTGAGTCTACTTTCCTGTCCTAGTTCATTGGTTAAGTCGTCGATTTTGTCAAGAAATTTTAAGTTGTGTTGTAATCATCATGGAATGTCTCATAAAATTGCTCATGGTTGTATTATTATTATTATTATTATTATTATTATTATTATTATTATTATTATTATTATTATTATTATTATTATTATTATTATTATTATTATTATTATTATTAACAATTAAAAGCTGCATCAGCACACAATATTTACTTCACAACAGGTTTTCAGATTCTAAGGTCCATTATCAAGGATAAAGAAAGAATCAAATCATGTTCTGAACCAAATTTGAGTGTTCATACGACTATTACGTTTTAATAAACCAAACCAAACCAAACCCAATGGCACTACAGCCCTTAAAGGCCCTTGTCCTACCAAGTGACCGATGCTCAGCCCTAAGGCTTGCAGATTACGAGATGTCGTGTGGTCAGCACAACGAATCCTCTTGGCCGTTATTCTTGGTTTTCTAGACCAGGGCCGCTATCTCACCGTCAGAAAGCTCCTCAATTCTAATTACGTAGGCTGAGTGGACCTCGAACCAGCCCTTAGGTCCAGGTAAAATCCCTGACTTAGCCGGGAATCGAACCCGGGCCCTCAGGGTAAGAGGCAGGCACGTTACCCCTACACCGCGGGGCCGGCACATGTTAATAATAATGTATTTTGTTTACAGTTGGCTGTAAGTCGTAATGACACAGATAGGTCCTATGGCGATGATGGGATAGGGAAGGCCTAGGAATGAGAAGGAAGCGGTCACGACCTTAATTAAGGTACAGCTCCAGCATTTGCCTGGTGTGAAAGTGGGAAACCGCGGAAAACCATCGTCAGAGCTGCCGACAGTGGGTTCCGAACGCACTCTCTTCAGGATGCAAGCTCACAGCCTCGCACCCCTAACTGCACGGCCAACTCGCTCGGTAATAATAATAATAATAATAATAATAATAATAATAATAATAATAATAATAATAATAATAATAATAATAATAATCATCATCATCCCTAAGTCGAGGTATCGACTGAAGACTGACGGTGCACCAGTTGGAGAAAGCAGAAGGGGATTAATCTTCCTACCACGTGTAAACTACAGGTCAGGACGTCTATTTTGCAGGACTACCTAGAATTACAGAGTTTCTCAATGCTCTGTAATGATTATGAAGTATTGATGTTAGTATTAGTTCATGTAAAGGACGTGAGATATCATGATCTTCTAAGCTCGTTGACATGCCAATAGTAAAATTACGCTGACATTTCGAAAACAATCTTCTTCATTAATTGCAATCGATAATAGTTTCTAGAAAATACAACTCAGATGATTAGATTAGGCGAAGCTTTATCTGACCCTATAATAATTAAGAGAGGAATTCCTCAAGGCAGTATTATTGGACCTTTTTTTCTTACATATATCAATGATTTGAGTAAAGAATTGGAATCAGAGATGAGGCTTTTTGCATATCGTCGCTGCCGGGACAAAACCTCCTATGTGAAATATTTTAGCTTAGAACTTTTACCGGTAAGGTTCTGTCATCTAAGGTGCAATATTGTTGGAATATTTTCAAGGCATTCTCGCTCTTAATAATGTATGTGCTGCGGGTCAGTATATCTCCAAAAACATCATCACATAGGAGGTTTTGTCCCGGCAACGACGATATGATGTTATTCTGTACAGAGTAGTAAATAAGTTAAAAGATTCTGAGCAATTGCAAAATGACCTCGATAAGGTTGTGAGATGGACAGCAGGCAATGGTATGATGATAAGCGGGGTTAAAATTCAGGTTGTGAGTTTCACAAATGGGAAAGGTCCTCTCAGTTTTAATTACTGCATTGATGGGGTGAAAGCACCTTTTGGGGATCATTGTACTGTAAGTACCTAGGTGTTAATATAAGGAAAGATTTTCATTGGGGTAATCACATAAATATCATTGTAAATGAAGGGTACAGATCTCTGCACATGGTTATGAGGGTAATTAGCGGTTGTATTAAGGATGTAAAGGTGAGGGTATATAAGTCTCTGATAAGACCCCAAATAGACTATGGTTCCAGTGTGTGAGACTATCACCAGGATTAGTTGATTCAAGAACTGGAAGAAATCCAAAGAAAAGCAGCTCGATTTGTTCTGGGTGATTACCGACAAAAGAATAGGGTTACAAAAATGTTGCATATTTTGGGCTTGGAAGACCTGGGAGAAAGGAGACGAGCTGCTTGACTAAGTGATGTGTTCCGAGCTGTCAGGGGAGCGATGGCGTGGAACGACATCAGTAGACGAATAGGTTTAAGTGGTGTCTTTAAAAGTAGGAAAGATCACAAAATGAAGATAAAGCTGGAATTCAAGAGGACAAATTGGGGCAAATATTCGTTTATACAAAGGAGAGTTAGGGATTGGAATAAGTTGTCAAGAGAGATGTTCAATAAATTTCCAATTTCTTTGCAATCACTTAAGAAAAGGCTAGGAAAAAAAGATAGGGAATCTGCCACCCGGGCGACTGCCCTAAATGCAGATTAGTAGTGATTGAGTGTTTTATAACTTGCTTATTTTAGAGGGATTTGCAGTCGATAAAAATAGGAGTTCATAATAAAGGACACGTGTGTTCGGATTTCTGTCCCGAAATAGGAGGAAGAACGTGGAGCCTTTTCTTTCCGCTTCTTCAAGAACCACTAACGAAGTTCTACACATTCTAGCTCGCACATTAATTTAATACATGCAGTCTTCTGGATAACTATTTTTCACGCAGCTACTGAAGCAACCCGCAATTTTATGTATACACTCTGGATGTGCAGAACAACTGCAATAGAAAGATTTAATAAAATATGTTTCCGAATGCTGTTCCATCCGTGCAACATGACTTAGGTAACGTTATCTGTAAGTGCTGTACTGCCTGCTGTGCCTGTTGTGTCACCCCAGGTTCTCATTTCGTATTCTAATGTCCCACTTTCAAGCCAGAGCAAGGTTAAAACGTGTACTCCTCTCAAACTGGTTTTAGATCTGTTTGGGGTGCAAAGTGATTACTGGGGACGAAGACAGGCTGACCTAGTCAGGTTGCTCTAGGTTTTCCACCCTCACTGTCCAAATTCAACTCAGTGGTTTCTGTTGCTTATACAGCGTGTTTTAAATCGCATCGCCACAGGTAGGTCTTATGGCGATGATGGAATAGAAAAGGGCTAGGAGCTGGAAGGAAGTGACCGTAGCCTCCAGTTAAGTTACAGCCCCAGCATTTGCCCTATGTTAAAATGAGGACAAATACAGTAAACCGCATTCAGGACTGCCGACAGTGGGGATGGAACCCAATATTTGCCGAAGGAAAGCTGGCCGCTACGTGACGCAAACCACGCTGCAACTTGCTCGGTCTGTTGCTTACATATACTACTATTTACTACTTGTATTATTATTACTGTTGTTGTTATTATTATTAGCTTAGAATTATCTAAGCAGCTAAGAATAGTTACTGCACTCGTACGGTTCTGTTTCTTCATACCTCAAGACATAATATAATAGTTGAAAAATCGCGTTTAGTGCTTCTGTTGTATGTAAGGGATCACTGATTAGGAACCCAGTTCTGGAGTTCATTTGGTAGAGGAATATATAGTTTCTTTCCAGCAACTTATGATAATTCTAATTTTTTGCTTATTTCATTTGCCGTTCTTCACCAAATAACCATACAGAATGTTTCCAATCGTTCATGTTCTGACACTTCTTCATGTCTGATATTTGAAGACGATTGTGGCGTTCGTCTACATTCTCGAAAGTAGTTTAAGAAGTTATTCATTTTGCGTAAACAAGTAAATGACCACTTTTTTCACCCTCAACAAAATATAAACAGATGTATTCATCTATACTCAATATGCCGAGGCTGGATAGCCGTAGCAGTAAAAGTGCTTGGTTCACATGCAAAATCTTCGGTTCGATCCCTCGTCAGGAAGCCGATAAATGTTATAAAAGAGATATACACTTTTGGAGAGGCATGTGTCCGTGAGGTTCACTCAGGCTATACCTAGGGGGCAAAGGTAGGGGGACATGGGGCTATAAAGTCTACCTCACATAGTATCAAGGTTGCGGATGCTGGAACCCTTTATCATGCACCCCTCCAAGGGCCTCCATTGTCTGCATGGAGGTGGAATTGCTGGCAATACCATCATATTCGTTTGAATATTTAAAATACGGTTGTTTAAAAACGACACTTCTATCACTCAAAACGTCCTCTTCATGACATTTGTCCTAATTTCTTGGGGTCATCACTTCCTATCAATTTGGTCAACTTTTTGGCCTGTTATCTTTTTGAAGCCAAATCTATTTGGAAGGAGGTACGTGATCATTATTGCTTGTTTATGTTATGGTTGGCAATATGGTGCCTTATGTGTAGATGAGAAGTGCAATGAGACAAGCTCAAACACCTAAGCCCCAAATTATACTCTGTTAAAATCGGCCAGGAATCGAATTTGGGTCCCTCTGAACAGAAGGCCACTACGCTGACCACTCACACAAAGAGCCGGAATATCGTGGAAAATTTGATTAATATAATTCGATGATTAGCAGTGACGCTAGCCTCTTTGCGTCGGGGTATGGCTTCCCTGCCTGTTAAACAGGTGGCAAATGTTCGATTCCCGGCCAGTTACTTGAATCGAATTCTGATCTTCTGATCTGAGGCCTCGTCAGATCAACTGAGAAGCTTACTGACGAGAGAGATAGAGTGGACCCGGTCAGAAAGCCGAATTATACAGCTGAGGACGTCATCACACAGACCACGTGATACTCAAATATCTACTGGCTATCTCGATGTGCCCCTTTGCAGTGACATCTCGCTACTGTCTTATTTGCAGCAATCGAATTCCACGGCTCCATCGTTTGCAGGTCAGATTTATTACAAGTCAGATCTGAACACTACTGGGAACAGTAGAGAACTGACCAGTCTGGCATAACTTTCCCTGATCAATCTCTTTCTCGGTCCGCATATAATGAAATCTGTCCTAGGGGCATACTTGTTTCACAATCTGTACTAACGAATTAGGCAGTGTGTTCTCCTGTAATGGTTCAACGTCTTACATTTCCTCCGGTTTGCTCCACATTTCCGCTATTGCGTCTGCCTCAGTAAACCGTCGTTTACGGAGTGGAAATATAGCGTTATGGTTTAATTTCAACAATTGAGGACCAACGATGGAAAAGAATGAAAGTGACAAAATATGATAAAAAGTGTTTTTCCAAATAAAGCGATGTATTAGCCACGCTGTGTATATTGGTAAACGGTGCATGTGCCCATGGTAATTAGTTAAGTTGGTAGAAAATTCAACAGGTAGGGCTACAGTCTAATTCCTGAACAAATTATGTAAAGGAATTGCCATTTTAAAAGAAAAAAATTGTTTATGCAATGATATAAAATTTATTTGATGTAGTATACTTGCACTTCGAAGCCGTAGGTAATTAATTTCCTGGTCTCCTTTGGCATAGTAGGGTGAAAGTGCTATTGTGCTCGGGAACTCTATAACTGGCTTTTACTCGAAAATATGTGTTTGGCACTTTCACCCTTTTCCATTTTAGGTCCTCAACTGAGGAGTGTCTATTCAAAAGATTATATTTCCATTCCCAAAAAATACATCAGTAATTCGTTCACATGCATTAGAGTAGTTGAACATTATCGATTGCCACGAGCAATCCATACCTTACAAGTTGTTCCAAACCCGATCATGGTTTAGTTCCACTTTCAATTTAATTTTCTTGCACTTTTCCCACAATTTTCTTAAGGAAAAATCATAAACTTTTGAACAGACACTCCTCACTTAATGGAGTAAAATGACAACTTACCCTAGATCACCCAGAACCAGCGCGCTCGACGAGGAGAGTGCACTCGGACTTTATGTGGAAAGAAGTAATTTCGTGACAAATCGACGGAGATGCATGCGGACATTTTTATGGATAATTGTATGTTAAATCCTGCATTGAAGATATTTTGTTGGGGATTTCCTTCCAAAAAATACACCAAAACACTGAAAAATATTATTCCTGGAAGTAAAATACATAAGAACTGGTAGTATAAAATTCAATTCTAGGTACACTTGCTGGGCTCCAATTTTATAGGACCAAAAGTTCAAGTATTGTATTCACTTTTGAGGCTCCCAGATGCAAAAGTGTTATGACTTGCTCTATTTCATTTGGAACTACCATCTCTCTCCTGATGAGCTGATGCGGAACCTTTAAAATCTTGAATAAATGAACTTTCTAATAGTGAATGAATTATTAAAATCAGTAAAGTGGTGTCCGACATTGACCTCCACACACAAATGAACCCAATCTGTTTTTCATTATAATAAACATTAGTATTGAATAAAAACAATGAAACAGATTGACCTGACCATGTCGTTAAGGTCGAGTATTTGTGGCGTGTATTCGGGAGATGGTGAGTTCAAATCCCATGTCGGCAGCAGTGAATAAGTTTTCCCGTGGTTTCCCATTTTCACACCAGGCAAATGCTGGAAATGTATCTAAATTAAGGCCAGGAAACATTAAATATTTATTGTAAAGTACGATGATATTTTTCGGGTGGTGGTGGTGGGGGGGGGGGGGGAGGGTGGCTGTGAAGGCAGATCTCATCAATATCCTTCGCATTCGAAAGATCTCTGATCTCTGAGTTGTTAACATGCATCACTGTCGTGTGTGTTCAGGTTAATTAGGCCAAGAGGTCGTCACCTTAGGAAGGTACCATCTGCACATTTGCCTAGTGTGCAAAATGTGAAAGTTGGTGTATAGGAATATTTGAGCCCGTCCGTCTCCCTAGTCCATGGGAACAACCACTAAGACTTCAGCGTACCAAACTACCCTGGTTGTCACATTTATATTTCATTATTCTTTGATCAGAACACGCAGGTTGATTACAAATTCTCCTTACAAATTCCTCCATTTCGATGAGGAATCTGCATGAATGCAAGCCTGATTACGAATTATTATTCAAAGACATTCCTTTGGGCAGGTTTACCAATCAGGCCTACATTTCGAGTGACTTCAGAAATGCCGAAATACTCACTATGCAGACCAATTTCTTCTTCGATCATAATTAACATTACTGTACTGCCCTTTCATTTCACTGAAAGTTGGAATTTTTTAAATACATATTATTTTGATTCTGATTTTCCTCAAACATGGATGTGATCTTATTTTTAACTTAAAATGTACGCTCATGTAATGTACTAAGCGATATAATTAGTTCATGGAATCTAAAATACTTCTGACCAGCCACTCAAGCCTTCCTCTTCATCAATTAGCTAACTCACGAAATATTAGGAAATGTTCTAACAGCGTTACTTGGGAAGAGAAGTCAGGACGAGACTAGAAGCGCTATCACCGCATTGAAACGAGGTGTGCTCTTGCAACACAAAGGTAGAACCATCAAGTATTCAGGTGCACATAAAGCATATCCCTCGTTGACGGAGGGGCTAGGAAGCAAGGGGGCCAGTGCTTCTACTTGTCGTCACCAAACACGGAGTTCTGCAAATATTTTTTATGAACTCAGAACAAGAAACAAATCACATCATTGCTTGTGGAGTAGTGCAGGCTTCTACTTGACTGCCGATACCAACAGTCGATGGAGAATCTCACTTCTCTGAAATATCTTTCGTTCCGAGTTTTGGTGTACATAAGTTTGAGACTGCCCTTCGTATTCGTGGTAGATGATGAAAACAACTTTGAAGCTAATTTAACTTAATATTCACGACATCGATTAACATCCATGAAGTATGTGAAATATGAATTT